>NC_081184.1:28698941-29072666 GCF_029867415.1 Vicia villosa
AAACACTTTTGAGCTTTGGAATCAAACTTACCAAGATGATCTTTAGTGTTCAGAATAAAACATACACATCCAAAAGGATGGAAATATGAAATGTTGGGCTTTCTATTCTTCCACAATTCATAGGGAGTCTTATTTAGAATAGGTCTGATAGAGATTCTATTCTGAATATAGCATGCAGTGTTTATTGCTTCTGCCCAGAAATGCTTAGCCATATTGGTTTCATTGATCATGGTTCTGGCCATTTCTTGCAGAGTCCTATTCTTTCGCTCTACAACTCCATTTTGTTGTGGAGTTCTAGGACAAGAGAAATCATGGGCAATACCATTTTCTTTGAAGAACTCTTCAAAGGATCTGTTCTCAAATTCACCACCATGATCACTTCTGACCTTTATGATTTTACACTCTTTTTCAGATTGAATCTGAATGCAGAAATCAAAGAACACTGAATGAGTCTCATCCTTGTGTTTCAAGAATTTTACCCATGTCCAGCGACTATAATCATCTACGATGACTAATCCATATTTCTTTCCTCTGACAGATGCTGTTTTGACTGGTCCAAACAGATCAATGTGCAAGAGTTCTAATGGCCTTGAGGTAGAAACAACATTCTTAGACTTGAATGCAGGTTTGGAGAACTTGCCCTTCTGACATGCTTCACAAAGAGCATCTGATTTGAATTTCAGATTAGGGAGTCCTCTGACAAGATTCAGTTTGTTAATCTGAGAGATCTTTCTCAAACTAGCATGACCTAAATCTCCTGTGCCAGACCCACTGCTCTTCAGAAACAGACATAAGACAAGTCACCTTCTGACTCATAAGATCTTGCAGATCTGTCTTATAAATGTTGTTCTTCCTCTTGCCTGTAAATAGGATTGAGCCATCCTTCTGATTTACAGCCTTGCAAGACTCTTGATTAAAGATTATATCATAACCATTGTCACTTAATTGACTGATAGATAAGAGGTTATGAGTTAAACCTTCTACAAGAAGTACATTAGAAATGGAAGGAGAGTTACCAGACTTTATAGTTCCAGAGCCAATTATCTTGCCCTTCTGATCTCCTCCAAACTTGACTTCTCCTCCAGACTTAAGCACCAGGTCTTGGAACATAGACCTTCTTCCTGTCATGTGTCGTGAGCATCCAGAGTCCAGGTACCATGACATGTTGTGCTTTGTCCTTCTTGCAGCCAAGGATATCTGCAATAGGAATAATCTTATCCTTAGGTACCCACATTTTCTTGGGTCCTTTCTTGTTAGATTTTCTCAAGTTCTGATTGAACTTGGGTTTGACATTATAAGCAATAGGAGGAACAGCATGATAATTTTTAATGTGAGTTTCATGATATTTCCTAGGTTGTGTCACATGCTTTTTGGTGTGTGTTATGTGAAAACTTTGAGCATGTGAAGTGTGCCTAATATCATGGGAGTGGCCATACTTGAACTGATCATACAATGGCTTGTATGTAATTTTCATTTCATCAACAGGTTCAAGTTTGTATGGGGTTTCACCCTCATAACCAATGCCAACTCTTTTGTTTCCAGACACAGCATATATCGTAGAAGCTAGCTGACTTCTGCCAATACTTCTAGATAAGAACTTCCTGAAACTTAAATCATATTCTTTCAGAATATGGTTTAAACTAGGAGTGGATTTTTCTGAATCAGAAGGAGATCCAACATTATTGGATAATTTTAAAAGTTTTTCTTTTAATTCAGAATTTTCCAACTCAAGCCTCTTTGTTTCAAATTCAAATTGCTTTTTCTGCTTTTTGTATTTGAGACTAATTTGAGACTTGAGTTCCAGAAGTTCAGTTAGACCGGAAACTAACTCATCTCTAGTAAGTTCAGAAAATACCTCTTCAGAATCTGATTCTGATGTAGATTCTGATCCGTCATCTTCTGTCGCCATCAGCGCACAGTTGGCCTGCTCATCTTCTGAATCATCTTCTGACTCATCCCAGGTTGCCATAAGACCTTTCTTCTTATGAAACTTTTTCTTGGGACTTTCCTTCTGAAGATTTGGACATTCATTCTTGTAGTGTCCAGGCTCATTGCATTCATAGCACATGACCTTCTTCTTGTCAAATCTTCTTTCATCAGAAGATTCTCCACGTTCAAATTTCCTTGAACTTCTGAAGCCTCTGAACTTCCTTTGCTTGGTCTTCCAGAGTTGATTTAGCCTTCTGGAAATCATGGACAGTTCATCTTCTTCTTCTTCAGATTCTGATTCTTCAGGATCTTCTTCTCTAGCCTGAAAAGCGTTAGTGCATTTCTTGATATTTGATTTTAATGCAATAGACTTACCTTTCTTTTGAGGCTCATTTGCGTCCAGCTCTATTTCATGACTTCTCAAGGCGCTGATAAGCTCTTCCAGAGAAACTTCATTCAGATTCTTTGCAATCTTGAATGCAGTCACCATAGGACCCCATCTTCTGGGTAAGCTTCTGATGATCTTCTTCACATGATCAGCCTTGGTGTATCCTTTGTCAAGAACTCTCAATCCAGCAGTCAGAGTTTGAAATCTCGAAAACATCTTTTCAATGTATTCATCATCCTCCATCTTGAAGGCTTCATACTTCTGGATTAAGGCTAGAGCTTTAGTCTCCTTGACTTGAGCATTTCCTTCATGAGTCATTTTCAAGGACTCATATATGTCATAGGCCGTTTCCCTGTTAGATATCTTTTCATACTCAGCATGAGAGATAGCATTCAGCAAAACAGTTCTACATTTATGATGATTCCTGAAAAGCTTCTTCTGATCATCATTCATTTCTTGCCTTGACAGCTTTACGCCACTGGCATTTACTGGATGTTTGTAACCATCCATCAGAAGATCCCATAGATCACCATCTAGACCCAGAAAGTAACTTTCCAGTTTATCTTTCCAGTATTCAAAGTTTTCACCATCAAATACCGGCGGTCTAGTATAACCATTGTTACCGTTGTATTGCTCAGCAGAGCCAGATGTAGATGCAGGTGTAGGTGTAGACTTTTCACTTTCATCAACCATCTTTTACTGAAGCGTTTTTCTCTTCCTGAATCTTTTCTAAACACGGTTAAGTGCTTGCACCTTAGAACCGGCGCTCTGATACCAATTGAAGGATAGAAAAACACTTAGAAAGGGGGGGATTGAATAAGTGTGACTTTAAATCTTGGACGATAAAAATAAATTGCACAATTATTTTTATCCTGGTTCGCTGTTAACGAAGCTACTCCAGTCCACCCCCGCAGAGATGATTTACCTCAACCTGAGGATTTAATCCACTAATCGCACGGATTACAATGGTTTTCCACTTAGTCCGCAACTAAGTCTTCCAGAGTCTTCTGATCACACACTGATCACTCCAGGAACAACTGCTTAGATACCCTCTAAGACTTTTCTAGAGTCTACTGATCAACACGATCACTCTAGGCTTAGTTCACTCCTAAGACTTCCCTAGAGTATTCTGATCAACACGATCACTCTAGTTACAAACTGCTCAGCCAACTGCTAAGACTTCCTAGAGTATACTGATCACACGATCACTCTAGTTCCTTACAACTTAATGTAATCAATCTAAGAGTATTACAAATGCTTCTTAAAAGCGATAATCACAACTGTGATATTTCTCTTAATCGTTTAAGCTTAATCCCACTAATATATTACAACAGCAATGTAGTGAGTTGATGAAGATTCTGAGCTTTGATTGAATAGCGTTTCAGCAAGTTTATTTTCGTTCAGAGTTGTTAAGAATTGGTAACCTTGCTTCTCATCAGAACTTCATATTTATAGGCGTTGAGAAGATGACCGTTGAATGCATTTAATGCTTTGCGTGTTCCGTACAGCATTGCATTTAATGTTATACGCTTTTGTCAACTACCTCGAGCCTTGTTCACGCTGTGTCTACTGACGTTGCCTTTAGTAGCTTTAACGTTCCTTTTGTCAGTCAGCGTAGTCTGCCACGTGTACTTCCTTCTGATCTGATGTTTGTGAATACGACGTTTGAATATCATCAGAGTCAAAACAGCTTGGTGCATAGCATCTTCTGATCTTCTGACCTTGAAGTGCTTCTGAGCGTGATACCATCTTCTGATCTTCAGTGCTTCTGATCTCATGTTCTTCTGATGCTTCCATAGACCCATGTTCTGATTCTGCTTCGACCATCTTCTGATGTCTTGCCAGACCATGTTCTGATGTTGCATGCTGAACCATTTGAGACACAACTTCTGAGCGCTGAATTATGCGTACTCTTTATATATATTTCCTGAAAGGGAAATTGCATTGGATTAGAGTACCATATTATCTTAAGCAAACTTCATATTATTGTTATCATCAAAACTAAGATAATTGATAAGAACAAATCTTGTTCTAACAGTCTCTCCATTCAGAAGATTGGAAGTTTCCTCAAAAGAAAGTTCGACATACTCCACTTGGAAAGGGGTATGCTCACACTGCTCAGTCTGCTGAAGTAGAAGAAGATCGTCTGAGTGTTGCAAAGACAGTGGTTGGTAAATCAAGACCTACCACAGGCCAGCTTAAGCCTAAGGTTCCAGATTACTTAGTGCACAATGGGGTTCGCCACTACTGGACAGCTGTTGAAGTTTCAACTGTTGTTCGCACTCCTAAGTAGGAACTTTCACCGTTATTTTATCCTCTCACCATAGCCCAGGGTGAAGAGATGTTTCATAGGGCTTTGCATTTTACTATTTCTTAGTTAAATGTCCCTCTTTGCTTCGCCCAAAGCAATAGAGTTTTGTTTTATAGGGTCTTTGTTTCAAGAAATGACTGTCCATAAATAAAAATGTCATTCTGTTCCTTCGTTTAGTTTTTCCTTTTCTTTTTTCGGAAATTGGTAATCCTAAAAAACACCCTTAAAAAACATCAAAAAATCATTAACTGCATACACCGAGTCTTCCCTCGTTGTCTAAATAAAACTTATCACACATATGCAGATTAATCATAAAATACCCCGTTGAAACGTGCGACCGTATGACTTCTCCAAGCTTTGAGTTTCCTGTATTCGAGGCAGAGGAAGAAGAAGACGAAGAAATATCAAAGGAAATTTCACGGTTACTTCGACAAAAGGAAGAGGCCATTCAGCCATACAATGAGCCTCTAGAGATCATTAACCTTGGTTCCGATGGAAACAGAAGAGAGGTTAAGATTGGAGCTTCGCTCAGTTCAGAGATCAGAGAGAGTTTGATACAGCTACTCAAAGAATTCTCAGATGTCTTCGCTTGGTCTTATCAAGATATGCCAGGGTTGGATACCAGTATAGTGGAGCATCACTTGCCATTAAAAGCAGAATGCCCTCCGGTCAAGCAAAAATTAAGAAGAACTCATCCGGAGATGGCCATGAAAATCAAAGAGGAAGTTCAAAAGCAGATTAACGCAGGTTTCCTCGTCACTTCAGAATACCCTCAGTGGTTAGCCAACATTGTTCCCGTTCCTAAGAAAGACGGAAAAGTCCGCATGTGCGTCGACTACAGAGATTTGAACAAAGCTAGCCCTAAGGATGATTTTCCTTTACCACACATTGATATGTTGGTAGACAGTACAGCAAAATCCAAAGTTTTCTCGTTCATGGACGGATTTTCAGGATACAACCAAATCAAAATGGCACCTGAAGACATGGAAAAAACAGCTTTCATCACCCCCTGGGGCACGTTCTGCTATCGTGTTATGCCTTTTGGACTAAAGAACGCCGGGGCAACTTATCAAAGGGCCATGACTACGCTTTTCCACGACATGATGCATAAAGAAGTGGAAGTCTATGTGGACGACATGATTGCCAAATCAGAAAATGAAGAAGATCACATACAGAATCTGACAAAGTTATTTCAACGCTTACGGAAGTTTCAGCTTCGCCTGAACCCCAACAAGTGTACCTTTGGTGTCTACTCAGGAAAACTCCTTGGTTTCATTGTCAGCAAACGAGGAATTGAAGTAGATCCAGACAAAGTCAAGGCAATTCAAGAAATGCCTTCGCCCAGAACCGAGAAACAAGTTAGAGGATTTCTTGGACGTCTGAATTACATCTCGAGATTCATATATCTCATGACAGCAACTTGTGCTCCTATTTTCAAACTTCTACGGAAAAATCAAAGTTGCGTCTGGACAGACGATTGTCAGAAAGCGTTCGACAGCATTAAGGAATATCTGCTCGAACCACCCATCCTGTCTCCTCCAGTGGAAGGAAGACCTTTGATAATGTACTTAACCGTCTTAGAAGACTCCATGGGTTGTGTCCTTGGACAGCAAGACGAGACAAAAAGAAAAGAGCATGCCATTTACTACCTGAGCAAGAAATTCACTGACTGTGAATCCCGCTACTCCATGCTCGAGAAGACGTGTTGTGCTTTGGCCTGGGCTGCCAAGCGTCTCCGTCAGTACATGATTCGACATACTACTTGTTTGATCTCTCATATGGATCCAATCAAGTACATCTTTGAGAAGCCTGCTTTAACCGGGAGAATTGCCCGTTGGCAGATGTTGTTGTCAGAATATGACATTGAGTATCACGCACAAAAAGCCGTGAAAGGAAGCATCCTAGCTGAGCACCTGGCTCACCACCCACTCAATGGTCATGAATCAACCAGTTTCGACTTTCCGGACGAGGATGTCATGTACCTCAAGATGAAAGATTACGACGAGCCACTACCAGACGAAGGACCTGAGATAGGATCCCAGTGGGGCTTAATCTTTGACGGAGCTGTCAATACTTATGGACGAGGAATTGGGGCAATCATTGTTACACCTCAGGGTACCCATATTCCATTTACTGCCAGATTAACTTTCAAATGCACAAACAATGAGGCCGAATATGAAGCTTGCATCATGGGTCTCGAAGAAGCCATGGATCTAAGAATCAAACACTTGGATGTATATGGAGATTCTGCTTTGGTCATCAATCAAATCAAAGGAGAATGGGAAACACGCCAACCAGGGCTAATTCCTTACAAAGACTACGCGAGAAGATTGTTACCATTCTTCGACAGGGTAGATTTTCATCACATTCCTCGTGAAGAAAACAATTTGGCTGATGCATTAGCCACACTCTCTTCCATGATTAGGATAAATCATTGGAATGACATTCCTCGGATCGATGTTATGCGCCTGGATAGGCCCGCTCATGTTTTCACAATAGAAGCAATCATCGACAACAAACCGTGGTACTACGACATCAAGAACTTTCTTCAAAAGCAAGAGTACCCTCTTGGGGCGTCAAAGAAAGATAGAAAGACTTTGAGAAAGTTAGCTTGTAGATTCTTCCTGAATGAAGATGTTCTGTACAAGAGAAACTTCGACATGGTTCTGCTCAGATGCGTTGACAGAAAAGAAGCAGAAATACTCATGAGAGAAATACATGAAGGTTCCTTTGGTACTCACACCAATGGACATACCATGACAAGGAAAATACTGAGAGCAGGATATTATTGGCTGACGATGGAGTCAGATTGCTACCAGTATGCAAAGAGGTGTCACAAATGCCAGATCTACGCCGATAGAATTCATGTGCCACCATCTCTTCTCAACATACTCTCTTCCCCTTGGCCTTTCTCCATGTGGGGAATCGACATGATTGGAATGATCGAACCAAAAGCGTCCAACGGACATCGCTTCATCTTGGTAGCCATAGACTATTTTACCAAATGGGTTGAAGCAGCTTCATATGCAAACGTTACAAGACAAGTTGTCGTCAGGTTTATCAAGAATCACATCATCTGTCGCTACGGCGTTCCTAGCAAGATAATCACTGACAATGGGTCAAATTTGAATAACAAAATGATGAAGGAACTTTGTGAAGAATTCAAGATTGAACATCACAACTCATCTCCTTACAGACCAAAGATGAATGGAGCTGTAGAAGCAGCTAACAAAAACATCAAGAAAATCATTCAGAAGATGGTCATCACTTACAAAGATTGGCATGAAATGCTCCCGTATGCTCTTCATGGTTACCGTACATCAGTACGTACTTCGACTGGAGCAACTCCTTTCTCCCTTGTATATGGCATGGAGGCAGTCCTACCTATAGAGGTTGAGATTCCATCAATGAGAGTCTTGATGGAGGCAAAATTAACAGAAGCCGAGTGGTGTCAAAGCAGATTCGATGAATTGAACTTAATCGAAGAAAAGCGCATGACAGCTTTATGCCACGGACAGCTATATCAACAAAGAATGAAGAAAGCTTTCGACAAAAAGGTTCGACCTCGCACAATCAAAGAAGGCGACCTTGTACTCAAAAAGATTCAATCTTTTCTCACAGACTCGAGAGGGAAATGGACTCCCAATTATGACGGCCCCTACGTGGTCAAGAGAGCTTTCTCAGGAGGAGCCTTAATACTCACGACTATGGATGGAGAAGAATTCACCCGTCCTGTGAACGTCGACGCAGTCAAGAAATACTTCGCCTAAATAAACAAAAAGAACAGCTCGCTAAGTTGAAAACTCGCAAAGAGCGACTTAGGCAAAAAAGAGCGTCTCGGTGAATCGAAAACCCGAAAGGGCGATTCAGGCAAAAGTTAGAGACATAAAAAATAAATAATCAATCCCGGTAAACTTAAAACCCGAAAGGGGTAGTTTACGCAAAAGTTAGGGATATATGGCAAGTAACTGTGTTCAGGACAAACTTGATCATTCAAAATCCATAGCGGAGTGTTCATCAGCAGTAGGTCATCTTCTACGAAGCACGAATACAGCGCAACTTGGAGTGGAAGGGAAAGATAACGGTCGTCACGTTTCATCGTAGCCCTTTTCCCGAAAATTACCAATTTCCAACTTTGTAAATACTCCATGGAATCAAGCATTTGGCTGATTACCATTCCATATATAATAATTTGAGCCTTGTGCTTTTCCTTTGCAATCTAGTCTTATTCAGTTTCTTGAAATGCATTTTAAGTTTAAACAGTCATTTTCTTGAAACAAATGTTTTCATAAAATAAAAATGAATTTACTTGCAAAAATAAAGGTGAAATTTCTTTCTAAGGTTTACAAACAATAGGAAGAATGCAAACAGTTGCTCCGAGAACGGTTGAGACTCCGGGAACCAATATTTCCCCATGAGGTCGCTTTGCGAACATCTCCCGATGACGGATCTTTACTTCAATTCATATTACTTACTTCGGACAGCGGACAACTGATAACCAGATATTCCCAACAGAGTTCGAACTCCAAGAAAAGGACATCTTCTGATCAACAAGAATTCAAGTCGTATCTTAGGATTTTACATCCGCGACAATTCTATTCACATTCACTTTACATTTTATCATTGTCATAATATTCATGCATACATTACATCATAATTGCATAGCCGAATCAGGCTTTGATCCTGTGAATGCCTGAGTCATTGAGGCATGGACTCGAGTTTCCCCTGCAAGTTCCGGAGAAACTTTTTTCTTCGAAACAACAGTTCATACACAAGGATCTCACCAAGCAAGTCAACAGATGGTAGTCTCCCTCAAAGAGATAGTTTGTTCACTTTTGGAATTCCTCAGCCGAGAATCTCCTGCAGAGCGACATTCGACAGTCTTCTTCAGATAAGATAGTCTGCTTCACATTCCGGAACTCCCTACAGGTCTGGTATTTCCCCAGCAAGGTCGAGAGATGCCACCTTCTTTTTCGTCAAAGAAAATAATTCAGAATCTCCCAGCAGATCTACAAATGATTCCCCAGCGGAGTCAGCAAATGATAGTCTTCATCCAGAAGATAGTTCAGATTCCCCAACAAAGTCAGCAAATGGCAGTCTCCTTCAGCAGAAGACAGTTTGCTCACTTTCTATCACAACAAAGTCAGTAAATGGCAGTCTCTTTCAGCAGAAGACAGTTTGCTCAATTTCTATCATAACAAAGTCAGCAAATGGCAGTCTCTTTCAGCAGAAGACAGTTTGCTCACTTTCTTTCATGACAGGGTCGACGAATGGCAGTCTCTCCCAGTAGAAGACAGTTTGCTCCCCTAGCAATTGGCAAATGGCAGTCTTTTCCCAAGAAAAGACAGTTTGTCTGCTAAATACTCAAGAGATCGACAAATGGCAGTTTCTTCAAACAGTTTGTCTGTTTCTGGGATGCTTAACTCCCCACAGAGTCGATGAATGGCAGTTTTCCTCTTAGGAAAATAGTTCGTTGATTCCCCAGGCATCAGTTGACGAATGGCAGTTTTCACCCCGAAAACAGTTCGTCCGCCTTCAAACGAAGTCATTAGCCCCTCAAAAGATCATGGGCCCATATGACAATCTTTCAAAGACGTCAAGTCAAAAGGGAAGATGGTGAAGTTTCTTTACTACCGTCGAATGGCATCTTATCTCCAAGCGCTGATAGGAAGTTTGACGAGGAAACAAACCTTTGAAGTTTCTTTACTACCGTCGAATGGCATCTTATCTCCAAGCGCTGATAAGAAGTTTGACGAGGAAACAAACATTTGAAGTTTCTCTACAGCCGTCAAATGGCATCTTACCTCCAAGCACTGGTAAGAAGTTTGATGAGGAAACAGACCTTTGGAGATTTTCTCTTTATCTGAGATATTGTCCAAACGCAACTAAGACCAGTTTCGAGATTTGGACATCCGGAACGAGAGGAGGTTGTTTACCTTTTTCTAAGTATCAACACTTAGTTGAAGAAGATGGATTGCGCATCCTACATTGCCATCCATTCTCCAGAATCCACATCAAGTATTTCTGCAGGAGTTTGTCTCCTCATCCCCCGCCAAGCGCGACAACAGGATCAAATCATGCAAAGATTTTATCAATTACAACATCTCAGGAGCGCCCAAAATTCGGGCATTCTTTGATATTTAAGTCTCTTTTACGCAGGAGAGATCGAGATCTCAATCTCTCTCCCTCCAGATAAAAGAAACTTAAATAGGGGCATCTGTCATACCCTAATTTTTGACCCCCCTGAGATGACATATCTTCAGGATTTTTCATCAGGTCAAGACAAGTACCCAGAGCAGTCATTTCTCCATCTGGTACCTAATCGAGGATGCTCAAAGACAAGAAAGCTCAGGCAAAGGATCAATCAATACAAGGATTAGTCCCTAATACAATCATGAGGCTCAAAGACTTCACTTTTCTCATCTATGATTGATTAGACATCCAGTCATATGAGTACAGGTTTACTCAGGTCGCCAGACTAGGGTTCTGAGCCTATCAAGGACTGAAATCAGGGATCACATTTGGGAAACCCTAAAAAACCTCAGAGGGTCATTCAAAGACATCAATCATCTTCAAATAACTCATATTACAAGGTCTACTGGACATCACACTTCAATTCAAAGTCTACAGTCATTACTTTCACATGGTCGACAAATTAGGGTTTTGACCTAATTCACCAAGATAGTTGACTTCTGAATCAGGGCATGAATCCAAAACTCAAGACATGATTCAAGGATCTCTACTACCTCCATATAATCCATTTATATCATCCATTTGTGGAGAAGATCTTATTTCTACACAAAAGCCCAAAAATTCACTTTGTCAGGAAAAAGTCAACTGTGAAGGATCATCATTGACTTTTAAGGTTTTTGGTCAAAAAATGACTTTCAAAGATCAATATCATCAATATATGGATGTCAAAGTCATTTGGCCAAAGAAATTCAAAGAAATTCATCAAGGAGCGAAAAGTCGGGAATTAGGGTTTTTGAAGGCATGGTGAGATCTCAAAATTTCACCTACACAACTCAAAAAACTTCCAACATGAAAGTTGTAGATCTTGCAAAATAAAACAACATCTTACAAAGGAACTTTTTTCAAAAGATCAACCATTTATGAAGTTTTGGAAATTTTGAAGTTTAGGTCATAAACACTTAGAAATTTTTCTAAGTGTTTTAACCTAGTTTTCATCCAACTTTAGGCTCATTTTTCACAAATTTCCTAAATGATTCTGAAGAAGACATAAACTAATGATTTGAAGTAGATGTTTAGGGCTTTCCAAATTGTGTTCAACCTTCTCCAAATTCAATTTGAGCTAGGAGTTATGCTTGTTCAAAGTTGGCCTCATGAAGTAAAATTATAGGTCATGGACACTTTTGGACTTTGCAAATTTTGTGCAAATAACCTCTCTTATGGATGCTACACGACCCATAACACATCTGAAACCATGCCATGCATTCATTTTCACCATGCCATAAGGATTGAAGAAGATTCTAAAAACAAGAACATGTGATTATGTAATGATTACATTTGTGAATTTATGGCAAATTGATGAATCACCCAAGGAATCTTCTCACCAACCAATTAGAGCTCATTTCTGGCTCAGAATTGTCCCCTAAGATCAAGCAAAATCGAGGGCTAGGGGATTGATCAAATGGAATCAAAATTCTCATCATTGCATAAGAGATATTTGCAAAATTCCTTCATGGCTAAGAAAGCAAATCAACTTCACTAAGGAAGCTCACTCCTCTGCAGCTATACTGATCCATTTGCCTATAAATACAGATGCATTCCTCATTCAAAAACACACCAAAGCAACCATATTACTTGCTTTCTCCTTCTCTCCTCTTGTTCATTGTTTTTCAAAGTTCTTTGGCAAGAAGAATCGATTTCTTCAAACCAAAGCATATCTTTGGGAAGTGAGCATTCTAACATCTCAAGGGAGGTCATTTGAGGTGATCCAAGCACCTGGATCACTTCTGTAGGTGGAGGAACACCATTGTTGCTCTCACTTTGGAGCACTTGCAGTTGGAGGTCCATGGAGTGATTCAGAAGGTTTCAAGGCAAGCCAATCATCCAGACACACTCCTCAGGTCATAGTGAAGCTAACCAGATGGCTGCAGCTCATCTGTAACTCAGGATTCAACAACCTCCATGTCCACTTGAAGCTCAAATCGAGGGAGGTCCATAGAACAATTCAGAAGGATTCAGGCTACAATAAGCATCCAGTTAGCATCATTGAGTCTCAGGGAAGCTATTGAGATCATTCATTCAAACCCAGGTGCTCTCAATCATCCTCACGATCTCCATTTTCAGAGGTAAGTTTCTGAACTTCACCTCTCTAATTTAAGTACCTTTTGAGAAATAGCTCGATTCTATCTTGTTCAGCATCATCAGAGGATTGAAAACCCTCTATCATCATCCATTTATCTTTCAGTATAGTCATTTAATTTGATTTTGAAATTTTAGGGTTCTTCACGATTTCTGATAAATTAGTTAGATGTAGTTAATGATAGTTCATGTTAGTTACATATTTAGAATCGTGAGTGAAATTAGAGCAAGTTTCGTGTTTACATCATGACAAATGGTTGAGAAACGAGTGAGTTCAGAAATCCAAAAATGGAGAGCTTGAGGTTGAAGACGAAGATGGTGGTGGCGCGCAAATTTGAAATCTCAGGGTAGGTTTTATTTTATTTTGAATGGTATGCGTTTTATTAACGACTAAACAACTTGCCCTAGTGGCCACACATGCGCCCTTAGTATCATCATGCCACAAGTCTGGGGTTCGAATCCCCCTCGCCCCAGACTTTTTCATCCTTTTATTTTTTCAGATTTTTCTAACTTGTTTTAAAACAAAACCAAATGCGCGCGTGTTATAGTCACCAACTGGCGTTTGGCTCAGTGGTGTTGTTTTGAGTGTGTGGCTATAAGGGCGTGAGTTCAAGCCTTGCTAGGACCAAAACCTATTTTTTTTTTATCACTTTTCTAACTTAATTCCTTCACAACTTTAACCAATTATTTAACTTATCAAATTAATTCATTTTGACTTCATTTTTTAAACACTTGTTGATTAATATATATATTTTATAAATAATCAAAAAAATCATAAAAATATTATTTATTTCATGTATTTTAATTAGGTTTAAAATAGTATGTTTTAAATGTTTTCTTAAATACTTTAAAATATATATATTCATTTTGTTTTAACCTAATTACTTTGTGAATAATGTTATGATAAAAACCCTATTTATTTAGGTCTTAATTAGGTATAGATTTCATCTTTGCCTTAATTAAGTTGACTTTTGTCAATCTACAAAATTGTTTTCAATCTCTGATTAAACAGATGATTAAGGTTTTCAAACAACAAAACCTTATATCATTTCAATCTTTTCTTCAACTGTTTTCATAAACAGTAAATCATTTTTAAGTGGGCCTCTAATAGAGTGTAAGTCCCAAAAACCTTCTCTTCTTAGCTTGTTTTCAAAACTGTATTTTCAAAATCTTCTTTCTGTTTTCAAAAACATTCTTCTGGTATTTGAAGGGGATTATTCCCGGTGAAACTCTTCAGATACCTATGTGACCTTTGTCCATCTTCACTTCTTCTGTTTTTCAAAAACCATTAACTGTTTATCATATACATTCAACTGTTATCAACAAAAACAACAAAAATTACTGTTGAGGCTCTGTACATACTTCTTCAATGGCCTCCACTCCATCCAGGTTAGGCTTTACAAGCTTTCAATTTACAGTCTTTATTTAAATTACTGTCAAATATAAACTGTGCATATATTAGTTTAGAACTACGTTTGAGTATAAACCTTAGGACAGTTAAACTATATATATATATTATAGGAATATGACCTAGGATTGAGAATGTCTTCCCGGTGAAGGCTCTTTCCTAATTAGAGATCTGTAGTTCAAACCCCCAAGATGAATTATTCCCGGTGAAACATCTTGGCAAAAACCTTAGAATCCAAAAGTAATAGGACACATCCACCCAAAGAGGAATTATTCCCGGTGAAACCTCTTACCCATTTGCTTAGAGCCAAAATAAGTTCAAAACTACATAAGCTTTCTCTTGTGCTATAACAAGGACCCTCGATTAGCCTCCTCTTGGGCTTTGTACAAGGACCCACAGGCTTCTTAAAAGCATTTCCAGCTTCCTCTTGAGCTTGTATACAAGGACCCATCAGGTTTCTTATAAACATAGGAACAGGTCTTTAGTCACCTTTTAGCCTACCCTGGTGAGTTTCTTCCAATTTAAACCAGACTTAAAACAAGCTAAGTTTGTCTCAATTTCACATTGAGTACATTTTTGGAATGAGAGACATGGACAGTCTCTGTCACCCTTATCTTCATCAATCCTCCTTAGTAGAGTCTAGGATCTATGTTTTGGTCATCCTCAGCATTGAGTCAGCCTTCATCTTGGGCTTTAAACAAAGAGTCTCCACTAGATAATCTTTCTGCCATCCACTTTTCATTTCAATAAATTTCCCTGGAAAGGGTTAGCTTCCACACATTCCTTCATTTCAATAAAAATCCCTGGAAAGGGTTAGCCTCCAAAGTCAATTAAAATCAATCCATCATTTCAATAAAAACCCCTGGAAAGGGTTAGCCTCCAAAGTCAATTAATAAATGTCAAAAAAAATAAATAGATTTCATTCTCTTAGGAGATAATTTCCCCAAAAGAGTCAAAACCCCTGGAAAGGGTCAGTCTCCAAAAAAAACATGATAAAGGTCAGTCTTTTAACAGACAAATTCACCAGCTGAGTCAAATCCCTGGAAAGGGTTAGCTTCCATCAAAAAACAGTCTTTTAATAGATAAAATCTCCTCAATAGAGTCAAAACCAACAAAAACAGTTAGCCTCAACCTTGGGCTTCATACAAGGCACCCAAACAATAAAACTCCCCTGTCAAGAGTCAGCCTCAACCTTGGGCATTGTACAAGGCAGATAATAGAGTCTCCCCAGTGAGTCCTTCATCACTCAGTAGCCACAACCTTGGGCTTTGTACAAGGCAGATAAACCATACTTTCATGTGTCAAAGATTCCTAACACTTAGGATCTTTCCCCATATAGTCATCCATACTTAATTCATTTAAGAGTCCGCCACAACCTTGGGCTTTGTACAAGGCACATAAATAGAGTCTCCCTAAGTAGAGTCAGCCTCAATTCTGGGCTTTGTACAGAACACAAAAATACCCTGTAATTAATCCCCAGTGGAGTCATCTCCCAGAGTCAATAATATTAATTAATCAATCAAAAAGCCTCAAGCTTGGGCCTCATGCAAGCCAGCTAAAGTCAAATCTTTCATACAGTAGATAGACATAGCTTATCTCTATAAAGAGATATTTTTACTACTCTACCACATTCAAACAAACAAACATTTCAATTTCAAATTCAATCAAAGTCTCCCATTTAGGACTCTGAAAGACATGCTCTGGCACATCCCCAGACTTGTACACTTTCCCTAATTTGGACGAGCATCTTTCTTTCATTTAAGAGGCATCTGACTGGCATACTTGCACACACACAAGTAAGGTCCCCCTCTTGAATGAAATGAATTCAGTTATTCTGTCACTCCTTTAAATGTTTGTGGTAGAATAGTACAAATACCTCTCTGTAGAGATAATTTCATGTCTCTTTACTGTAAACAGAGATTTAATTCCAAGCTTCAACCTTGAGCTTTAAGCAAGGCACCAAAAAACATTAATTTCCCTAGTTAGTTCCCCGAACTACATTAAGCTCTGACTTCCACTAGGGATATGTAGGCATGAGGTTCACAAGGAATCTCAGCGAGCTAATAAAATACCAAAAATAGTCTGTCTGTCTGTCTGTCTGTCTGTCTTTTCAAATCAATTCAATTCCTTCTCCTAACACAAAGGAGAAACTTTCCCAATCATAGCAATAAACACAATCACAATGACACAGAGAAGGTTCCTGTAGAGTACTACAGATATGTAGGGTGTTTAAACACTTCCCTATGTATAACCGACCTCCCGGACTCCAGAATTTCTAGTCTAGGTGAAATCCCCACACTTAGCAAACTCCTAGGGTTTAGTTGAGATCTTTTTTCCCCTTTCCTACTCGTAGGACAAATAAGAAAGTTCGTGTGATATCGTAGGAAGAACTGAAATAAAATTCATCCCACCACGGGCGCATTCTCCTTCCAAATTTCGCGTGAAGGGTTTAGCGTGCCGTCCTCCCAAGTGAAACGGGGAGGTAAAAGAAAACGACACCACAAGAAGCTAAACCCTAATTGTGGGTTGATTGCTTAGGAGAGAGATAGTCAGGCTTATTTCTCAGTGCTTGAGCCAAAATATTTTGAAATATGATGGGCAAATTTTGGAGTATGATAGCCACTAAGTAAAATAAACTTCTTGTGAAGGTTTACCTTAAATTTAAGTACACACACTTTTTTTCTTGTGGTTCAGATGATTTTTTACATCAAAACCGCAAAAAACGCACCACGAACACCCCTAATTAATAAGGTGATTAAAAATAAAATTTAGAATATTTTGTTTTGCAAATTATCCACCTAAGTAATTTAATCTTTAGAGATAATACTTTTAGAACAAGATTGATTCTGCAATACGTCTATGAGTTTTGATGATAACAATGTGTATATGGGTATGAATAATTTTGTTATACTAATTGTCGCCTCGGTTTTTGTGGGATGCAAACTGACTCTTCTTTTTATTTTTTTGAATTGCGAAAAGCAGAGAGTCGCCACCGACTTTTATTTTATCCATTTAAGGAAAGGTTTATAAAAGAAACAGAAAAAGACCTTAAAGAGATTTTGGGTTCGGGGGGTAGGTTATACAAAGGGAAGGTGTTAGCACCCTTTGTATCCATGGTTATCCATGGGCTCTTAATTGCTTAGCTCACTTGTTTGAATCGTTTGTTTTGCTTGAAATGCTTGTATGTGGTTTTAAAACCTTTTGTAAAGAATTAACTTTGTAATAATCCTTGTGTGGATGTATACAAAGTGTTTATCTTTCGAAAGATGTTTTGATGGTTTTGAAAAGATTTTAACTTCGTAATAATCCTTGTTTGGATATATACAAAGTGTAGTCTTTTGAAAATTTGTTTTGAAAAAACAGTGATGTGTGAGAACTTTTGTTTGATTCTTTTGATTTTTTCTCTTATTTGAGCAAGCAATTAGGAGGCATACCCTAAGTTTATAAGGTTCTTTCCCATTTGTGTAGAAATTTTTTCTTAACTGGATACAGACAAAAAATTTGAATTTGTATTTGAAATAGTAGGATTGATTTTGAAAAGAGTAACAGAGGGATTACCCTAAGAGGTGCAAGTGTGATTGTGTTTTGTTTTCAGATATTTTATCTTTGAGATTAGTGATCTAGCGCTTCATTTATTATTCTTGACATACACGCAGTTTTATATGTACTGGAATTAAAGTGAGGGAATGTAAAATGCGGAAAGTAAATCTACGCTATTACATCGATTGTGCGAGAAATGTAAACTATGCTATTTACATGAATTTGACAACCTATACACTTATCTATGAATTTAAATGGTAATAAGATAAAGGGAAAATATTTTTGGATTTTTTTTGGATTGGTTGATTTAATTAAAATTAAGGCATAATTAATTTAATTAAAAGGTCAAGAATTAGAAATAAAATTTAAACCTAAAAAATTAAGTCTAAAAAATGTCCAAATTGTTTGTTAAATAATTTTAAAATAAAATTAATTTTTGTTGTGATTTTTGAAATTGTTTTTGAGATTATTAAGTTAATTAACACATAATTATACAAATAATTATACACATAAATTAAACTTAAAGAGAAAAATATTCTAATTATGTACAAAATTAGTTCATAATATATAAACTTAATAAAAAGAAAATATTTTTTTCTGATTTTTTTGATAGGTTAGAAATAATTAAAAGATAAATATATAAATATTATCTAATTAATTAAACAAAATATTTTAATTATGAAGAAAAATAAAATATTTTTATGTCAAAAATTAAAATATTATTTTATCAACCTAAAACTATTTTTTATATATTTTTTTGATTTTTAAAACTATTTTAAAATAATTTTGCGAAGAAAATTAAATAAAATAGAAAATATAAAATAAATGATCATGTATGGTTGATTGGAGAGTCCATGGTATGGACTGGCAAGGCCGAAGCGCTGGAATGAGTGACTGACTTGATCAGATGGTGAATGGAGCGAAGGAGCATGACACGTACGTACACTGCAAAGCACCGGATCAGAAATTTTAAAAAAAAATAAAACGCGCGCGTCCCTCTGGCCAATGGGAGGGAGCCACGTCTCATCTTCTTCCTCAGAAAAGCTTTTTACACCGCTCATTTGCGGGGAGCTGTAAAAAGTTTCACTCTTTTACACCTGTGCAACACGAATAAGGGTTAAACGCAAAATAAATTTGGCGCGAGGCCATGGATCAACTCGTCTTGTTCATACGAGTTTAATGGTACCACTTAGAACCTGTAATTTTGCTTAAATCGTGAATCCCTAATTTTGAGCTCAAGAACCCTAAAATGGTAATTGCTCGTACAGGTGTCCAAACATCAATTAAGTTTCCAGAAATGATCAGAACGTCAAACCAAACTTAAATATATGATTACATCGTGTTAAATATGCATTTGCAATCGTATTTTTGTAAGTTTTTGTTTGAACAAACCGTGTGCTTTAATGCTTGGTTCAGGGTGTTTTGATTGTTGGAAATGATTGGGATAGCTTCAGAATTGTTTGAGGAATGTGTTTGGATGTTTATTTGCAATTGAATTTAGCTTAAACTCAGAATTCGAATTTTGAATTTCTTTGAAAATTTCAAGTGTGATACAAGTATATCTTTGGCTCTGAATTCCTCTCTTTGATGTTTTTGGGCTCATGTACTTATATGCAGTGATTTGAATCAGATAGACTCCATGAGCCAAGCTTTTCTTGCATACTTGAGTGCTTTGATTTTTTGAGTTTTTTATTAATAAAAACCTTTGAAAAACTTGGCCATGGCTTCAATTTTCTTCACCCCTCTTTCCATAGGTCTTCTTTACCTCTCTGCTCCATTATTTGAATCAACTTTGGCAACTCATACTAGAGACAAAGCCTTGGATAATTATCTTGAATAATTTCTTTTTTAATTTAACTTTAAATGAAATAAAATTAAATCAAAAAAGAAATAAAAGTGTCATGGGCCTAAGATTGGTCGTGGGTGGCCTTAAGCATCCTTTGGAACATGTTTGGATCACAAATGCTTGGGCCCTTTTGGAAAAAAAAACAAATTTGGTCAATGTTGGTTTCATGCATTTTCCCAAAAAATAGCCAACTTTAACAAGGCATAACTCCCTCAATTTTGATCATATGAAGGAGTTCTTGTACTTTTTAGAATCCTCAAGATGTCCTCTACAAGCCACTTTGGAAGATTTTTTGCATTTGGAGAAGTTATCTTGATGTTATGGGCTTTGACAAAAAACTGCTTTTTGTTGACTTTGAAAATGACCTGTAATGTCTTGGCTCATATTTCACAAATGGTAAATCCAATGACCATGAGACCAATTCTATTTGAAAGATAATTTAATTTCCTTTAAAATAAGCTTTGGTTGGAATTTTTCGGATGAACGAGGAGAGAGTTATGGCCGGTCAAAATGTAATTGACTTTTTAGGAGAAAACCCTAATTTTGAAACTTGGAGTTTTGTCGATTTGTGAACTTTTCTTGATGAATTTTGATCAACCATTGATCAAATGATGAATCTTTTGACAAAATATGGATGTTGACAAAAAATTGCATTTTTGACTGTCAGTTGACTTTTCGGTCAAACTGGTCGTCTGTTAACTGTTTGAGCTGTTGACTGTGCGTCCGAGCGAATCGAAGTTTGAAAATTTGTCTGGTGGTACTTTGAGGCATATGGAGATCCATGAAATCCATTTGAGGTCTCAAAAACTCGTTCTTCTGAAAAAAAAAACAAAAACCCTAGTTAGGGACTGTTTGTGTAGGAGACAGTTAGGCGTACCTGATTTCTGTGCAGTGTTGAGTCTCTGCTGATCTTGTGATTATCAGAAGACTTCTAGAACAAAAATCTTGGAAATTTGAAATGTGAAAGATTGATTTGACTGACGGTACAAACACGGAGAATTGCGCTGTCAGCGGGTTTGACTGGTAACTGGCTGTCCGGGTATTAACGTAACAGTTAAAGTAAAAACCCAACAGTTAAAGTTAATTTTTTCTTTTTATTTTTGTTGTGTTAATGGTGAAAAACTATTTACATGGTTTGTTAGAAAAACCAAAAAAATAATAAATAAAAAATATATACTGTATGCGAACGAAATTACTGATAATAATATTGAAAAGGATTTAATGCACCGAAATAAAAATTTAACTAGCAATAAACACGCATAATATTATCTCAATAATTAAACGGCGGTACAACGGACAATACAATATTTAATACTGACAGTACAAATATTACATAAAAAATATAACGAACAGTACGACAAATATAATGAACGGTACATTATTTGAAAGCGACAGATACGACAAACTTTAAGTATGACGATTAAAAACCCATGCTATAAACAACATAATATAGATATACGGGAGTGTAAACATCCCAGGTCCGCATTTTTCAGGACTATGTAGACAGAAAAAGGACATGATCACCACAAAAACAGTGATGACCACAAGAAAAAACGCATCCACCCACTTTCCCATTTTTGCCGGGGAAGAAGAGGAAATGATTAGGAGATAATATGATAGGAATTTGGGAGATGAGTGAAATTTGATGTGAGAATTTATGGAAAAAATGAGGGGTATCTATAGAGTAAAAAGAGAGATGGAGACGTTGGGGAATGAAGTGGTACCGCAAAAGGAAAGTTTGAATGATAGTATAATAAAGTTAGGATTTGATTTGAAAGAAAGAGATTTGAAAAGAAAGAAAGAGATTTTGAAAAGAAAGAAAGAGATTTGGAAAAAGAATATAGTATAAAAAAATTAGTGGGAAACAAAAACCAATAATAACTTAATTGTTACTAGTATGACCTGAAACCCTGGACTCTGTGCCTGCAAAATTTAATTTTGTACCAACTGTGTCAGTATCATTTATCTGAAAATAAATCTCAAATAAACAGTGTATGAAGTGATAAACAGTATTTGGCATTTGTGTAAGAATAAATTCAACAGCGAACCAAAATACTGTACAAAAAACATTCTAAAAACTGAGTATTCATAAAATCAGGATATTTATGAAATAAAATCCAAGATTATATAAAACTCCCAATTTTTAGACAGAAGTCTGTTGCCTTCTTTTTTTTTGAAAAAAAGATGCGGGAAAATTTTGGGGTATAATAGTTGCCCCTATTCAATCTTCTTAAACCTGAAGAGACCGATTGGAATCTGAAGGTAAAAGATGATTGAATATTTAGATGCCCTGAAAATTTGCACTTACCTCCACCAGAAGTAATGCTAGAATTTGCATTGAATGCGGCTTGAGAAATATTGTTGGCGGATCAAAACATTACCTGAGATGGGCTTTCAGATGCCATCTAGTGAATGTGTTGATAGTTTGTTCATCAGAATGAATCCCTTGATTATATCTTGATGAAGGATTTAAACCTTTGTGTTGATCGTTACAGAACCGTCTGAGGTTACCGCTTTAAATCTTGGAGGTTGATCGTTACAGAACTGTCCAAAGTTCCCGCTTTAGATTTTGAATGTTGATCGTTACAGAACCGTCCGAGGTGTCCGCTTTAGATCTTGAAGATTGATTGCTTTAAGGAATCGTCTGAGGTATCGAATTAGATTTGAAGGTAGATCATTAAGGAACCGTCTGAGGTATCGACTTAGATCTGAAGGTAGATCATTAAGGAACCGTCCAAGGTATCGACTTAGATCTGAAGGTAGATCATTAAGGAACCGTCCAAGGTATCGACTTAGATCTTGAAGGTAGATCATTAAGGAACCGTCCAAGGTATCGACTTAGATCTGAAGGTAGATCATTAAGGAATCGTCCAAGGTATCGACTTAGATCTTGAAGGTAGATCATTAAGGAACCGTCCAAGGTATCGACTTAGATCTGAAGGTAGATCATTAAGGAATCGTCCAAGGTATCGACTTAGATCTGAAGGTAGATCATTAAGGAAACGTCCAAGGTATCGACTTAGATCTTGAAGGTAGATCATTAAGGAACCGTCCAAGGTATCGATTTAGATCTTGAAGGTAGATCATTAAGGAACCGTCCAAGGTATCGACTTAGATCTGAAGGTAGATCATTAAGGAACCGTCCAAGGTATCGACTTAGATCTGAAGGATTTGAAGTTATTTATTCGACTGTGGTATAGCCTGGAAATGTCAGAGTGAGTCACCATTAGACCGTATCTGCTTTGCTTGTTAAGAGTTGATAAGTGGTTTGGAAAGAGAGAGCTCTTCAGAATGAATCTTTGGTTCGATTATATCTGAGAGGAATGCTTGTCTGGACAAAACCCGGGAGAATACTGCATGTGATTGAGAATAACTTGCTGAGGATATTCGTCCACTTGAAAAACCAAGTTAGTGACATGCAATGTCATAATGCATGTAATGTATATGTTGGGATTCCCAAACTAAATGAGAACCGTGCATGTTATGTATGCGTTTGTCATGAAACATTATATGCTATGTATGAATATGCGTATGATGTATGGACATGATTTATGCAGTTTAGAGCGTATCAAACTTCTGGTTGGGAAAATAAATCCCTGCTTGTTATTTTGGAAACGATGGCATTATGCCCGTTGATGATCTTTGCTATCTCGTTCGAGTACACTCAGCTGGGGAAACTTCCTTATGGACCAGGATGCCTTGTTGAGGGATCTTTGACTACCGCTTGGGAATGAAGGTAACTTGAAGGTTCTGACTTTGATGCACCCTGACTGGGAATAAAAGAGATGTGTAATCCTCCGATGCACTATTTGATCAAGCCTTGGTGTGGAGGATCCAACCTTCTGGGGATAGTGATCTTGAACAGCCTTGCTGGGGAATAAGGAGTATGAACAAACATCTGATGTAATAGATAGGGCCCCTCGAATCATATTGTTGGAGAGGGAAATCTCATCGAGGATTCTACTGAGAAATGTATCTCTATTGGGGAAGTGTTTCTTCTGATGCCCGTACCCAGTGTCGGTGATGAAACATTCCTTCGGAGAATTAATTGGGCCTTGCTTATCCGGAGATAACTCCTTGAAGATTGCTTTGTGGGGGATATTCCCATGCCACTGGTTTCGGGATGATGTCCAGATGATTGGGACATTACTTGAATGTTATTCCTGTTTTTTTATAAACATCAATCATATTCAAATGCATATGTTCATTCAAAATTATCATCGGGACGTTTACGTATTCAAAACAGAAAAAGTGAAAACATTGATTTTGAGCATGAACTGTATTGATTTGAAAGAGAGCCATAATAGGCTGATTAGTACAAGAAGACAAAAATCCTAGTAGTAGGAAGTTGTCATAAAACTTTGAAAAACATTTATAAAGGAAAATAGCTATGTGAAAACAATCCAGTCAAGTTTCAACTCTGCTATTGCCATTCTGTCTTCGAGTATCTCATCCCTCACTTGTTGGAAGAAAATGATTGGACTGATTGGTGCCTTTCGGACCTTTGATGTGTTGAACCTTGAAGGTGAATAGGTAGCCAAACGGGACATAGTCATTCGCTTTATTCCCTAACTTTTGCCTAGGCCGCCTTTTCAGGTTTCCAGCCTACCGGGATAATTATTTTTTTAGTCTCTAATTTTTTCCTGGATCGCCCTTTCAGGTTTTCAATCCACCGAGACGCTCATTTTTGCCTAAGTCGCCCTTTCAGGTTTTCAACTTAGCAAGCTTTTCTTTTCTTTAAGCGAAGTACTTTTTGACTATGTCCGCATTTACAGGGTATGAGAAATCCTCGCCATCCATAGTGGTAAGCAACATGGCTCCGCCGGAGAATACTTTCTTGATTACAAATGGTCCCTCATGAGTGGGAGTCCACTTGCCCCTGGGATCACCTTGTGGTAAGATGATACGTTTGATAACCAAATCACCGGTTTGATATGCCTGACTTTTGACTTTTCTGTTGAATGCTTTGATCATACGTTTCTGGTACAACTGACCATGACAAATAGTCGTAAGCCTCTTCTCATCAATCAAGTTTATCTGGTCCAACCGAGTCTGAATCCAATCGTCTTTGTCTAGATCGGCTTTTTTCATAATCCTTAAGGAAGGAATCTGAATTTCAATTGGAAGAACTGCCTCCATACCATAGACTAAGGAGAATGGAGTTGCCCCTGTTGAGGTACGTGCTGATGTGCGATAACCATGAAGAGCAAAGGTAACATCTCATGCCAGTCTTTGTAGGTTACTGTTGTAACACCCTTCTAAACTCCGCGGAAATTAATAAAATAACTCAGAGTAAAACATGAAAACAAGGGTGCCACAATTCAATTTAAAACAAATTATCATAAATCAATTGTCATGCTTCACTTAGGGGCAAATCATCCATTTAACAAAATCATGTTTCTACACAGCGGAACATTAATCAACAGATAAGCATAACATCATCTATGCAATATCCCACAAAATTACTCCAATGACAACAAAATAGAGTATCACCATAAACTCTAAACTAGCGTTCCCCCAGTGTTACAATATCAGAGCATGACACCGACGCTATACTAAACAAACTGACTCATGAGCTAATCCTCACCGAGCCGAAAGCAGCTATCCCCAATCTGAAAATATCAACAGTAAGGGTGAGTCTCATTCACAATTAACAAATGTTATCGAATCATAAACAATAACACATCATAGTCACACTATTCATCCAATTTCATTATATTCACATTGTCAGGAAGTACTTATCAACACACAACAACAATAGAATACATTACCAAAAGACAACACCATAACAATTACACCATCATCAAATATTATAACATTGGATAATCTTCCATTCATGTTACAAATATTATACACAACAACCTAATGCAAATGCAACTATATGCATGTGGTACCAAACATGGGATAACCCATCTCACTGATTCACCACCATAAAGATTCGGCTACTTCTCTCACCAATTCCACACAATGGGAATTAGCTACCGCTGTCCCACCACCATAAGGGATACAGCCCACAACATGATTATGAAATGCATGTATCATCCATAACATGCTCATCATCAACATTAATCAACCAGATATCATAATCATCAACCACCACAATAATCAACAGCCACACACACAGTTATGTTGTTTCTCAACCATAATAAAATACATATTTTACATCAACAATATATGTATAACAAACACCAATTACAATCACAACATCATAGCAGGTAAATCATTCATTATACAGTGCAACAATAATAGCACCCCTCACAATCGTGTACCAAGTACAACAAAACAACTCATCAACGATAGAGTATTTACCTCATCATTCATCAAAACACATGATAACCATATTTACCATGAACAACATCCATTTGCATAACAAGCAGGAGCAATCATATTATAACAACACCCATCATTGCACATATTCAATTATGCAAACAACAAACCATTGCACCTCATCATTTATGCAAAACAAGAGTAAACCAGATTTGAAGAAAACAATACTTTTCAAAATAAAATCAAGTTATTGTTGTTTTATTTATTTTATATGGTAGAACATTCAATTTAAGGAACAACGTCCAAAACGGCGTCTAAAACGGACTTACGGTTTGAAAGTTACACATTTTTACATTTTTCAAAGAAAATAATTATCACTACAGCACGCGGCGCTACACACAGTTCGCAGCGCGTAACGAATGGAAACACGCCTTCGCGGCGCAAACAAAGGTTCGCGGCGCGGAACGAGAAAATCACTTCGCCTTCGCGGCGCGCACCTACCTTCGCGGCGCGAACTGGCAAAAGTCAGAGCTCCCATCGCAATTGACAGCATTACGGGATTTACCCTCAAATCCCCACGACCAAACCAAGTTATGTCATGAACCTCAAACACCACCATATCAGCCACATACATGTTGTAACACAAAGATAACACACAAAGAGGATCATTTAATCATCATAACAATCATATCATCATACAATTCATCAAATCATACAATTCCCCTCAAAATCATCCCAACCCCAATCCATCATATAACCAATTGACACAAACAATGCATCTAAATCAGTCCTATTATCTACAATACGATAAAAGATGTTAACCGGAAGAGTCCCCCCTTACCTTAGCTAAGGATCTTGATTAGCCCTCTTCCTATTCTGTTCCTCTTTCACGTATCAGCACTTCTACTCTTCTGCTTCTCTTCCACATCTATTTTTCCTTTTTTCCTCAATTCCTTATTTTTTTATAAAATAACCTTTAATTAGAATAGGGCCTTTACTAACATAACACCCCCTCATTCCTTAACATCACACATGGCCCAACACCATAAACCATCCTTTTCCAATTAAATTCCACAAACCACCAATAATTCTAATTATTAATTAAATTTCCATTTAAATTAAAAATTAAAATATACGGGTGTTACAACTGTCATCTTTTGTATGATCTTCTTGATGTTCTTGTTGGCAGCTTCCACCGCGCCATTCATCTTTGGTCGATATGGGGATGAATTATGATGTTTGATCTGGAGCTGCGTGCATAGTTCGGTAATCATCCTGTTGTTTAAATTTGTGTCATTGTCTATGATGATCCTTTCAGGGACGCCATACCGATAAATGAGATTGTGCTTGATAAACCGGGCCACAACATTTTTGGTGACTGAAGCAAACGAGGCTGCCTCTACCCATTTTGTGAAGTAGTCAATAGCGACCAGGATAAAACAATGTCCGTTGGAGGCAGTAGGCTTGATTTCTCCAATCATATCAATACCCCACATTGCAAAAGGCCAAGGAGTCGTCAAAACGTTTAATGGGACTGGAGGTACATGTACTTTGTCGGCGTATATCTGCCATTTGTGACAAGTTCTGGAGTGATGATCGTAGTCTGTCTCCATGGTAGACCAGTAGTAACCTGCTCTCAAAATCTTTTTATCCATTGTATGTCCACTTGAATGAGTACCAAAGGTACCGTCGTGTATATCTTCCATAATCTGTTCCGCTTCCTTCTTGTTCACACAACGAAGCAGAGTCGAGTCATGATTGCGTTTGTACAGGGTTCCATTACTTAGAGAGAATTTGGCAGCAAATCTTCTTAGAAACTTTCTGTCATTAATGGATGCCCCTTCAGGATACTCCTGAGCTTCGAGATATCTTTTTACATCATGGAACCATGATTTTTCTTCCACTCCTTCGGTATTGATCTCGTTGCAATAGGCTGGTTCATCCTGTCTGTAAATGGTGATCATAGGCGCCTCATTGTCCCACCTGACTTTGAACATAGATGACATGGTAGCTAAAGCATCGGCCAATTGATTTTCTTCTCGCGGGATATGTTCAAAAGTGATTTCTTCAAAGTAAGGAATCAAACTCAGCACATGTTCTTTGTAAGGAATTAGATTCGGGTGCTTTGTGTCCCATTCTCCCTTAACTTGATAAATTACAAGGGCCGAGTCTCCGTAGACCTCCAGGAACTTGATTCTCAGATCGATTGCAGCTTTGAGTCCCAAAATGCATGCTTCGTACTCGGCTATATTGTTAGTGCAGTTGAAACATAATCTGGCAGTGAATGGTGTATGTCCTCCTGCACGAGAAATGATCACAGCTCCGATGCCATTGCCAAGCGCATTAGAGGCTCCATCAAAAACCATAGTCCATCGAGACCCTGGCTCAGGTCCTTCCTCTAGTCCGGGTTGTTCGTAGTCAGTAACTAGCATAATATCTTCATCTGGGAAATCAAAGTTCAACGCTTGATAATCATCCACTGCTTGATGAGCCAGATGACCAGCTACTACACTTCCTTTGATCGCCTTTTGCGAAGTGTACTGGATGTCATACTCTGTTAAGATCATTTGCCATCTTGCTATTCTTCCAGAGAGAGCAGGTTTTTCGAACACATATTTGATAGGATCCATTTTGGAGATCAGCAAAGTGGTATGGTTTAGCATATACTGTCTTAGTCAGCGAGCCGCCCATGACAAGGCACAACAAGTTTTCTCGAGCAGTGAGTATCTTGTTTCATAATCGGTAAACTTTTTGCTAAGATAGTAGATTGCATGCTCTTTTCGGCCAGACTCGTCATGTTGCCCCAGTACACACCCCATTGAATCTTCTAACACTGTTAGGTACATTATCAGAGGTCTTCCTTCCACTGGTGGCAACAAGATTGGGGGTTTTTGGAGATACTCTTTGATTTTGTCAAAGGCTAACTGGCATTTCTCATTCCACCTTTCCACTTGATCTTTCTTCAACAGTTTGAAGATCGGCACACAAGTAGTAGTCATGTGGGCAATAAATCGGGCGATGTAATTCAGACGTCCCAAGAATCCTCTGACTTGTTTCTCGGTACGAGGTATAGGCATTTCTTGAATGGCTTTGACCTTGGCGGGATCAACCTCAATACCTTTGCTGCTGACGATGAAACCTAAGAGTTTGCCGGATCTTACTCCAAAGGTACACTTATTTGGGTTCAGTCGCAACTTGTATTTCTTGAGTCTGTCAAACAACTTGTGTAAATGACCCAGATGTTCTTCCTCGGTGTTGGATTTTGCAATCATGTCATCGACATACACCTCTATCTCCTGATGAATCATATCATGAAACAGTGCTACCATTGCAAGTTGATAGGTTGCTCCTGCGTTCTTTAAACCAAAGGGCATTACTTTGTAACAAAAGGTTCCCCAGGGTGTTGTGAAGGTTGTTTTTTCCATGTCTTCGGCTTCCACAGCGTTGACTTCTTTGGTGACGAGATGGGCTGTTGATCCTTCAGGATGAGCAATATGCTCTGTTGGATATGAGAGCCCAGGCTGAGGTACCTCTGTTGGCTGAGAGAGATACTCGATAATATCGTCCCTTCCAGTTGGGATGATGTCTTTGATGGAGATTTGCGCACTCTAGGGAGCAGTGTACTTCACCAGAAAATCATTCTTGCCATTTGGTGTTTCCCAGACTTCTTCAAGAGTGATAGGGCTTGTGATTGTCATATTGTCTTCGAAATGTTCATCCCATCCAGTTGGGACAATGTCTTCAATGGCGATTCTTGAGCTCAAGGGAGCGGAATACTTCACCATAAAGTCATACTTGCCACTTGGCTCTCCCAACGTATCCCAGACTTCTTCAGGAGTGATAGGTGTCATACCCCAAATTTGTCCTACCCTATTCATGTGGCTTATGGTTCATGTGCATACATTACTTAGGTCATAACTCATATTCATGCATCCATATCATTGGTATTATTCAAAAAAAAAGAGCTCTATTGCAAAGAAGTTTGATCAGAGAACAAGGAAGACTGAGGTATAATCATATGGTTCTATGTTCATTGAAGTCCTCCTGGATTGGGGTGTCTCTCTGCTTCAAATCAGGGCATTGATTGAAGAGTGCAAGCTTGCAAATCATCTGGGTCGTTAAGTCAGGGTTTCTTTGACCAAAGTCAACTAGTTGACTTTCTGGTCAACATTTAATCAGGAATGGCTTCTATGTGTGAAAGGGCTTCTCATACTGGCTATGCGGATGTGTTTGTTTGACTGGATTTGATTGGAAGAGATTTAATCGGGAATTTCATCAATAGTCGGAAAAATCGGAACAGTTGACTTTTGGGTCAAAATCGGGAAAATTATTCAAATATTGACTTTTGGTGGAAAATTAATCAAGAAAAGTCGAAGAATGGATAAAATCGGGAGTTCAGCAAAAGTTGCAAAAAATAGTAAAAAGACAAAATTTCAACACTTAGAAAAATTTTGATGCCTTAAAATCTTGTTGAGCAGTCCACTTCAGCACCGGATTACACGTGGCAAACGACATTTTCCGGAAAAATTTCCAACATCAAAGTTGTTCCTCTCATGGAGGAGAACAACTTTTTAGTTGGACACTTTTTCATTTGAAGCTTGTATGAAGAGTTAAAATGGTGTGAAGTTGCTGGAAACTCATTTGAATCAAGTCACATTCCAGGTCACCAGTCAGGTCATGACCTGGCATTTTCACAAACACATGGCATGCCAAATCTCCAGCCATTTTTAGAGCTCTACAGAAGTGCTATGAATGCAAACTTGGTATCATTCTCTTCCTTGCCATCTCCTCTATCCATTGAAACAAGAATGGGTACAATTGGACAAATATTGAGTGAGATACAAGCCTTCAAAGTGGTGCCCCAACCCTGACCAAACTCTGCAGGCAGCCGTGACACAGAATTCTGGGCATGCAACGCATTTCAGCAAACACATGGTGGACCAAATGTCAAGGCCTATTTCTTTATCCACAAGTCTCTATCTTAAACAAGCCCAGTTCTAAGCTATTCCTTGCCATGTCCTCTATCCAATGAGACCAGTATCACTGATTTTGGACATGTATTGATCGAGATAGAGAGGCTCAAAGTACCACCCTCGCAGAGTCACAATCTGGCCATACGCATGGGACAGCATGCTGCTGGGCGTGTGCAGTGGTGATTGCATGAGTTCAAGGCTATTTTTCTCATACTTCCAAGCCTTATCTTGAGATATTTTCAACACCAATCTTGTTCTATCCCATTCCCTCTTTGATATGACACCATTCTTGCTTCATTTAACCACCCATGGCTTGAGATATAAGTGTCTAAAGTGAGCACCACGGCATGAAAGAAAAAAGCAAAGCAACACACAATTGCACCATACACATATTAAAGTCTCACATTGGAAAAATGGAAAAAGTTGTGTTGCAAGTCCCACATTGGAAAAATGGAAAAAGTGTGTTGCAAACTACATTTTTCAAGTCCCACATTCAAGAATCCAAATCACAATCCAATCATTGGCAATATAAATAGAAGCACATACATTCACATAGGAAGAGAAGAACAACTTGAGTCTCCCTTGCTTTAGGGTGCCACTCGAAACGTTCAAACTCTACTTCCATTCTTCACTACACTCTTTCTCTCTCTACACTCTCTCTCTCTACTCTTCTCTCTCTACTCTCTCTCTCCTCCCTCACCAAACTAGGTAATAAAAATAGTTTTTTCTTTTATTCTCTTTGATTGATTAATTGTTTTTTTTCTTTTAGATAAAAAAACAACAAAAATAATTTTCCTACCAACTAGTTTTTTTAAATTTCTTTTAAGTGACTTTTAATTAGCATTTTTGTAGAATTTTAATAAATAGTTTTTCATACAAAAAAAACCATAAATAGATAATAGTCTTCTTTATTAATTCAAATTAGTTTCTCTATTAAATAAAAAATGAAATTGTTTGTGATTAATTTCCTTTATAGTTTGTGTGATTTTCTAATTGTTGTGTGAATATTTTCCATATTGTGAAATGTCTAAAATGCCCTTGGTCCTTGATGTTGGTTTTAATCCATTTAATTGCTTTTTCCTCCCTATTTTTCTTTTAGAATATCCACAACATAGATTTAGAAATTAGGACTAGTTCCCTATTTTCATTTCTTTTTTCTTTTACAACATAAAACATCTAATAAATACTTGAATAAAAATCCCTTTAAAACATACAAAGAAAATACTTAAAACACTAATAATCAAAGTGAAAATTCTTAAAAAGGGAATGGAAGCTTGAACGTCCCTTGCTTTAGGGAACGTTCGAGTGCTTGGATCTCCCTTGCTTTAGGGAACCATTCGAGCGTAAGTTCCCACTCCTAAAAAACACAAACCAAAGAGTAACTCGAGTTTCCCTTGCTTTAGGGATTTCCTCGAAACACTCAAACTCTCTCTCTCTCTCATTTCTTAAGGGCATTGTTATCTCCGCTCCATTGCATCCTAGGCTGTCCCCTTATGCAAGAGCGCGAGCGTTAACTCCGCCCAACTAAAAAACACAAAAACAAACAGAAAATCTTGAGCCGAACTACGGCGCTCTGATTCCTGAAAAGGATACGTAGGCATCAAGTCGCGGGGCTTGAACGAGCACACTTGTAAATAATTCCTTCTTTTCCCCGTATTTCTTTTTGCATGCATTCACATTTAGACTTAGACATAGTACACACCCTTTAGATAGAAACAAACATAGGTGGATACCATCGAGTACGATGGGCACGAGGGGTGCTAATACCTTCCCCTTGCGTAACCGACTCCCGTACCTAGATTCTCTGGTCGCAAGACCCTGTTTCTTACTTTGTTAGGTCTTCTGATATTCCTTTCCCTTATGGGATAAATATATTGGTGGCGACTCTGTTCATTTTTCGCGAGCGTGCGACAGCTGGCGACTCTGCTGGGGATACCTAAGCAAGTCGATCCTAGCCTTTGTTTGTTTTATTTTATTGGGTGTTTATTTGTTTTATGTCTATATCTTGTATATATGTTTGCATGTTTATTTTCTGCTTGCATATCATGTTTATTTCTGCTTGCACATCATGCATATGGATTATATCTTGTGTTCCTTGGGGTCTTCTGTTCTGTTTTGCAGGTGGGGGGTTTGTGTGAGGTAAAAGGCCCACTACCCAGGCCAAGTGACACATAGGATTAGCGTGGATGCTCATGTTGACTCCCGTAGCGCTTGCTATGGCTGAGATTGACATGGGGTACCACAACTGGGCGAGGTTCTTTCATGGAACACTGTGTCTGGCACGCTTGTTGCCTCAAACACTTTGTACCCCATGGGAACTGTAGACCCTAGTGACCATTAGGGACCACTTGTCCGTGTCTAGACTTCATACCCGTGAGATTGGGGTGGGACAGGAAACCTTGACTCCTACATACCTTTGGCTCTTCGTATTTGAGGTCGGACCTTTATTTGGTCCGTTCTCATGGTGCTTGATATTCTGGTATTCAAAAAGGCGTCGAACCTTTGATCCTGTGATACTTGGCCTGTACAGAAGTTTCACCTCAGTTATTCAGAGGATTGTGTGGTGGTTACTCAGATCATACGGACCTTGATCCCATGCTTGCATTGCATAACATCATTATTTTATCCACTTCATTTGTGAGGAATTCTAAAGTCTATTTCCAAAAAAGAAAAAGAAAAAAGAAAAAAGAACAAAGAAAAGCAAAAAAAGAAAACAAAAGATATGCTATAAAAAATAAAGCTTTGATCTCAAAAAAGATAAGAGAGAAGAATGTGTGAAAAGACTTTAGGATTCCTCGGAAATGAAACATTGCATTCACATCATATTGCATTTCATGGTTCCATATCAGAAGCTTATTGGGGTCCCTTTCAATCCAGATTTTTTCTTCATCATCAAAGTTGACTTCCCTACATCTGTAGCATACAAGGATTAATCAGGAGAATCATGGACCATCTCGAACAGAATCAGGCTGAGCTTCGTAAGGACTTAGATACTATGGGGAAAAGGATGACCCAACTCTTTGAGACTCTCCATGTTGTTGTTCAAGGGCAAGAAGAGCTAAGACAAAGTGTTGCTAAATTGGCTAATGGTACTCCGACCACTGTTGCTAATGGGGGATCAAAACCTGTGCCCGTGGAAGTTCCCAACAAGGAGGACTCACATCATGAGAACGATTCTGAATTGGAAGCTTTCAAATTCCCGATGGAGGAAAATGAGAACAAATTTCATCTCCTGGAAGAAAGATTGAAGGCTTTAGAAGGTCGAGGCTCCTCTGGTTTAAATGCTATTGATTTGTGCTTAGTTCCTGATATCAAGATTCCTGCTAAATTCAAAGTCCCCAGTTTTGAGAAATACAAGGGTACCACTTGTCCGATAAGCCACATCAAGGCATTCTGCAACAAGATGGCTCCGTATGCGGAAAATGACAAACTTCTAATGCACTTCTTTCAGGATAGCCTCAGTGGGGCATCCCTTGAATGGTATACACGACTTGAACGAACCCATGTCCGCACATGGGATGAATTAGCAGAGGCTTTTCTCAAGCATTACAAGTACAACAGTGACATGGCTCCTACTAGACTACAACTCCAGAGTTTAACTCAGAAGGTTGATGAGTCTTTTAAAGAGTATGCACAAAGGTGGAGAGAATTAGCTTCCAGAGTCCAACCTCCTCTTTTGGAACGAGAGCTTGTAGACATGTTCATGAACACCCTGAAAGATCCTTATCTGAACATGATGATTGGATGTGCTTCCTCCGAATTCTCAAGTTTGGTTGTCGTAGGAGAACGAATTGAAAATGCTTTAAAGATGGGTAAAATCAAAGATATGGTCAATGTTCCTGAATTCATTGAAGAAGAGAAAAGTGAAACAAATGCAAACCCAGAGAATGGAGAAGAGGAACTCCCTGCTTACCCTCAGGTTCATGTTCTTAACTATCACCAAAATTACCAACAACAAGGTCCACGAAGGCCGAGAAGACCACCAAGGAAGATTGACCCGATTCCTATGACTTATAGTCAACTGCTCTCCCATTTACTCAATGAATCCTTGGTCGAACTAAGGGAGGCTAAGCCCCCTCCAACACCGATTCCTCAAGGATATGACTTAAATGCAAAGTGTGAGTACCATTCTGGGACATCTGGACATTCAATTGAGGATTGTAATATTTTGAAACACAAAGTCCAAGATCTCATTGACTCCAAAGCTATATCATTCACTCCAAATGGTCTTCACATAAATTGAAAGGTTCATGGGGCTCCCGCACGAGGGATAAGCAAGACGTACTCTTATCTTGAGCACTGCATCACTCGCATTGCTCGAATCCCTAAAGCGAGGCAAAAGTTTACGACTCATGGGTGACTTTGTTGGAGTTTTCTTTTGAAGTAATCTGAAGTGTTTGGAAGGAACTGCAAAAAGTATTCAAGATCAACAAGTCCAGACGGAGTCAAGCCTCCTCAACTATGGCAACCATCAATTCATTTCTGCATTCTCATTTGTAGTTTTCCTTGTTTTGTTAAATGTTTCTTCCATGTAAAACTTGTTTGTTTTTTATAAAAATAAAAATACATTGCATATGCTAGTTTCGAATCAATCCATTCGTGTTCACTCATATATTTCTGTCTATCGATATCAAACTCTTGATTAAGCAAAAATATCAAAAGGAGAATGATGAAAATATAATAAATGCAAAAATCTCTAATTATGTGCTTTTGAATAAAACCCCGCTGAGGATGTACAGGCATTGTTTCTAATCCCCAAACACTGGAGATATAAGGGAGATAGACCCTCGTTAACCCCTTTGAGCCTTAAAGTAGGAGTTTCTTTTCTATACCAAAGAAAAAACCCTCACATTTAACCCAGGGGTAGGGTAGCGTTCAATTAATCTGATCGAGCAATCAAAATTCATCAGGAGTATGTATCCAAGGATACGACAATGGTTATCTTTCAAAAGATTGAGGAAAGTCAACACCACAATGGTAATCCTTCATCAACCAAAGAATGAGGCAGTCACAATCACCTCCCGCAAATCAAAGATTCAGGATCACACGACTTTGTCAAAAAAAAAAAGGTGAATCAAGAAGAAAGAAAAGCCCGCTAAGTCAACAACTTGAAAACAAGTGACTTAGGCAAAAATTAGGGCATCCCGCTGGACTCCAAAATAAAATTCAAAAGAATTTGTCCAGGCAAAAGTTAGGGAAACAAAAAAGGAAAGGCAAAGCAGAAGCGAAAAACGAGGATTATAACAACAAAGTCGTGTGATCAGACACCAAAATCGAAAGGTAAAGTGACTGCCATGTCCAAGAACTTCATCGGTTCAATCATCTCAAACTCCTATTGAAGGACGAATGCTCGTATCAGGTTAAGTTGAATTTAGGACTGGAGAACATCACGAAGAATGGGTGGGTTAGGTTAGACTTTGAGCCTTAAATCCTTTCTTTCTAAAACCGTGAACCAGGCCATGTTACAACCCTTAAAAGACCTAATTGAAGCAGGGTTTATTTCAAAAGCAAGTTGTGTAAAACTGACTCCTAGATGTTTGCTTACCATTTATGTTGATATCGATATGACAAATAATTCAAACACTGAATGTCACAACTTTGTTTTAATAACTTTGATCTCGAAGCTAGCATAAGCATTGCATTAAGATTATCATCTTCAAAACAAATATCTCTTACTTGTGAATAAACATTTGACATCAAGGAAGATCAAACAATGAACAACTGCAGAAAAAGTTGATCAAGTCCATGAGCCATTCACTTCAAAGGCTGACTACTCCAAGGGGCAAGTTGTGTGAAGACTCTGTCAACTGAGACATCCATTCAAGCTTCCATCAATCTGGGGCAATCAAGTCGAGGAATCTCTCTTGGGTTCAACCAATCTGGGGCAGTTATGTCGAGATTCGACAAATCCCTCCAAGGATCCTTTGGGGAAAATTCCTCCGTAAGTCACGAATCTTGGGGCACAATCTTCTGAGTTTTATTGCCTTCTCCCCGATTATAGGAGTTTATTTCTCCTGGAACTTTGGTTTCTCCCCAAGCACATGAGTTTACTTCCCATAGGAGTTGTTCCATTCCTCCGACCTGGTCTCCTTATCTAAATCTCTCATCCTCAACATGGTGAATCGAGGGAATCTCCTCAAATGCACCATCCCCAAGCAATTCAAGATGTAGGGAAAGTCAGATGAAGTCACCTCCTCCCCAACAAAGCTACATTCCAACCCTCAAGGCAGTTGCCAATGATCTTTGGTACTGTAGGGTTTTCCAACACCGATTCATATTGGTAGCTCAAGACAACAAGCAACGGACCCCAATAATCATGCTTCTCCATCACTCTGGCGCCTTTATTTGGCACTTTGCATATAGAATTCATTGCATATAACATTGCATCCTCAAAAGCGTAGCATTTCCATCAAGGTGGAGCATTACGCCATACAGAAAAATTCAAACATGCATACAAAGCATAAGCCAGATAATACAAATCAACATTCAATCAAGACGATGATACATCCCCACAGAAAAGTTGTCCTTACAAACTCTGATTGATATCTGCTACTACATCACAAATCTCCACAAACCATGGTGCCAATACCTGGTATTCTCAATCCCAAAAAGAAATCTTATCTTCTCTCTCCTGTCTTTCTTCGTCAGAATCGTTGTCTCCGAGGTTATTTCCCGTGTGCTGCGTGAAGATTAGAGTGTGAGTGGGGGTGGGCATTCAACCCACCTCATTTTTCAATCATTTGAATAACCATACTTGGTGTGTGGCAATTCGAACGATTGCCGCTCTTGAAGAGTTACACCCCGCCTTTGGCCTGAGGGATTAATGCAATTCTTATGCTTCGCCAGCATCAACATCTTCGTGATTATGTCTTTCGATCGAGTCTAGTCGTCACTAGTCTCCGTGATCCCTTCCCCCGTATGGGAAAACTTTTAGATCCAACCCCTGTGTTGTGTATCCTTTGCCTTCCGTCCTGGCAAACCATTTCAAGACTAATTTCCAACCTCAGTGTTGATATTAATTCTTTCTTCCTTCGACCTCAGTGTCGATACCTTTCCTTTTTCAACCTCAGTGTTGACGCTTATCCTTTCCTTGTCCAACCTCTGTGTTGATGCCTATCACTCCTTCACCGACCACTGCGTCGATGCCAATCGTCATTCACAACCTCAGTGTTGATGTTTATCTTTTCTCGTTCCAACCTCAGTGTTGATGTCCTCGACCTCGGTGTCGACGCCTTTCCCTTCATAACCTCAGTGTTGATGTCCCCCAACCTCAGTGTTGATATGCTCCAACCTCAGCGTTGACGTCCTCCAACCCCAGTGTTGATGTTTATCCTTTCTTTCAATTCTTATGGATCGTAGGTCCGTTGACCTTATCCTCATCTTTTTCATTTCTTGTGGATCGTAGGTCCGTTGACCTTATCCTCATCCTTTTCATTCTTGTGGATCGTAGGTCCGTTGACCTTATCCTCATCTTTTTCGTTCTTGTGGATCGTAGGTCCGTTGACCTTATCCTCATCTTTTTCAATTCTTGTGGATCGTAGGTCCGTTGACCTTATGTTGCACCCCAAAATTTGCCCATCTGATTTTTATTCTAATTGGCTTAAACTTCACATTTCATCCGCATATCTCCATTAGGTCATTCGAATATCATGCATTCATTCATTAAATGAAACCTAAAAAAATATGGGATCAAGAAATCAGGCAAGCCATGACTCGTATGTGATTTGAAGATTTTCACATCAAATGAGTTTAATTTAATTGGTTTTTTATTGAGCATGGATTAAAGTTAGTGTGTTATTCTCCTCAATATACAAGGCTTTTTCGCCTTTTAACATTCATCGTGATCAAAGAAATTATGGGGTTTTAATCAGAGTTTCTAGGCTTGGCAAGTTTATTTCAAATGGGGTTGACATGATTAGAGTTTATTTCTCTATTCATGTGTTAAGCAAAAGTACTCTTTTCGGGTTTGATTTGTATGTTAAATATGAAAGCCTCCTTTGGCTCATGGTCCTTCGCTCAAAGTATAAATTATCCCTTTGGATCTCATACAAGGGATTAAGGCGTCATAATATAGAAGATTACCTTTTGAGTTCAGAATACAAGACTAAGAATTTTGACTTTGCTTCTGGAGTTATCTTATGTCATTCATTCACCTTGCAAAGTTTGAAAAAAGACATTTGGAATTTTGAACCGAAAATGAAAGAGAAAAGGAGGGAAAGATTTACTGCATTATTTATTTACAAGTTATTCTACAAAATGTCATTACAAAGGAAAAAGAGAATAACTATTTGGAAAATTGGTCTTATCATTGAATCTAAAAATTCATTACAAGAAGATTACATGAGCTTGTGCTTAAGTCTTATTCTAGAGATGTATTACAAGAAGTATACGAAATTAGAATTCCTAAACTCCATGCTACAATCTGCTTTTCACCTTGATTCAATCTCCATGCTGAACTAAAGTCCATCCTTGACCCCTGCACCTGTTCAAAACAAAAAAGACAGAATAAATAGCTCAGTCATAAACCAGCCCACATACAATACAAAAATCAAATAAAATCTTGCAGCCACACATTCATACAATTCCATACAAAAAATCAAGCAACTCCATACATTCATAAACAGCAGCCAACAATCAATGCATAACTTCACAAGTTCAACGAAGTACCTCACATTCAAGACAATTCACTTCACATATTCAAGCATTCTTCAGCTTGCAGCATACCATCATGTTTGGATATTTCATTCCAAATCCACAAAGTCAGTGTCATGCTTGTACGGTCAAATGCGATGCAAAAAAGAGGATCACACAGCAGGTTCAGAACAGAATTCAGCAAGATAAAATTCAAAACCTTTCTATGCCACCAACAAATATGAACACAGCCCTAACTAATTATTAATTAACTAACAGCTTCCCTAACTGTTTCCAGCTAATAGTTAATCTACCTTCAAACTTTTCCTAATCTTCTAACCATCTAACCAACCTAACCGATTCTGTTACAAACTTAACAAACTTTCAACCAACTTCCCTAACAAAATTTCAATCACTTGTAACTAACTTCTAACCACTTTGTAACTGAAACTAACAGGCTATAACAGAAAAGAGAAGAAACAGAGTGGGAACTTACCTTCAGAAAACCGATCTTCATCTCTATATAAAAGGATTTTCTTCATTCTTCAAGGCCCTCTCCACCATTTTTCCATCATCTTCACACCACTCTCCTTCATCACTTTCACTCATCATCATACACTCTCTCAACCATTTTCTTCAATCTCTTCACGATTCACCATTCCATCACCATTTTTCCTCTCTTCACTTTCACTCTCCCTTCACTTCCATAACCTCCACAATTCTCATTTTCTCCCCACAGTCAACTTCATCTTCAATCCTCCCCCTTCATTTTCCATTCATTCACCAATCTTCACATATCACAGTTCTCTCCACTCTTCACCATTTTCAATCTTCTCCACCTTCATTCATCTTCATTTTCATTCAGTACTTCATCTTCATCTTCTCCATAACCTCACCACACGCACATCCCCGAGGCTATTGGAGCTCACCATTGGAGCTCCGACTAGCTGGTGCTAAACCTCAGAGTATCACCACTCCTCTCTGCAACTCTCATCGCGTCACCTTCATCATTACGCTCAATCTCGCAGCAACAACAAAACTTCAGAAAATTCTCAGAACAGAAATTGAAGAGGAAGAAGCCAAGAAACGAGGCGGAATCGAAGAAAGATTAAGGAAGAACGAAGCACGCGAAATCAAGACTCACCTGAAAAAATCTTCTGCTTATCGCGTTTATTTCGCACAACGGCAAGCGCGGAATTTCTAAGCCTTCTGTTTTCTTCATCGGACTTCAATCAGGTTCCTCTTACCTTCTTCTCACCTAATCATAGCATGTGATGGTTCATGAACTTTGTAGACGTAGGGTTTTCAGATTCTTGCGAAGAAAGAGGGCTAGCAAAGTGAAATCGATTGAGATTAGGTTTGAATTTGGAGGTGAAAGGTGCGAGGGAGATGGGGCTTTGATTATTTCACGGTGGCGCGCCGTTAGGTTTCTTAGGTGAAGGTTGCGCCGCCGCCGCCGTTTCGTAGGCGAGAGAAGAAGAAGGAGAGTCTGAGTATGGAAGATGAATCGTCGCCCCTTTCTCAACCCTAATCCCCTTTCAATTATTTCTTTTTCTATCATTTTAATTAACTATTTTTTTATTATTATTTTAATTCTAAATCTGAATTAGAGCAAAAACAAAATCTGATTAAGCCATGTTAATCTGGATCAATACAATCTCTCTGTGGGCCTGCGCTTTGCCATTCATACCCCATCACTAGGCCCATCACACCATCGTTTTTGACATAAGAATTTCTGAAAACAAAAAATGCCTTTGGGCCAGACTTGGGCCCTGCGCCCAGCTTCTCTTCACACCTTAAATTCAATTTGACACCCCTCTGTTTCCTTTTATTTCAATTTACAATTTAGGTCTTTCAATTAGATTTTTTTGTCACTTCTGTTAGTAATAAAAATGACTATTTTTCCTTTGTTTTTTAGACCTTAATACAATTGTTGACATATAAAAATAATCAATAAAAATATTAGTTTTAGGCTATTTGTTTTTTAGTCTTTTGCTTGACTTGTAATTCAATTTCCTTCATAAAAATCAATATAAAAAATAGTAGTATTTTTAATTCATTTTGTACTATGTTTTTGAATTTCTACTTCATACTTGTGTATAATTTTGTACCATTGTATCCTTACTCAATTTTGCTCATGATGTGACTTTAACTTTCATGTTTCTTTTATTCCTAACCTTAGGTAGAAACCATGATAACATTAGGTAGAAATTCCCTTCATACTTAGGTTAGTTTCTTTTCCTTTTCAACTTTAAAACACCTAACAATATCCAAATAAATTTCCCATAAAAAATACCAAGAAAACTCATTAAAAAATGACTAATAAATACTTTGACTAATAAAAAGGGAATGGAAGCTTGTAACTTCTCTTGCTTAAGGGATGTTCGAGTGCTTGAAGCTCCCTTGCTTAAGGGTTCCATTCAGGCGTAAGTTCCCAACCTCTAAAAAACACAAACCAAAGAGTAACTCGAGTTTCCCTTGCTTAAGGGATTTCCTCGAAACGTTCAGACTCTCTTCTCTATCTCGCCTCCGAGGCATTCTTTAATCGGACACGTTACTTCCGCTCCATTCCCAGCTTAAGACTCCAGAGGTCGAGCAGCGGAGTGTGAATGTAACTCTGTCCACTAAAAAACACAAAAACAAACAAAAACTAAAGAGCCGAACTACGGCGCTCTGATTCCTGAAAAGGATACGTAGGCATTAGGTCGCGGGGCCTAAGCGAGCACAACTATTTAAAAACCTTATTTTCCCCGTGTTTCTTCTTCTTTCATTTGCATGCATTCCCTTAGTAATTAAGATTTAGATTTATACACCCTTTAGATAGCAACAAACATAGGTGGATACCATCGAGTACGATGGGCGTGAGGGGTGCTAGCACCTTCCCCTTGCGTAACCGACTCCCGTACCCTATCTCTGGTCGAAAGACCTCGTTCTTATCCATCTTAGGTTTTCTGATATTCCTTTCCCTTTATGGGATAAATATATTGGTGGCGACTCTGTTCATTTTCGCGAGCGTGCGACAGCTGGCGACTCTGCTGGGGATGTTGCTAGACCTATTGCGGGTCCATTCTTAGCGAGTCGATCCTAGCCTGCGTTTGTTTGTTTATTTACTGGGTGTTTACTTGTTTTATGTCTATACCTTGTATATATGTTTGCATGCTTATTCTTTGCCTGCATATCATGTTTATTTCTGTTTGCACATCATGCATATGGATTATATTTTGTGTTCCCTGGGGTCTTCTGTTCTGTTTTGCAGGTGGGGGGTTTGTATGAGGTAAAAGGCCCACTACCCAGGCCAGTGACACATAGGATTAGCGTGGATGCTCATGTCGACTCCCGTAGCCCTTGCTACGATCGAGCTTGACATGGGGTACCACAACTGGGCGAGGTTCTTTCATGGAACACTGTGTCTGGCACGCTTGTTGCCTCAAACACTTTGTACCCCATGGGAACTGTAGACCCTGGTGACCATTAGGGACCACTTGTCCGTGTCTAGACTACATACCCGTGAGATTGGGGTGGGACAGGAAACTTGACCTCCATCATACCCGGATTTCTGCTATTCAATAAAAGACGTCGAACCTTTGATCCTGGGACATTTGACTTATACAAAAGTTCTACCTCAGTTATCTATCAGAATCAACGTCGAACCTCTGAATCTGGAGGGTTCGACCATCTTTGACTTATGCACAAGCTATTTATCCAGAGAGCAACGTCGAACCTCTGAATATGGAGGATTCGACCATATCTTATTGACCATGAGAAGATGTTATCCAAGAGGCCTTGATCCTTGATCCTGATTTATGATACATTTGCATCTTCATCAACATTTTTGCATTCATGCATTTGCATCCATGGTTACCAAGACTCTTACCACTTTTCCTCTCCATCAGATCAGTCAAGACGATTCCTCCGCACCGATATCTGACAAAAGCTCACAGAAGAAGAATCATGGGGAATTACAAACAAGATCACGCTACTATCTAAGAACCCCATGCCTCCTCATGAGGGTATCTTCCACAAGTGGAGCCTAAAGACTTTGTGTTTCTTAGAGAACATCTCATTTGCATCAAAATAAGGCCAAGCTTGCCATTGTTTAGACTTCTCAAGTATTTTCAACTGTATTAATTTTGTTGTTATCAAGTACTTCTCATTGTAAGAAATTCATTCTGTTTGAATAAATAAAAATAATGCAATATACATGTTTTTCTCAAATCATTTCATCTTTGTCATTATGTTCATTGATACTTCACTCATTTGTCTTAAGCAACTAAAAAAGGAGAATGATGAAAATCAAAAACACATGAACTACTAACTGTATGCTTTTGGAACAAAGACCCTGCTGACGATGTACAGGCATTATTTCAATTCTCAAACACTGGAGTTATAAGGGAGTGAAACCCTCGTCAACCCCTTTGAGCCTAAGGAGTAGTAGTTTCTTTTCAAAAAAATACAAAACCCTCAATCTTAACCAGGGGCAGGGTAGTCTTCAGTTAGTGCGACCGAGCGCTCAACTTTCAGGTATTCCATCAGAGGATCAATCATATCTCAGATCTCACAACAACAAAAAAGAGCACAATCCACAATGGATGTCTCTCATTCACTAAGAAGAAGGCAGTCACAACCTTTTCATCAAGTCAATCACCAAAGTCATACAACTTGTTCCCGAACGAGACAAAAAAAGAGAATGAAAAGAAAGTTATGAATCATGATAAAAAAAATATAATAGCCCGCTAAGTCAAAAGAAGAAAAGAAAAGCTTTGAAGCAATTGACTTAGGCAAAAATTAGGGCATACCCTGCTGGACAACGGAAACCAAAACCAAGAGAAACTTTTTGTCCAGGCAAAAGTTAGGGAATGCAAAAGACAAAGCAAAAGAAAGGAATCCTCCAAGGGACAAGTTGTTGTGATCATCAACGAAAGCATCAAAGGGTGACTGCCACCTCCATCAAAGCCATAAAGGATCCTCATCCATCACAATCCTTCCTGAAAGGTGAACACTCGTGTCAAACTAACTGAACGTAGGACTGGAGAACATCACGAAGAAGGGGTGGGTTAAGTAGAATTTGAGCCTTTATCCTTTGTTTCTCAAACCGTGAACCCGGCCACGTTACAACCCTCAAAAGTCCTAATTGAAGTAGGGTTTGTTCCGAAAGCATACAAACTGTAAAATCATGTCAAACTGACTCCTAATGTTGCTGTGTCACTTGTGTTAGTATCAATACAATATTTTGACAAATAAAACTTTTCTTTGAGATTAACATGTGCATTGCATTCTCATTATCTTTTTCAAAACAGAATTGTCTCTAACTTGAAAGTAAGTACTTGATACCAAGGAAAATTCAACATTGAAATTCCAATCGAGTAATCTTACAAGGGCAAAGGTTGGTCATCCACAAAGCAAGTCTCTGAAGCACACATCTGGTGGAAGAGTTCCTTCCAATCTGGGGCATTCATCCCTTCATCCACACTGGGGCAGACCATTGCACATCTCCATGATTCAAGCATGTCAAAATTCTATCTCAAAAGGTCATACAAGCTGGGGAAAGCTAGTGACAATTCTTTCTTCCATCCCCAAGCAAGTGTCAGATATCAAGACAAGTGTCGAGGAGTCAAACTAAACACCTCACCTTCACAAGTGTTGTCCTTCAAGCAACAACCTTCCACAAGGGCATACTCCATCCACTCCTGGTATCTTGGAGACAATCATTGCACTCATAATCATACAATCATCATGCATATCATTGCATTTTCATTATCATTTCACCCGCATGATCCGATCATCAACAAAGCAGGGCCATCCACCCCATCTTGAATCAAGCAGAGTTTCAAAACTGCACCTAATCTATTCCACATCAAAGCAGAAACCCTGAACAATGCATCAGTACACTGCATATAGAATCCCTTGCATTGCATTTCCAGAAGTGCATAAATAAATCAAACATTTTCATGTGAAGCATAAGCCAAGTTACTCATCAGATGGGTTCTCTACAAGCAATCAATTGATATTCCACTGGGGCACTCAGAGTTACCATTGTGGTGTCATCTCCTCAAGTCAATCATGTTCATCTTGCTTCAACCCAGAGTTGGTGTCTTTGTGTTCAACCTAGAGTTGACCTTCCTTTCATCTTTTAACCCCGAGTTAATTATCTTTTCCCACTCACCCAGAGTTGACGGTCTTCCTTTATTCAACCCAGAGTTGACCCTTACCTTTTCCCCACTCACCCAGAGTTGACGGTCACCTTTTATTCAACCCAGAGTTGATGTTTGTCTTTTATTCAACCCAGAGTTGAATTACTTTCTCTCAACCCAGAGTTGATGTCTATCTCTTGTTTTCAACCCAGAGTTGATGTTCTTACCTTCTGTCTCAACCCAGAGTTGATGCCTATATCTGGTCCCATTAATACTGATTTCTCTTTCTATTCTCAACCCAGAGTTGATGTTTACATCTTGTCCAACCCAGAGTTGACTTCCCTTTATTCTTCGACCCGGAGTTGACCTACTTTTCTTTTTCAACCCAGGGTTGATGTGCATTTCATTTCTAACCCAGAGTTAATTTGTTCATCCATAATTGATAGAATTTTCCTCAGTGGATGTGACACCATCTTTTCCCCAGTGGATCCTATCTCATCAGGCAAATTTTCAGGTTCTTTTGGTATTTAATCCTCTTCTACCTTGAATGATCGAAAGGCTAGCGCCAATCTCTCTTTCAGGTTTAAGACGATTAAATAGGGGCAGCTGTTGCACCCCAAAATTTGCCCATCTGATTTTTATTCTAATTGGCTTAAACTTCACATTTCATCCGCATATCTCCATTAGGTCATTCGAATATCATGCATTCATTCATTAAATGAAACCTAAAAAAATATGGGATCAAGAAATCAGGCAAGCCATGACTCGTATGTGATTTGAAGATTTTCACATCAAATGAGTTTAATTTAATTGGTTTTTTATTGAGCATGGATTAAAGTTAGTGTGTTATTCTCCTCAATATACAAGGCTTTTTCGCCTTTTAACATTCATCGTGATCAAAGAAATTATGGGGTTTTAATCAGAGTTTCTAGGCTTGGCAAGTTTATTTCAAATGGGGTTGACATGATTAGAGTTTATTTCTCTATTCATGTGTTAAGCAAAAGTACTCTTTTCGGGTTTGATTTGTATGTTAAATATGAAAGCCTCCTTTGGCTCATGGTCCTTCGCTCAAAGTATAAATTATCCCTTTGGATCTCATACAAGGGATTAAGGCGTCATAATATAGAAGATTACCTTTTGAGTTCAGAATACAAGACTAAGAATTTTGACTTTGCTTCTGGAGTTATCTTATGTCATTCATTCACCTTGCAAAGTTTGAAAAAAGACATTTGGAATTTTGAACCGAAAATGAAAGAGAAAAGGAGGGAAAGATTTACTGCATTATTTATTTACAAGTTATTCTACAAAATGTCATTACAAAGGAAAAAGAGAATAACTATTTGGAAAATTGGTCTTATCATTGAATCTAAAAATTCATTACAAGAAGATTACATGAGCTTGTGCTTAAGTCTTATTCTAGAGATGTATTACAAGAAGTATACGAAATTAGAATTCCTAAACTCCATGCTACAATCTGCTTTTCACCTTGATTCAATCTCCATGCTGAACTAAAGTCCATCCTTGACCCTTGCACCTGTTCAAAACAAAAAAGACAGAATAAATAGCTCAGTCATAAACCAGCCCACATACAATACAAAAATCAAATAAAATCTTGCAGCCACACATTCATACAATTCCATACAAAAAATCAAGCAACTCCATACATTCATAAACAGCAGCCAACAATCAATGCATAACTTCACAAGTTCAACGAAGTACCTCACATTCAAGACAATTCACTTCACATATTCAAGCATTCTTCAGCTTGCAGCATACCATCATGTTTGGATATTTCATTCCAAATCCACAAAGTCAGTGTCATGCTTGTACGGTCAAATGCGATGCAAAAAAGAGGATCACACAGCAGGTTCAGAACAGAATTCAGCAAGATAAAATTCAAAACCTTTCTATGCCACCAACAAATATGAACACAGCCCTAACTAATTATTAATTAACTAACAGCTTCCCTAACTGTTTCCAGCTAATAGTTAATCTACCTTCAAACTTTTCCTAATCTTCTAACCATCTAACCAACCTAACCGATTCTGTTACAAACTTAACAAACTTTCAACCAACTTCCCTAACAGAATTTCAATCACTTGTAACTAACTTCTAACCACTTTGTAACTGAAACTAACAGGCTATAACAGAAAAGAGAAGAAACAGAGTGGGAACTTACCTTCAGAAAACCGATCTTCATCTCTATATAAAAGGATTTTCTTCATTCTTCAAGGCCCTCTCCACCATTTTTCCATCATCTTCACACCACTCTCCTTCATCACTTTCACTCATCATCATACACTCTCTCAACCATTTTCTTCAATCTCTTCACGATTCACCATTCCATCACCATTTTTCCTCTCTTCACTTTCACTCTCCCTTCACTTCCATAACCTCCACAATTCTCATTTTCTCCCCACAGTCAACTTCATCTTCAATCCTCCCCCTTCATTTTCCATTCATTCACCAATCTTCACATATCACAGTTCTCTCCACTCTCCACCATTTTCAATCTTCTCCACCTTCATTCATCTTCATTTTCATTCAGTACTTCATCTTCATCTTCTCCATAACCTCACCACACGCACATCCCCGAGGCTATTGGAGCTCACCATTGGAGCTCCGACTAGCTGGTGCTAAACCTCAGAGTATCACCACTCCTCTCTGCAACTCTCATCGCGTCACCTTCATCATTACGCTCAATCTCGCAGCAACAACAAAACTTCAGAAAATTCTCAGAACAGAAATTGAAGAGGAAGAAGCCAAGAAACGAGGCGGAATCGAAGAAAGATTAAGGAAGAACGAAGCACGCGAAATCAAGACTCACCTGAAAAAATCTTCTGCTTATCGCGTTTATTTCGCACAACGGCAAGCGCGGAATTTCTAAGCCTTCTGTTTTCTTCATCGGACTTCAATCAGGTTCCTCTTACCTTCTTCTCACCTAATCATAGCATGTGATGGTTCATGAACTTTGTAGACGTAGGGTTTTCAGATTCTTGCGAAGAAAGAGGGCTAGCAAAGTGAAATCGATTGAGATTAGGTTTGAATTTGGAGGTGAAAGGTGCGAGGGAGATGGGGCTTTGATTATTTCACGGTGGCGCGCCGTTAGGTTTCTTAGGTGAAGGTTGCGCCGCCGCCGCCGTTTCGTAGGCGAGAGAAGAAGAAGGAGAGTCTGAGTATGGAAGATGAATCGTCGCCCCTTTCTCAACCCTAATCCCCTTTCAATTATTTCTTTTTCTATCATTTTAATTAACTATTTTTTTATTATTATTTTAATTCTAAATCTGAATTAGAGCAAAAACAAAATCTGATTAAGCCATGTTAATCTGGATCAATACAATCTCTCTGTGGGCCTGCGCTTTGCCATTCATACCCCATCACTAGGCCCATCACACCATCGTTTTTGACATAAGAATTTCTGAAAACAAAAAATGCCTTTGGGCCAGACTTGGGCCCTGCGCCCAGCTTCTCTTCACACCTTAAATTCAATTTGACACCCCTCTGTTTCCTTTTATTTCAATTTACAATTTAGGTCTTTCAATTAGATTTTTTTGTCACTTCTGTTAGTAATAAAAATGACTATTTTTCCTTTGTTTTTTAGACCTTAATACAATTGTTGACATATAAAAATAATCAATAAAAATATTAGTTTTAGGCTATTTGTTTTTTAGTCTTTTGCTTGACTTGTAATTCAATTTCCTTCATAAAAATCAATATAAAAAATAGTAGTATTTTTAATTCATTTTGTACTATGTTTTTGAATTTCTACTTCATACTTGTGTATAATTTTGTACCATTGTATCCTTACTCAATTTTGCTCATGATGTGACTTTAACTTTCATGTTTCTTTTATTCCTAACCTTAGGTAGAAACCATGATAACATTAGGTAGAAATTCCCTTCATACTTAGGTTAGTTTCTTTTCCTTTTCAACTTTAAAACACCTAACAATATCCAAATAAATTTCCCATAAAAAATACCAAGAAAACTCATTAAAAAATGACTAATAAATACTTTGACTAATAAAAAGGGAATGGAAGCTTGTAACTTCTCTTGCTTAAGGGATGTTCGAGTGCTTGAAGCTCCCTTGCTTAAGGGTTCCATTCAGGCGTAAGTTCCCAACCTCTAAAAAACACAAACCAAAGAGTAACTCGAGTTTCCCTTGCTTAAGGGATTTCCTCGAAACGTTCAGACTCTCTTCTCTATCTCGCCTCCGAGGCATTCTTTAATCGGACACGTTACTTCCGCTCCATTCCCAGCTTAAGACTCCAGAGGTCGAGCAGCGGAGTGTGAATGTAACTCTGTCCACTAAAAAACACAAAAACAAACAAAAACTAAAGAGCCGAACTACGGCGCTCTGATTCCTGAAAAGGATACGTAGGCATTAGGTCGTGGGGCCTAAGCGAGCACAACTATTTAAAAACCTTATTTTCCCCGTGTTTCTTCTTCTTTCATTTGCATGCATTCCCTTAGTAATTAAGCTTTAGATTTATACACCCTTTAGATAGCAACAAACATAGGTGGATACCATCGAGTACGATGGGCGTGAGGGGTGCTAGCACCTTCCCCTTGCGTAACCGACTCCCGTACCCTATCTCTGGTCGAAAGACCTCGTTCTTATCCATCTTAGGTTTTCTGATATTCCTTTCCCTTTATGGGATAAATATATTGGTGGCGACTCTGTTCACATTTCGCGAGCGTGCGACACCTTATCCTCATCTTTTTCATTTCTTGTGGATCGTAGGTCCGTTGACCTTATCCTCATCTTTTTCATTTCTTGTGGATCGTAGGCCCGTTGACCTTATCCTCATCCTTTTTCATTTCTTGTGGATCGTAGGTCCGTTGACCTTATCCTCATCTTTTTCGTTCTTGTGGATCGTAGGTCCGTTGACCTTATCCTCATCTTTTTCATTTCTTGTGGATCGTAGGTCCGTTGACCTTATCCTCATCTTTTTCATTTCTTGTGGATCGTAGGTCCGTTGACCTTATCCCCATCTTTTTTCAATTCTTGTGGGTCGTAGGTCCGTTGACCTTACCCTAGTTTCGAGTCACGGATCGTAGGTTCCACCTTTCCATCGAACCCGTATTTTCCAACCACAGTTTCATACAATAATCATTTCCATTGAGAACCTTGTATTGGCACCTTGGCTACGTTACAAGCTATCACCATTCAAATCCAGTTATTCACTGTAAATATTTCCACCAGAAAAACAATAAATTTCCCTTTCCCCAGCAGATATCAAAACAAAAACAAAGAATAAAAACCATACCATCTTTTCAGGACAAATTTCAGGTCTTGGTATTTAATCTTCTTCTATCTCGAGCATTCGAAAGGCTAGCGCCAATCTTACCCTCGAGTATAAGACGATTAAATAGGGGCAGCTGTCATACCCCAAATTTGTCCTACCCGATTCATGTGGCTTATGGTTCATGTGCATACATTACTTAGGTCATAACTCATATTCATGCATCCATATCATTGGTATTATTCAAAAAAAAAGAGCTCTATTGCAAAGAAGTTTGATCAGAGAACAAGGAAGACTGAGGTATAATCATATGGTTCTATGTTCATTGAAGTCCTCCTGGATTGGGGTGTCTCTCTGCTTCAAATCAGGGCATTGATTGAAGAGTGCAAGCTTGCAAATCATCTGGGTCGTTAAGTCAGGGTTTCTTTGACCAAAGTCAACCAGTTGACTTTCTGGTCAACATTTAATCAGGAATGGCTTCTATGTGTGAAAGGGCTTCTCATACTGGCTATGCGGATGTGTTTGTTTGACTGGATTTGATTGGAAGAGATTTAATCGGGAATTTCATCAATAGTCGGAAAAATCGGAACAGTTGACTTTTGGGTCAAAATCGGGAAAATTATTCAAATATTGACTTTTGGTGGAAAATTAATCAAGAAAAGTCGAAGAATGGATAAAATCGGGAGTTCAGCAAAAGTTGCAAAAAATAGTAAAAAGACAAAATTTCAACACTTAGAAAAATTTTGATGCCTTAAAATCTTGTTGAGCAGTCCACTTCAGCACCGGATTACACGTGGCAAACGACATTTTCCGGAAAAATTTCCAACATCAAAGTTGTTCCTCTCATGGAGGAGAACAACTTTTTAGTTGGACACTTTTTCATTTGAAGCTTGTATGAAGAGTTAAAATGGTGTGAAGTTGCTGGAAACTCATTTGAATCAAGTCACATTCCAGGTCACCAGTCAGGTCATGACCTGGCATTTTCACAAACACATGGCATGCCAAATCTCCAGCCATTTTTAGAGCTCTACAGAAGTGCTATGAATGCAAACTTGGTATCATTCTCTTCCTTGCCATCTCCTCTATCCATTGAAACAAGAATGGGTACAATTGGACAAATATTGAGTGAGATACAAGCCTTCAAAGTGGTGCCCCAACCCTGACCAAACTCTGCAGGCAGCCGTGACACAGAATTCTGGGCATGCAACGCATTTCAGCAAACACATGGTGGACCAAATGTCAAGGCCTATTTCTTTATCCACAAGTCTCTATCTTAAACAAGCCCAGTTCTAAGCTATTCCTTGCCATGTCCTCTATCCAATGAGACCAGTATCACTGATTTTGGACATGTATTGATCGAGATAGAGAGGCTCAAAGTACCACCCTCGCAGAGTCACAATCTGGCCATACGCATGGGACAGCATGCTGCTGGGCGTGTGCAGTGGTGATTGCATGAGTTCAAGGCTATTTTTCTCATACTTCCAAGCCTTATCTTGAGATATTTTCAACACCAATCTTGTTCTATCCCATTCCCTCTTTGATATGACACCATTCTTGCTTCATTTAACCACCCATGGCTTGAGATATAAGTGTCTAAAGTGAGCACCACGGCATGAAAGAAAAAAGCAAAGCAACACACAATTGCACCATACACATATTAAAGTCCCACATTGGAAAAATGGAAAAAGTTGTGTTGCAAGTCCCACATTGGAAAAATGGAAAAAGTGTGTTGCAAACTACATTTTTCAAGTCCCACATTCAAGAATCCAAATCACAATCCAATCATTGGCAATATAAATAGAAGCACATACATTCACATAGGAAGAGAAGAACAACTTGAGTCTCCCTTGCTTTAGGGTGCCACTCGAAACGTTCAAACTCTACTTCCATTCTTCACTACACTCTTTCTCTCTCTACACTCTCTCTCTCTACTCTTCTCTCTCTACTCTCTCTCTCCTCCCTCACCAAACTAGGTAATAAAAATAGTTTTTTCTTTTATTCTCTTTGATTGATTAATTGTTTTTTTTCTTTTAGATTAAAAAACAACAAAAATAATTTTCCTACCAACTAGTTTTTTTAAATTTCTTTTAAGTGACTTTTAATTAGCATTTTTGTAGAATTTTAATAAATAGTTTTTCATACAAAAAAAACCATAAATAGATAATAGTCTTCTTTATTAATTCAAATTAGTTTCTCTATTAAATAAAAAATGAAATTGTTTGTGATTAATTTCCTTTATAGTTTGTGTGATTTTCTAATTGTTGTGTGAATATTTTCCATATTGTGAAATGTCTAAAATGCCCTTGGTCCTTGATGTTGGTTTTAATCCATTTAATTGCTTTTTCCTCCCTATTTTTCTTTTAGAATATCCACAACATAGATTTAGAAATTAGGACTAGTTCCCTATTTTCATTTCTTTTTTCTTTTACAACATAAAACATCTAATAAATACTTGAATAAAAATCCCTTTAAAACATACAAAGAAAATACTTAAAACACTAATAATCAAAGTGAAAATTCTTAAAAAGGGAATGGAAGCTTGAACGTCCCTTGCTTTAGGGAACGTTCGAGTGCTTGGATCTCCCTTGCTTTAGGGAACCATTCGAGCGTAAGTTCCCACTCCTAAAAAACACAAACCAAAGAGTAACTCGAGTTTCCCTTGCTTTAGGGATTTCCTCGAAACACTCAAACTCTCTCTCTCTCTCATTTCTTAAGGGCATTGTTATCTCCGCTCCATTGCATCCTAGGCTGTCCCCTTATGCAAGAGCGCGAGCGTTAACTCCGCCCAACTAAAAAACACAAAAACAAACAAAAAATCTTGAGTCGAACTACGGCGCTCTGATTCCTGAAAAGGATACGTAGGCATCAAGTCGCGGGGCTTGAACGAGCACACTTGTAAATAATTCCTTCTTTTCCCCGTATTTCTTTTTGCATGCATTCACATTTAGACTTAGACATAGTACACACCCTTTAGATAGAAACAAACATAGGTGGATACCATCGAGTACGATGGGCACGAGGGGTGCTAATACCTTCCCCTTGCGTAACCGACTCCCGTACCTAGATTCTCTGGTCGCAAGACCCTGTTCCTTACTTTGTTAGGTCTTCTGATATTCCTTTCCCTTATGGGATAAATATATTGGTGGCGACTCTGTTCATTTTTCGCGAGCGTGCGACAACAGGGCTTGTGATTGTCATATTGTCTTTGAAATTTTCATCCCATCCAGTTGGGACAATGTCTTCAATGGCGATTCTTGAGCTCAAGGGAGCGGAATACTTCACCATAAAGTCATACTTGCCACTTGGCTCTCCCAATGTATCCCAGACTTCTTTTGGAATAGGTGGACTAGGTGGACTTTGGTATTGCTTAGCAATGGAACCTGTGATACTTATGTCATCTTCGAACTGATCATCCCATCCATTTGGGACAACATCTTCAATGGCAATCAAAGAACTCTGAGGAGCAGTGTACTTTACTAGAAAGTCGTACTTACCGCTCTGTTCTCCCAAAGTATCCCAAACCTCTTTGGGAACGGGTGGAACCTCTTTTGGATGTTGCTTAGTAATAAGGTTTGAGATCACTTTGTCGTCTTCGATAGCATTTACTCCTTGGCTGATGAAATGTGACATTAACCCTCCAGAACGAGGACTTTGATCATTCTTCGGAATTCCATTAGTATAGCCCAGACCTAGCTTATCGAACTTGTAAGGCACATCAAGGAGTTGTCCCCACACTGTGCAACCACCCTCTTCGATCACAGCCTTAGCATCTTTGAGAGAAACCATTGTTGGAGTTATTCTTGTAGCAGGAGTAGCAGAAATATGTTTGGTAGTAGAGACAGCTGGAGGGACCATCTCAAAAGATTGGCAGGGGGTTTCGATGAATTCACCATCCATCTCAACATACTTGGAATTACTCAGGTGGCTAACCATATATTCTTCTTCACCATAAACCGTGACGACCTTGCCTTTTATCAGATATTTTAACTTCTGATGCAGGGTAGAAGTTACAGCGCTTGCCCCATGTATCCAAGGGCGTCCTAGTAAACAGGAGTACGCTGGATGAATTTCCATCACGTAAAAGGTAGAATTAGAGATCTGAGATCTTACTCTGATTGGGAGCTTAACTTCTCCGTATATTGTTCTTGTTGACCCGTCGAAGGCTCTTACCACAACATCGCTTGGTTGTAACACAACTCCTTCGAAGTCAAGTTTCTCCAGTACTACTTTTGGTAACACATTTAACGAGGAACCATTGTCTACCAGCACATGAGACAAAGTGGTGCCTTCACATTCAATAGAGATGTGCAGGGCTTTATTGTGATTTTTCCCGGCACGGGTTAAATCAGCATCAGAGAAACTGAGACCGTTATCCACTGTTAGACTGGCAACACAATTTTCAAATTGGTCGACTGAGATCTCTTGGGGTACATGTGCAACTTTCAAGAATTTCATTAGGGCCTTGGCATGAGCTTCTGAATACCTCAACAGAGATAGCATTGAAATCTTTGAAGCAGTGTGCCCCAGTTGTTCAACAATATTGTAATCACTTTTGCAGATGATTTTCAAAATCTCCTCCATTTCTTGCCTCGAAGGATCTTCAACAGTGACTTCAACAGGTACTTGAACTGGTTCAATTAATGGCTCTTTGCCTCGAGCATTGACATCTTGATTAGGAACTGGGACCTGGACTGGAGTAGTAGTAACATTTGGAGAAATTTCTGGCGAAAAGATTCTTCCACTTCTTGTAATCTTACTAGTCCCTACAATATTATCAACAGCTGGATTAGTAACATTCACAGCCTCCTCAGTCGAGGTGTCTTGTTTAACTCCATGGACATAAACATTCGCGCCATAACTCCACGGAACAGCTTTGTCTGAGGAATATGGAAATGGAGCCGGATTGGTGATGATTACAGATGCTACTCTGGGTGCAGCAGAAATCTTGAAGGGAGTCTTGGTAGGGATTTTCAATGGTACGTTAGAAACCACTGAGACATCCTCCATCTTCATCCCATTTGAAAAACCTTCGCACAAATTGTCTATAGAAGGGAGCTTCTCAAACATAATGGTACGACGATCCATCCATTTTTAAAATCCTCTTTTCAGGTTTTCACAACCATTGGGTAGGTGTGCATAATAATAGCAATCAGGGTCACAACCTGGAAATAAACCAGCTTGTATAAGCTTTCTTTTGATTTCAAGGAGCGGAGTTGACAGTTCTCTCACATCATGGATATAAACAGTGTCCATGATAGCATTAACGGTCTTGTCATGTTTTGGCATAGGCGCAGTGATGACATTTGGAGTCTCTAGAGGATCGAATTCAATTTCCCCAGCATCTATCATGTCTTGGATTTTATTTTTCAGGGCCCAACAGTGATCTGCATCATGTTCAGGACAATTGGAATGGTATGCACATGTTGCGTTGGGGCGATAGCTAGGAGAGGAAGTGTTGACATTCTTCGGAGGGTCCTTCAATGTAATCAGATTTGACTTTAACAAGTGCTGCAATGCTTGAGAGATTGGCATATTGATTTTGGTGAAGTTTCTTCTCGGTGCATCTGGTCGACGCGTATACTTCGGCGGTTGATCTTTTTGAGGTGCAGACGCAGAGATCAAAACAGCCCCTACAGATTGGTGATGCTCACTTTTGTTGCGACTCTTCTGACTATGCACTGTATTGACTTCATTTCTCCCACTGATGGGCCTCTTTGTAGTACCAGAGGAGGAGCCTACTTGAATTTTTCCGCTTTGAATGCCGCTTTCAACATGCTCTCTAGTTAATATCAGGTCAGTGAAACCTGACGACGAGCTTCCCAGCAAATGACTGTAAAAAGGGCCAATTAAAGTGCCCATGAACATGTCGACCAGCTCGCGATCAGATAAGGGAGGTTGAACCCTTCCAGCTAGATCTCTCCATTTTTGTTCATACTATTTGAAGCTTTCTTTTGGTGCCATGGTCATGCCCCGTAGTTGAGTACGGGTTGGTGCAAGGTCAGCATTGTATTGATACTGTTTGTAGAAAGCAGCAGCCAAATCTTTGTTAGAACAAGATTTGTTCTGATCAATATTCTTAGTTTTGATGATGACAAGGATATGAATTTTGTGTGAGATAATGTGGTACTCTAATACATTGCAATTTCCATTTCAGGAAATATATAAAGAGTATGCACAAATCAGCGCTCAGAAGCTTTGTCTCAGAAGGTTCAGCATGCAACATCAGAACATGGTCTGGCAAGACATCAGAAGATGGTCAAGGCAGAATCAGAACATGGGTCTATGAAAGCATCAGAAGAACTTGAGATTAGAAGCAGAAGCACTGAAGTTCTCATGGTATCACGCTCATAAGCACTTCAAGGTCAGAAGACAAGAAGATGCTATGCACCAAACTGTTTGACTCTGATGATATTCAAATATTATATTCAAACATCAGATCAGAAGAAAGTACAGGTGGCAGGCTACGCTGACTGACAAAAGGAACGTTGGAAGCTATTAAAGGCAACGTCAGTAGACACAGCGTGAACAAGGCTCGAGGTAGTTGACAAAAGCGTGAAACATTAAATGCAAAGCTGTACAGAATACGCAAAGCATTAAATGCGCTCAACGGTCATCTTCTCAAACGCCTATAAATATGAAGTTCTGATGAGAAGCAAGGTTACCAATTCCGAACAACTCTGAACCAAATTCTGTGAATATTAACTTGCTGAAACGCTGCTCAATTCAAAGCTCAGAAACTTCATCTTCATCAAAGCTCACTACATTGCTGTTGTAATATATTAGTGAGATTAAGCTTAAACGTTAAGAGAAATATCACTGTTGTGATTATAGCTTTTCAGAAGCATTTGTAATACTCTTAGAATTGATTACATTAACTTGTAAGTAACTAGAGTGATCAAGTGTTGATCAGGATACTCTAGGAAGTCTTAGCTTGTGTCTAAGCAGTTGTAATTAGAGTGATCACGTGGTGGTCAGGATACTCTAAGAAAGTCTTAGCTTGTGTCTAAGCATTTGTTCCTGGAGTGATCAGGTTGTGATCAGGATACTCTAGAAGACTTAGTCGCGGACTAAGTGGAAAACCATTGTAATCTGTTGCGATTAGTGGATTAAATCCTCAGGTGAGGTAAATCACTCCGTGGGGGTGGACTGGAGTAGTTTAGTTAACAACGAACCAGGATAAAAATAACTGTGCATATTGTTTTTATCGTTCAAGTTTTTAGACTACACTTATTCAAACCCCCCCCCCCTTTCTAAGTGTTTTTCTATCCTTCAATTGGCATCAGAGCGCCGGTTCTAAGGTGCAAGCACTTAACCGTGTTTAGAAAAGATTCAGGAAGAGAAAACGCTTCAGTAAAAGATGGCTGGTGAAATTCCAACAAATCCAGCTGCATCTACATCTGGCTCTGCTGAGCAATACAATGGTTATACTAGACCACCAGTATTTGATGGTGAAAACTTTGAATACTGGAAAGATAAACTGGAAAGTTACTTTCTTGGTCTAGATGCTGATCTATGGGATCTTCTACTGGATGGTTACAAACATCCTGTTAAAGCTACTGGAGTAAGGCTCACGAGAAGCGAAATGAATGATGATCAAAAGAAAGATTTCAAGAATGATCACAAATGCAGGACTGTTTTGCTGAATGCTATCTCTCATGCTGAGTATGAGAAGATATCTAATAGGGAAACGGCCCATGACATATATGAGTCCTTGAAGATGACTCATGAAGGAAATGCTCAAGTCAAGGAGACCAAAGCTCTCGCACTAATCCAGAAGTATGAAGCCTTCAAGATGGAGGATGATGAAGACATTGAGAAGATGTTTTCAAGATTTCAAACTCTGACTGCTGGATTAAGAGTTCTGGACAAAGGCTACACCAAGGCTGATCATGTAAAGAAGATCATCAGAAGCTTACCCAGAAGATGGGGTCCAATGGTGACTGCATTCAAGATTGCCAAGAATCTGAATGAAGTTTCTTTGGAAGAGCTTATCAGTGCCTTGAGAAGCCATGAAATTGAGCTGGACGCAAACGAGCCTCAGAAGAAAGGTAAGTCTATTGCATTAAAATCTAATATTAAAAAATGCACTAACGCTTTTCAGGCTAGAGAAGAAGATCCTGAAGAATCAGAATCTGAAGAAGAAGATGAACTGTCCATGATCTCCAGAAGGGTAAACCAACTCTGGAAGAGCAAGCAAAGGAAGTTCAGAGGCTTCAGAAGTTCAAAGAAATTTGAACGAGGAGAATCTTCTAGTGACAGAAGATCTGACAAGAAGAAGGCTGTCTGCTATGAGTGTAATGAGCCTGGACATTACAAGAATGAGTGTCCGAAACTTCAGAAGGAGAATCCCAAGAAGAAGTTTCATAAGAAGAAAGGTCTTATGGCAACATGGGATGATTCTGAATCAGAATCAGGATCAGACTCTGAAGGAGAGCAGGCAAACTTTGCGCTGATGGCGACAGAAGATGATGGATCAGAATCTACATCAGAATCAGATTCTGAAGAGGTATTTTCTGAACTATCTAGAGAAGAGTTAGTTTCCAGTCTAACAGAGCTTCTTGAATTAAAAGCTCATCTTAGTATCAAATACAAAAAGCTGAAAAAGCAATTTGAATTTGAAACTAAGAAGCTTGAGTTGGAAAATTCTGAATTAAAAGAAAAAGTTTTAAAATTATCCAATAATGTTGGATCTCCTTCTGATTCAGAAAAATCCACTCCCAGTCTGAATCATATTCTGAAAGAATATGATTTAAGTTTCAGGAAGTTCTTATCTAGAAGTATTGGCAGAAGTCAGCTAGCTTCTATGATATATGATGTGTCTGGGAACAAGAGAGTTGGCATTGGTTATGAGGGTGAAATCCCATACAAGCTTGAATATGTGGATGATATGAAAATATCATAAAAGCCTCTGTATAACCAATTTAAATTTGGCCACTCCCATGATATTAAGCACACATCACATGCACAAAGTTTTCACTTAACACACACCAAGAAGCATGTGACACAACCTAAGAAATATCATGGAACTCAGAATAAGAAATATCATACTGTTCCTCCTGTTAAATATTTTGCTAAACCCAAGTTCAATCAGAACTTGAGGAGAACTAACAAGAAAGGACCCAAGAAATTGTGGGTACCTAAGGAAAAGATTATTCCTATTGCAGATATCCTTGGCGGAAAAGAGGACAAAAAGCAAAATGTCATGGTACCTGGACTCTGGGTGCTCGCGACACATGACGGGAAGAAGGTCTACATTCCAAGACCTGGTGCTTAAACCAGGTGGAGAAGTCAAGTTTGGAGGAGATCAGAAGGGCAAAATCATTGGCTCTGGAACCATAAGTCTTGGTAACTCTCCTTCCATAACTAATGTACTTCTTGTAGAAGGATTAACGCATAACTTATTATCCATAAGTCAATTAAGTGACAATGGTTATGATATAATCTTCAATCAAAAATATTGCAAGGCTGTAAGTATGAAGGATGGCTCAATCCTATTTACAGGCAAGAGGAAGAACAACATTTATAAGATTGATCTTTCTGATCTTGAGAAGCAGAAGGTGACTTGTCTTATGTCTGTTTCTGAAGAGCAATGGATCTGGCACAGAAGATTAGGTCATGCTAGTTTGAGAAAGATTTCTCAGATTAACAAACTAAATCTGGTCAGGGGACTCCCAAATCTGAAATACAAATCAGATGCTCTTTGTGAGGCATGTCAGAAGGGCAAGTTCTCCAGACCTGCATTCAAGTCTAAGAATGTTGTTTCTACCTCAAGGCCGTTAGAACTCTTGCACATTGATCTGTTTGGCCCAGTCAAAACAGCATCTGTCAGAGGGAAGAAATATGGATTAGTCATCGTTGATGATTATAGCCGCTGGACATGGGTAAAGTTCTTGAAACACAAGGATGGGTCTCATTCAGTGTTCTTTGAATTCTGCACTCAGATCCAATCTGAGAAGGAGTGCAAAATCATAAAGGTCAGAAGTGATCATGGTGGCGAATTTGAGAACAAATTCTTTGAGGAGTTCTTCAAAGAAAATGGTATTGCCCATGATTTCTCTTGTCCTAGAACTCCACAGCAAAATGGAGTTGTAGAGCGAAAGAATAGGACTCTACAAGAAATGGCTAGAACCATGATCAATGAAACCAATATGGCTAAGCATTTCTGGGCAGAAGCAATTAACACTGCATGTTATATTCAGAATAGAATCTCTATCAGACCTATTCTAAATAAGACTCCTTATGAATTGTGGAAGAACAGAAAGCCCAACATTTCATATTTCCATCCTTTTGGATGTGTATGTTTTATTCTGAATACTAAAGATCATCTTGGTAAGTTTGATTCCAAATCACAAAAATGTTTGCTTCTTGGATATTCTGAACGCTCTAAAGGCTACAGAGTATACAATACTGAAACATTGATTGTAGAAGAATCAATCAATATCAGGTTTGATGATAAGCTTGGTTTTGAAAAACCAAAGCAGTTTGAGAATTTTGCAGATTTTGATATTGATATATCAGAAGCAGTAGAACCAAGAAGCAAAGCTGCAGAAGCTGGCAGTCTCAGAAGCAATGGATCAGAAGATCAAGTTGCTGCATCTTTAGAGAATCTGAGAATTTCTGAAGAACCTACAGTCAGAAGATCACCTAGACTTGCTTCAGCTCATTCAGAAGATGTGATCCTTGGAAAGAAAGATGATCCCATCAGAACAAGGGCATTCCTTAAGAACAATGCAGAATGTCAATTAGGTCTTGTTTCTTTGATCGAGCCAACTTCTGTTGATCAAGCTCTAGAAGATCCAGACTGGATAATTGCCATGCAAGAAGAACCAAATCAGTTTACAAGGAATGATGTATGGGACTTGGTTCCTAGACCAAAAGGATTTAACATCATCGGTACTAAGTGGGTTTTCAGAAACAAGCTAAGTGAGAAAGGTGAAGTGGTAAGAAACAAAGCCAGACTGGTTGCTCAGGGTTATAGTCAGCAAGAAGGGATTGATTATACAGAAACCTTTGCATCAGTGGCCAGGTTAGAATCTATTCGTCTATTAATTTCTTTTGCCACTCAACACAACATCACTCTTTATCAGATGGATGTCAAGAGTGCCTTCTTAAATGGTTATATAGATGAAGAAGTTTATGTTCACCAACCTCCTGGTTTTGAAGACTCCATGTCTCCAAATCATGTTTTCAAATTAAAGAAATCATTATACGGATTGAAACAAGCTCCCAGAGCTTGGTATGAACGTTTGAGTTCTTTCCTTCTGGAAAATGATTTCACTAGAGGAAAAGTGGACACTACTCTCTTTTGTAAAACATTTAAAAAGGATATTTTAATTTGTCAAATATATGTTGATGATATTATCTTTGGAACATCTAATGCTACACTTGGAAAGGAGTTTGCTAAGTCTATGCAGGCTGAATTTGAAATGAGCATGATGGGAGAACTCAAGTATTTCCTTGGGATTCAAATCAACCAAACTTCCGATGGAACCTATATTCATCAAACGAAGTATGTGAAAGAACTTCTGAAGAAGTTTAATCTTTCTGAAAGCAAAGAAGCCAAAACTCCCATGCATCCAACATGTGTACTGGGTAAGGATGAGGTAAGTAAGAAGGTAGATCAGAAGTTGTACAGAGGTATGATTGGATCTCTTCTATATCTAACTGCTTCTAGACCTGACATTCTCTTTAGTGTTTGTTTGTGTGCTCGATTCCAATCAGATCCAAGAGAATCTCATTTAACAGCTGTTAAGAGAATTCTAAGGTATCTGAAAGGTACTACTAATGTTGGTTTAGTTTACAGAAGATCTAAAGATTACAACTTAGTAGGATTCTGTGATGCTGACTATGCTGGAGATAGAATAGAAAGAAAGAGCACTTCTGGAAGTTGTCAATTTCTTGGAAGTCATCTGATCTCATGGTACAGCAAGAAGCAAGCTACTATTGCCCTCTCAACAACAGAAGCAGAATATGTTGCTGCTGCTGGTTGTAGCACACAAATGCTCTGGATGAGAAGTCAGCTGGAAGATTATCAGATATATGAGAGTAACATTCCTATTTTCTGTGATAATACTTCTGCTATATGTTTATCTAAGAATCCTATTTTACATTCAAAAGCTAAACATATTGAGATTAAACATCATTTCATAAGGGACTATGTTCAGAAGGGTGTTATATCTTTAAACTTTGTGGATACAGACCATCAATGGGCTGATATCTTTACAAAACCCCTTGCTGAAGATAGGTTTAAGTTCATTCTGAAGAATATCAGTATGGATTTATGCCCAGAATGAGAAGATGAGAAGATCTTATGTATGAGTATCTTCTGAATTGAAATTGGATTTATTTTTTAAGAAGTTCTGATTGAAATCAATTAGAAATTGTGATTCAGTTATTACTAACGTTTCATTGTCTAAGTTGATTCAGAATCTCTTTAAAAGCAAAACAGCTGTAACTGGCTATCCAGATGGTAAACACGTGTTCACTATTTCTGGACAAGCGTGCGTGCAGTTGAGGGGACGTCTACTTAGGTAACTGTGCAAATCTCGTCTTTTGTCATTATTATCTCTCCTCACGTCAAATAACATTAAATGTCATTCATCATTTCTTTTATTGTCCTTTATGTTTTTATATCCGTCAAACGTTTCCCTTCCCTAGAACGTTTTCCTTCCCCACATTCCCTCTATTTATTTCTCCATTTCTTTGCATTCTTCAATCAATCCTTGTGCTCTCGCTTTCTTTCTCTCACTTTTCTATGAATATCTTTTGTGATAACCCTAGTTCATTCTTCATCGATCTAGCATTCATCATGAATCCTTCGCCCAGTTCCCTTCATCAAAACTTTAAACCAGTTGAAGAAACTAAGTCCCAACAGTGGCTGATCTATTTGAATAGAACGGATGGAAGGGTTAATAGGCTACAGGATGAGAAACATATCTCGGGATGGCATTCCAAATTTTTCTCAAGTCAGATCTCTTCTTTGATGCTGTTATCAACATCTGTCCAAAGGAAGAAGACTTTCTTGAGATATTGGATGAAGTTAGGTTCCAATAAGGACTTAACTTCTATGTTAAGGGAAAGCCCATCTGAGAATACGCTCTCTCCTGGTGAACTGTTCTCAGTTCCTCTTTTGTATTCATTTACTTCTTTCTCTGGGAGCTGCTCAAGCATGCAGAGTTTCAAGATTTGATGACCAAGCAAGAGCAAGAACATCGCTAGGATTCATGATATGCTGGCTTAGATTAGGACTAGGCTAGGGTTGTAGTCTTTATGTCCTTGTAGTTTTCTTTCCTTGTTGCATCTGTTTTCCTGCATTCCTCTTTTGTAAACCTTCTTGTTGAAATCAATGAAAAGTTATTTATGTTTCTTTCCTTTTGTCTCTTGCTTTACATCTGAATCTTTTTATGCTTTTTGATGTTATGACAAAAAGGGGGAGAAAATATATGATAAATGATCTAATTAATATTATCAGTTACCGAGTAAAAAGGCTCCACATTTTCTAACAGAAGCTGCAAGCTTCATATGTTTTTAAGTTGTGTTGTTGCAGGAATCAAAGATTCAAGACCAACATGAGAAGCAACAAGATGATGAATCAAGCTCTTGGATTCTTGAAGCAAGCTGAGTGCTAGGAAGCTTCAGAATCAGAAGCAAGAAGGAAGAATGATCAGAAATTCTGATAATAGAATATGATCCAAATCATTGTCTATTTGCTCTGATACATTGTCTATTGGATCTGATATATTCTATGTGGCTTATATGGCTCTGATACATATTTTGTGTTCTGATACACATTTTATGTTCTAACTCATTCATGCTGACTTTTGTCGTTTAGTTTTGTTCTGTAACATTTCAGGATGTAGAGATGCTCTGATGATGCTCTGGTACATTCAACAATGTTCTGATACAATCTAGCATGAAGTGGTGTAAGAAGAAATTCAAAGCTCTGAAGCTATCCGAGGGAAGCAGAAATCAGAAGCTGTGAATGTTCTAAAGATCCAGAAAACTCAAGTTCTGAAGCTGTCCTAAATGGAAGCATGAATCAGAAGCTGTGAATGTTCTGAAGATCAAAGAAATTCAAGTTCTGAAGTTGTCCTAAATGGAAGCAGGAATCAGAAGCTGTGAATGTTCTGAAGATCAAAGAAATTCAAGTTCTGAAGCTGTCCTAAATGGAAGCAGGAATCAGAAGCTGTGAGTGTTCTAGGGATCTAAAGAAATTCAAGTTCTGAAGCTGTCCAATGGAAGCAGAAGTCAGAAGCTATGAATTATCAGAAGCAAGAAGCTTATGTGATCGTCTCTACCGAAATAATCAGGGAAGTCTTTTATTATTAAAAGTTCTTCGAGTATTTATTTCAGGGGGAGATTATTCATCTCAGGGGGAGATTGTTAATCTCAGGGGGAGACACATTCACATGCTTATGCTATAGCTGTGTAATTTGTCTTTAGCCGTCTGCTCTTTCTGATCGCAAATTCATATCATTTATATATGTTTTTGTCATCATCAAAAAGAGGGAGATTGTTAGAACAAGATTTGTTCTGATCAATATTCTTAGTTTTGATGATAACAAGGATATGAATTTTGTGTGAGATAATGTGGTACTCTAATACATTGCAATTTCCATTTCAGGAAATATATAAAGAGTATGCACAAATCAGCGCTCAGAAGCTTTGTCTCAGAAGGTTCAGCATGCAACATCAGAACATGGTCTGGCAAGACATCAGAAGATGGTCAAGGCAGAATCAGAACATGGGTCTATGAAAGCATCAGAAGAACTTGAGATCAGAAGCAGAAGCACTGAAGTTCTCATGGTATCACGCTCAGAAGCACTTCAAGGTCAGAAGACAAGAAGATGCTATGCACCAAGCTGTTTGACTCTGATGATATTCAAATATTATATTCAAACATCAGATCAGAAGAAAGTACAGGTGGCAGGCTACGCTGACTGACAAAAGGAACGTTGGAAGCTATTAAAGGCAACGTCAGTAGACACAGCGTGAACAAGGCTCGAGGTAGTTGACAAAAGCGTGAAACATTAAATGCAAAGCTGTACGGAATATGCAAAGCATTAAATGCGCTCAACGGTCATCTTCTCAAACGCCTATAAATATGAAGTTCTGATGAGAAGCAAGGTTACCAATTCCGAACAACTCTGAACCAAATTCTGTGAATATTAACTTGCTGAAACGCTGCTCAATTCAAAGCTCAGAAACTTCATCTTCATCAAAGCTCACTACATTGCTGTTGTAATATATTAGTGAGATTAAGCTTAAACGTTAAGAGAAATATCACTGTTGTGATTATATCTTTTCAGAAGCATTTGTAATACTCTTAGAATTGATTACATTAACTTGTAAGTAACTAGAGTGATCAAGATACTCTAGGAAGTCTTAGCTTGTGTCTAAGCAGTTGTAATTAGAGTGATCACGTGGTGGTCAGGATACTCTAAGAAAGTCTTAGCTTGTGTCTAAGCAGTTGTAATTAGAGTGATCACGTGGTGGTCAGGATACTCTAAGAAAGTCTTAGCTTGTGTCTAAGCATTTGTTTCTGGAGTGATTAAGTTGTGATCAGGATACTCTAGAAGACTTAGTCGCGGACTAAGTGGAAAACCATTGTAATCTGTTGCGATTAGATGATTAAATCCTCAGGTGAGGTAAATCACTCCGTGGGGGTGGACTGGAGTAGTTTAGTTAACAACGAACCAGGATAAAAATAACTGTGCATATTGTTTTTATCGTTCAAGTTTTTAGACTACACTTATTCAAACCCCCCCTTTCTAAGTGTTTTTCTATCCTTCAATCTTCCCAGGTGTGAACTTTTGTACTTTCCAGTTGGTAGTACCACTCGAGTTGTGTACCCGACAGACTTTCCTGGAAGAAATGAATCCACAATTTTTTATCCGCCGTATGAGGTTGTATTTTTCTCACATAGGACCTTAGATGCAACTTTGGGCAAGAGACTCCATCATACTTTGCAAAGACAGGAACTTTGAACTTTGGAGGAATAACAACATCTGAGACTAGTCCAAGATCGTCGAAGTCTAAACCAGGTATTTTTTGTATCTCCATAGCTTTCATGCGTTCTTCCAACTGCTGGTATTTGCTATCACCCTATTCATCTTCGGAATGATAATCTTATTCGTTAGCAGAGAGAGAGGGTTTGGCAGAACCCTGGTTGCTGTGATTGTCTTCTTGATCACCTTCACCGACTTCTTCAGGGATTGGCGCCTTTTTGGGCATCCTGGTTGGGACTCTGACTTTCCTCACGAGGTGGCTCAAACCTACAGATCCCTTAGACTTCTTTTTCTTCTTGGCCATCAGGGCTTTCAGTTCCTCTTTCCCCTTTGCTAGCTCCAAAATTGCTAACTGAACTTGGGCGTTCTGTGCTTCGAGATTCTTAATGCTTGTTTTGGAATCTATCCCTTCTAACTGAAATAAACAGCGAGAAGATGAGAAACCTGTTATGTGAACCTGTTATGTAATGTTTATGAATGAGATGCATATGCAATGTTTTCAAGGATCTTATAATTTAGATTTGTTTAAACAAAAGAGAAGCAAACGCTTATTAGTCAAACATTTTATTTCTTTTTTCTTTTCTTTTTCTCTTTTCTTTTCTCTTTTTTTCTCTCTGCCTCTTCCGGGCTTACAAGATAAAGCAAATAAAAGAAAATAAAAGATTCTTCAGGCCTCCCATGGACGCTTTCTCTTTGCACCCAGGAACGTGTTAATCTGCTGTTCTTCATGGAGTTGTCTGGTGAGCTCCAACACTTTCCTCTCATAGTCCTGACAATGTGCTTTAAAAGTGTCCCTTTCTTCTCTTAGTTGAACCCAAGATTCCTGCAGCTCTTCTAGGTCAGTTGGCATGTCCGGATGTAGAATAACTCGAGGTTCCTCCCCTTCGACTTCTGGCTCAATGGTTACAAGTAAGATAGTGGGATATGGCATGATGAACTTCTGAGCACGAGCACGCACCCATTTGAGGTAAGGCTCCATGGGAATAGAATTCCATTGTCCTAAAGACTTGCTTTCTACTTTGTAGACACTGCCCCAAGCATGTATAAACCTTTGTCGATATCTTTGGGAATCCTCTTCGTAGTCGAACATAATGCCGTGGATGATCATGTCGTGAGGACCATTTCTTCGTGCATATCCGAATTGGCGCAAAGCTAAAGAGGGATTGTAGGTGATGCCTCCCCTAATGCTGAGGAGCGGCACATTAGGGTACTCCCCACAATGGTCAATAAGAGTGAAGTCTTCTTGAAAAAAGTTGTTCCACCGGATATCTGAATGAGATAAGGACATGATTCTTTGAGACCATTGCATCCTTTGCTCGTTTTTCAACACCGATCGGGGAAGGTGTGATGTAAACCATCTAGCTAATAGTGGTACACAACATATAAGAGTCCCTCGCTTTTTCATGGTACGAGTGTGTAGAGAATGTAGAATGTCTCCCAGCAAAGTAGGTACCAGATTGCGGGTTAAGAAAATGTTCATAGCGTGCACACTTATGAATTGGTCGGGATTAGGGAATAAAACCAACCCATAAATCAAAAGAGCCACAACTTCTTCAAAAGCTTGGTAACTCCTGTCCTTTAATAGTGATCGAGCCTTTCCCATCAAGAACTTAGCAAGCAAACCCTTGACTCCACTCTTTGTTTCCCAATTAGACTCGATTTCTGACTTCCGTAAATGTAAGGCAGCAGCAATGATTTCAGGCTTCAGAATCTTTTCTAAACCAGTGAAAGGTAAGTGACCTCGAACAGGTAACCCAATCAGTTCAGAGAATTCCTCCAAGGTGGGTACTAGCTGGTAATCGGGAAATGTAAAGCAATGATGTTCGGGATCAAAGAATTGGAGCAGGACCCGTATCATGTCTTCTTCAAATTTTGAGGTAACCAAATGGAGTAGATGGCCATGCTTCTCGGTGAATTGAGCATTTCTGGGAAATTCTAATATTAATTCCTTAAATTCAGATGGTACTGTTGAGATGTTGATCTGGATATAATTTCTGGTAGCGGGAGCCATTACCTGCAACAATAGAATAAAAATAAACTCTTCGATCCTTGAAATGATTAGTGAGAAATGATATGTTTATGATGTTTATGATGTTATGATGTCAAACATGTGGAAAACACAAACAAATCACACAATAGCCTTAGGTTTAAAGGCTTGCACGAGGTTCATAGGTGATACCCTCCCCACTGAAGCTGAGTTGGTTTAAACCTGTCTTAGAATGGTATTCGGGTTCTATGATCCTTGGAGACAACATCTCAATACGGCACTCGGACGGCCGATCAAAACATTCCTCAAGGATAATCAGCTTCGATCAATTTCAAAGCCAGTCACTTAATAGGTCACAAGTCAAGTTCAACTAAAGGTTCTAAGGCAAATTAGTGCTTGATGACATTTCGGAAGCCTAACACACTCCTTGATCGTTTTCAAGGGATATCAGTACAGACCAAAGTGTCGCACTAACGGTGACTACCAGATCAACCATATCGGTACATGCCGTACAGTTTCCTTGGTCTATTGCCACATACTTAAGGTATCTCGAGATTCGGGCAAGAATCTTTCACACAAGTAAACTCAATTCCCAAACCTTTTGAAAAATAGACCAAACAAAACAAACAATTGAAAACATCAAAGTGATCTAAACTCTAAGGTAACCCCTTTTAAAAACATTTTGTTTTTTGAAATCCCCAACAGAGTCGCCAGTTCTGTCGCCTCGGTTTTTGTGGGATGCGAACTGACTCTTCTTTTTATTTTTTTGAATTGCGAAAAGCAAAGAGTCGCCACCGACTTTTATTTTATCCATTTAAGGAAAGATTTATAAAAGAAACAGAAAAAGACCTTAAAGAGATTTTGGATTCGGGGGGTAGGTTATACAAAGGGAAGGTGTTAGCACCCTTTGTATCCATGGTTATCCATGGGCTCTTAATTGCTTAGCTCACTTGTTTGAATCGTTTGTTTTGCTTGAAATGCTTGTATGTGGTTTTAAAACCTTTTTGTAAAGAATTAACTTTGTAATAATCCTTGTGTGGATGTATACAAAGTGTTTATCTTTCGAAAGATGTTTTAATGGTTTTGAAAAGATTTTTAACTTCGTAATAATCCTTGTTTGGATATATACAAAGTGTAGTCTTTTGAAAATTTGTTTTGAAAAAACAGTGATGTGTGAGAACGTTTGTTTGATTCTTTTGATTTTTTCTCTTATTTGAGCAAGCAATTAGGAGGCATACCCTAAGTTTATAAGGTTCTTTCCCATTTCTTTAGAAAATTTTTCTTAACTGGATACAGACAGAAAATTTGAATTTGTATTTGAAATAGTAGGATTGATTTTGAAAAGAGTAACAGAGGGATTACCCTAAGAGGTGCAAGTGTGATTGTGTTTTGTTTTCAGATATGTTATCTTTGAGATTAGTGATCTAGGCTTCATTTATTATTCTTGACATACACGTAGTTTTATATGTACATGAATTAAAGTGCGGGAATGTAAAATGCGGAAAGTAAATCTACACTATTACATCGATTGTGCGAGAAATGTAAATTACGCTATTTACATGAATTTGACAACCTATACACTTATCTATGAATTTAAATGGCAATAAGATAAAGGGAAAATATTTTTGGATTGGTTGATTTAATTAAAATTAAGGCATAATTAATTTAATTAAAAGGTCAAGAATTAGAAATAAAATTTAAACCTAAAAAATTAAGTCTAAAAAATGTCCAAATTGTTTGTTAATTAATTTTAAAATAAAATTAATTTTTGTTGTGATTTTTGAAATTGTTTTTGAGATTATTAAGTTAATTAACACATAATTATACAAATAATTATACACATAAATTAAACTTAAAGAGAAAAATATTCTAATTATGTACAAAATTAGTTCATAATATATAAACTTAATAAAAAGAAAATATTTTTTTCTGATTTTTTTGATAGGTTAGAAATAATTAAAAGATAAATATATAAATATTATCTAATTAATTAAACAGAATATTTTAATTATGAAGAAAAATAAAATATTTTTATGTCAAAAATTAATATATTATTTTATCAACCTAAAAATATTTTTTATATATTTTTTTGATTTTTAAAACTATTTTAAAATAATTTTGCGAAGAAAATTAAATAAAATAGAAAATATAAAATAAATGATCATGTGTGGTTGATTGGAGAGTCCATGGTATGGACTGGCAAGGCTGAAGCGCTGGATTGAGTGACTGACTTGATCAGATGGTGAATGGAGCGAAGGAGCATGACACGTACGTACACTGCAAAGCACCGAATCAGAAATTTTAAAAAAAATATAACGCGCGCGTCCCTCTGGCCAATGGGAGGGAGCCACGTCTCATCTTCTTCCTCAAAAAAGCTTTTTACACCGCTCATTTGCAGGGAGCTGTAAAAAGCTTCACTCTTTTACACCTGTGCAACACGAATAAGGGTTAAACGCAAAATAAATTTGGCGCGAGGCCATGGATCAACTCGTCTTGTTCATACGAGTTTAATGGTACCACTTAGAACCTGTAATTTTGCTTAAATCGTGAATCCCTAATTTTGAGCTCAAGAACCCTAAAATGGTAATTGCTCGTACAGGTGTCCAAACATCAATTAAGTTTCCAGAAATGATCAGAACGTCAAACCAAACTTAAATATATGATTACATCGTGTTAAATATGCATGTACAATCGTATTTTTGTAAGTTTTTGTTTGAACAAACCGTGTGCTTTAGTGCTTGGTTCAGGGTGTTTTGATTGTTGGAAATGATTGGGATAGCTTCAGAATTGTTTGAGGAATGTGTTTGGATGTTTATTTGCACTTGAATTTAGCTTAAACTCAGAATTCGAATTTTGAATTTCTTTGAAAATTTCAAGTGTGATACAAGTATATCTTTGACTCTGAATTCCTCTCTTTGATGTTCTTGGGCTCGTGTACTTATAGGCAGTGATTTGAATCAGATAGACTTCATGAGCCAAGCTTTTCTTGCATACTTGAGTGCTTTGATTTTTTGAGTTTTTTATTAATAAAAACCTTTGAAAAACTTGGCCATGGCTTCAATTTTCTTCATCCCTCTTGCCATAGGTCTTTTGTACCTCTCTGCTCCATTATTTGAATCAACTTTGGCAACTCATACTAGAGACAAAGCCTTGGATAATTATCTTGAATAATTTCTTTTTTAATTTAACTTTAAATGAAATAAAATTAAATCAAAAAAGAAATAATAGTGTCATGGGCCTAAGATTGGTCGTGGGTGGCCTTAAGCATCCTTAGAAACATGTTTGGATCACAAATGCTTGGGCCTTTTTGAAAAAAAAAACAAATTTGGTCAATGTTGGTTTCATGCATTTTCCCAAAAAATAGCCAACTTTAACAAGGCATAACTCCCTCAATTTTGATCATATGAAGGAGTTCTTGTACTTTTTAGAGTCCTCAAGATGTCCTCTACAAGCCACTTTGGAAGCTTTTTTGCATTTGGAGAAGTTATCTTGATGTTATGGGCTTTGACAAAAAACTGCTTTTTGTTGACTTTGAAAATGACCTGTAATGTCTTGGCTCATATTTCCCAAATGGTAAATCCAATGACCATGAGACCAATTCTATTTGAAAGATAATTTAATTTCCTTCAAAATAAGCTTTTTTTGGAATTTTTCGGATGAACGAGGAGAGAGTTATGGCCGGTCAAAGTGCAGTTGACTTTTTAGGAGAAAACCCTAATTTTGAAACTTGGAGTTTTGTCGATTTCTGAACTTTTCTTGATGAGTTTTGATCAACCATTGATCAAATGATGAATATTTTGACAAAATATGGATGTTGACAAAAAATTGCATTTTTGACTGTCAGTTGACTTTTCGGTCAAACTGGTCGTCTGTTGACTGTTTGAGCTGTTGACTGTGCGTCCGAGCGAATCGAAGTTTGAAAATTTGTCTGGTGGTACTTTGAGACATATGGAGATCCATGAAATCCATTTGAGGTCTCAAAAACTTGTTCTCCTGAAAAAAAAAACAAAAACCCTAGTTAGGGACTGTTTGTGTAGGAGACAGTTAGGCGTACCTGATTTCTGTGCAGTGTTGAGTCTCTGCTGATCTTGTGATTATCAGAAGACTTCTAGAACAAAAATCTTGGAAATTTGAAATGTGAAAGATTGATTTGACTGACGGTACAAACACGGAGAATTGCGCTGTCAGCGGGTTTGACCGGTAACTGGCTGTCTGGGTGTTAACGTAACAGTTAAAGTAAAAACCCAACAGTTAAAGTTAATTTTTTCTTTTTGTTTTTGTTGTGTTAATGGTGAAAAATTATTTACATGGTTTGTTAGAAAAACCAAAAAAATAATAAATAAAAAATATATACTGTATGCGAACGAAATTACTGATAATAATATTGAAAAGGATTTAATGCACAGAAATAAAAATTTAACTAGCAATAAACACGCATAATATTATCTCAATAATTAAACGGCGGTACAACAGACAATACAATATTTAATACTGACAGTACAAATATTACATAAAAAATATAACGAACAGTACGACAGATATAATGAACGGTACATTATTTGAAAGCGACAGATACGACAAACTTTAAGTATGACGATTAAAAACCCATGCTATAAACAACAGAATATAGATATACTGGAGTGTAAACATCCCAGGTCCGCATTTTTCAGGACTATGTAGACAGAAAAAGGACATGATCAGCACAAAAACAGTGATGACCACAAGAAAAAACGTATCCACCCACTTTGCCATTTTTGCCGGGGAAGAAGAGGGAATGATTATGAGATAATATGATAGGAATTTGGGAGATGAGTGAAATTTGATGTGAGAATTTATGGGAAAAATGAGGGGTATCTATAGAGTAAAAAGAGAGATGGAGACGTTGGGGAATGAAGTGGTACCACAAAAGGAAAGTTTGAATGATAGTAGAATAAAGTTAGGATTTGATTTGAAAGAAAGAGATTTGAAAAGAAAGAAACAGATTTTGAAAAGAAAGAAAGAGATTTGGAAAAAGAATATAGTATAAAAAATTAGTGGGAAACAAAAACCAATAATAACTTAATTGTTACTAGTATGACCTGAAACCCCGGACTCTGTGCCTGCAAAATTTAATTCTGTACCAACTGTGTCAGTATCATTTATCTGAAAATAAATCTCAAATAAACAGTGTATGAAGTGATAAACAGTATTTGGCGTTTGTGTAAGAATAAATTCAACAGCGAACCAAAATACCGTACAAAAAACATTCTAAAAACTGAGTATTCATAAAATCAGGATATTTATGAAATAAAATCCAAGATTATATAAAACTCCCAATTTTTAGACAGAAGTCTGTTGCCTTCTTTTTTTTGAAAAAAAGATGCGGGAAAATTTTGGGGTATAACACTAACGTTTGTGTTTGTTGAGTACTTAACAATCAGGTTATGATTCTGATGAAAAGGCGTGGCCAAAACATCAGAATCCACCAGGTTATGTCTTCGTGCTACACACGTTCTGATGAACAATAATAACCATTTTAGAAGCAGAAGCATCTGAAGTCATCACTCTGTTACGAAGTCTGAAGAAACCAGTTATGAAGACCAAGTGCTGAAAGACTCTGAAGACGTGGTTCTAAATACTCTAAAGACTTGAAGCTCTGAATACTGAAGTTTTTGAAGACAAAGGATTCTGAAGACCAAGTGTTGAAGACTCTGAAGATGTGACTCTGAAGACTTGAAGTTCTGAAGAATTTAAAGCTTATTCTCTTTTCTTCCAACTCATGTTGTGAGCCTCTGAAGTTCAAGAAGGAAAGAAGATAATGTTACTATGTATTAAAAGGTACAAGGTACATATGAATGTTTCGTTCCACTACCAAGAAAGGATGGACATTGCGTACTATCTTGTTCCCCACTATCTGTGTATATCAAACGTGTCACTTAGCATGATTAATACGTGTAACATCAGTTATACTTATTATTAATCATATCTAATGACACTCGAGCAATGTGATTGTTTTTCTTGGAATTGATTAAAATCAAAATTATAATCTTCATTTATTACCCCTAATGATTGTACTGTTTTTGATTTCTCTCTCTTCTAAATACTATGTGCACACTCACACACAACCACACATCTTTTGTTAGAAACCTTAAAACCCTAAACCCCAATTCTCTCAACTGTTCATTAAGCTCGTCATTCTTCTCAACATCGTCAACAACTTCAACATCTTGTCAACAACATCATTATGAATCATCAACAACAAGAAGCTATTAAGTTCTCACAAGAGCATGAACGAAGCTTAAATCGTCATGGGTCATCATCTACTGCTGCTCCTTCAATAGCAACCATTTCTCCTTCGTCCTCAACTGCTCATGCTTCCTCATCAATCGTTCATCCCAGTTCTTCAATTGCATTAAATATTGATGAAAATCATATTACAAGGAGAAATCTTCAAGTTCACTGCATCACTCCTGCCCAAGATCTAAGAGTACTTCGTGAACATCTGGTTGATTTTGAGAACATGGCCACAAACAATGTTGATTTAAGTCAAGAATTGAACGCACAAGGATGGAAAAGATATTTCAAAAGAATGGACGTCCCAATCTATGAAGCACTTGTAAAGGACTTATGGAGACAAGCTGAGTGTGATAGTCTACATATCGTATCTCACATTCTAGGCTCCAAGATTATCATTACTGAAAAATCTATTTCAAAATTTTCAAAAGGGAAACATGTATACAACATGAGAAAGAAGTCAACCTTTCTAAGGAGAACCATCCATAGAGCTATCTTCAAGAACTTTACTTCTGATCATAAGGAATACAAAACAGTTGATCTTCATGACAATCTGAGGATTTGGCATAAGATCATTTTGGGATGCATAAACCCCAGACCTTACTCAAACTCTTCAGATTACTTAAACACAGATAAAAATACACGGTTTACTATTTGATGACTCATAATAAGATGAATCTTCCCTGCATTCTATTCCGTTATCTGAGGGACATTATCTTCAATACCAAAACCACAAAAAACAAGAACAGAAAGATTCAACCCTATATTCCGTTTGGAAGACTTTTGTCTGATATTTTTATGGAAAGTGGTCTAATTAAGTTTCCGACAGAAGAAGTAAAATTCACAGAAGATCTGGTCCCAGCAATTGGAGAGCACTTCAATGCATATAATCTGAAGCACGTGTCAATTTTGAAGGAAATTAGTGTTCCTCCTCTAATAGTTCCCTCTAACACTATCTCTAGAAGAAGAATTCCTGTCAATAGGTTTCCCTATTTCTCTCAAAGGAATTAGTGTTATGAAACTTTCGTTCCTCCAATAAATCCTATTGATCATTCCAGAGGCAAAAGGAAACAAGTTTCAGAAGACTATGAATGTGGAACAACGAAGAAGCATGACAAAGGTCAAACTACTAAAAGTCCTTCGTTGACCCTCTATCTAGCACCTTCTATTGATGGTTCTAAAGTTGTTGCTGATTCTTCAAGTAAGTTTACTGTCTTTGTGAAGTCTGAGCCTTTTGATGAAACAATTAATGAAACATGTTTTTCTCATCTTTAAACTGTTCCTACCTTTTCAACAATTCCAATACCCCCTTCTGAACAAACTGCTATGTCTATGTCTACGACTTATAATCCAAAAACAGCTTCAAATCCATCTTTAAATATTCCTCTCATCATCATCCCTTATGTGTTTTGCCTTGTATGCTATGTGTGTCTTTTAGATGTTTACAACTGATTAATTTATTAATCAATGTTTTACTTCTGATATTCTCTTACCTCTTATATTTTGTCTTATGTTTTACACACAATATCTTTTTGATTATGACAAAAAGGGGGAGGAAATTTGGAGTTAATTTTGATGATTAATAATAAATTCCTGAGATAAAACACCGCTTACATTTACTAACCCCATATAAACTTCTGTTTGTGTTAGAAATGTTTTGTTTTTCAGGATGATATCATACAACTCTGATTGGCCTCAGATTCTGAAATCTATGAATATCAATTTATAAATCAGATATTAGCAATCAGACTCTGAGAGTACTTTGGCAATCTGAATCCGAGAATGTGATTTTGGAATTAGACTATAAAAAGATGTCATACATAATCAGGCTATGAGTTTGTACAAAGATCGCATTTTAAGCAACCAAGCCTTGAAGTTGACAATGAGGCTCTAAAATACCTCACCCAGATCTAACAAGATCAAGCTTTGAAAGATTTCATTTAGGCACTGCATTTTTGAAAATGGAAATCAGGCTCTGAAATGAATCTATCAATCAGGTTCTGAAAATGGAAGATCTTTGGTATTCAGACTTTAAGGATACTATCTGATCTGTTGGAACCATGGGGAGTTACCCAGGATGGTTCATAATCATGATATCTGATCTTTATCAAGTCTTTGACTCAAGGGGAGTTTCTCATAAAGGATAAATATTCCCCATCTTTTTCTCTCTGAAATTTTTATGATTATGTATAAAATTGTGTCATCAAAATATATAGTTTTGTCATCATAAAAAAAGGGGAGATTGTTAGAACAAGATTGGTTCTACAATACATCTATGAGTTTTGATGATAACAATGTGTATGTGGGTAAGGACAATTTGGTTATACTAACGTTTATTTTGTTGAGTACTTAACAAACAAGTTATGATTCTAATGAAAAGGCGTGGCCAAAACATCAGAAGCCACCAGGTTATGTTTCCGCGCTACACACGTTCTGATGAATAATAACAACCACTTCAGAAGCAAAAGCATCTGAAGTCATCACTCTGTTACGAAGTCTGAAGAAACCAATTTTGAAGACCAAGTGCTGAAAGACTTTAAAGACTTGGTTCTCAAGACTCTAAAGACTTAAAGCTCTGAAGACTCAAGTTTCTGAAGACAAAGGATTCTGAAGACCAAGTGCTGAAGACTTTAAAGATGTGACTCTGAAGACTTGAAGTTCTGAAGAATTCAAAGCTTATTCTCTTTTCTTCCAACTCATGATGTGAGCCTCTAAAGTTCATGAAGAAAGAAGACAACGTTACTATGTAATATAAGGTACAAGGTACATATGAATGTTTCGTTCCACTACCAAGAAAGGATGAACGATACATACTATCTTGTTCCCCACTACGTTTAAGCCGCCAAACTTCTGGAAGTTCCAGAACTGTTTCCCAATGGATATATAATTGTATTGGCTATATAAGGGCTTGAAGACTCAAAGAAGAAGCTGTGAATTCACGATCATATTCATTCTATATAGACTGTTAATAACTTCATATTTCTTTTAGTCTTAGATTTGAAAAAGAAAAGTTTACACCCTGCTTGTGTAGAAGCACTATATTGTAAACAAAACCTGATCAAAGGTTGTTTGATTGTTCCTTGACAAACTGGGTGAAGTTTTTCTTGAGAAGTCTAGGGCTAGAGATTCTTAGAGGTTGTTAGTCACCGGCTATTGCCCGTGCATTATAGTTAGTCACCGGCGGTTGCCCGTGCGATTGTAATCAGTTTGGTTATAGTGGATTAAGTCCTCGATTGAGAGAGGCGAAATCACCTCGGAAGAGTGGACTGGACTAGCTTGATATTTCTCAAGTGAACTAGTATAAAAATACTGTGTTCTTTCCTTCTTGCATCTTTTTGTTATTATCAATAGTAGAGAGTTTGTGGTTTCAAGAAAGGGGAACTGTTTTATTAAAAAACATTATGTTTTAAAAACCTATTCAAACCCCAATTTCTAATGTTTTTCACACCTCCAAAGATAACTCCTGAGAATCTCTAACCCCACCCCTTGGATCTCTCATCCACCATGCAAGTTGCCAAAAATGCCCCTCTGCTTTTGTTGATGTACCTCCGGAAGCAATTTTTTTTTTTTAAAAATTGTTTGTTTTCGTAGGTACATCTACGGAAGTAGGGGTGCTCGCGGTGCGGTTTGGGCGGTTTTGACGAAAAAAATCATCCGAACCGCAAGAGAAAAAATAGTGCGGTTTGGTTTGGTTCGATTGACTTTTAAAAAAAAATCCGAACCAAACGAAACCAAACTAATGCGGTTTGGTTCGGTTCAGTTGGTTCGGTTTTTTACAAATATTTTATTGAGCCATACATACACATATATATGACAACATGATTTTATATTTAGACATTCATACACTAACAAATAACAACAAAACTCGTCATATTTTGACAACAATTTTCCATGTAATATGTAAAAATTAAATTAGACAAAAGTGGAATATGAAACATAAAATAATAGCATAAAACAATATAAAATTATTATAATGAAACAAAAAAATAGAAGAGACCAAAAATTAGTGAAGGTGAAAAAGAAAAAGTGTTGAGAGATTACAGAAGAAGATGTGCGATAAAAATAAAACTGAAATACGGAACATTTACATAAAAATGAGAAGGTGAAAAAGAAAGAATATAGGAGAGTAAAGATTATAGAAGAAGAGGGAAGATGTATGTAGCAAAGAAGGTGAAATAATGTTATTAGAGATTTGAGAAGATCGAAACTGAAATTATATGTGTAAGGATGAGAAAATTGTTCGTATTCATAAGGCTAAGGTATAATAGGTTTAATTTTGGGTTGGATGTGAGTTAAGTAAAATTTAGGTTGTAACATAATGCGGTTTGATTCGGTTTACCAAATACAAACCGCAAACCGAACCGAACCGTGCGGTTTTGTTAAAAAATGACCCAAACTAATCCGAACCAAATGCGGTTTTTTGCGGTTTCGGTTTGATTTGGTTTGGTTTGCGGTTTTCTATTGGGTTGGTTTGGTTTTGAGCACCCCTATACGGAAGCGTAAAAAACATTGTAAAGTTGAGAAAATTCAAATTATTTTAGTTTAGTAGATCTTTCGGAGATGTATCTACGGAACGTGTTAAAAACAAAGTGTTCCGTTATGTACTTACGAAATATTCTGTTATATTTTGATGTTCTATTTTTTTAAACCCTAAACCCTAAAGCAATGTAAAATAGTACATCAAAAGAATACATCGTATACATCGCATAAATTACACTATAATTTGATGTTTCATTTTTTTAAACCCTAAACTCCAAGGCAATGGAAAATAGTACACCAAAAGAATACATCGTATACATTGTTGCACTATAATTTGATGTTCCATTTTTGTTAAAAAAATTGGAATTTTGATTGTTATGTAGATACATCTACGGAATATTTATTAAACTAAACTAATTTGCATTTTAACGCTTTCGTAGATGTACCTACAGATTAAACCAAATTTTTTTTTTTAAAATTACTTTTGAATATGCATCTACGAAAGCCGGAGACATAATTAGAATTTCGTTAGGTGGCTGAAAAAATCAAGGAGTGTAATGAGATTTTCTCCATCTCCTTATCAATTAAATCAATTCCATCAATAAAATTTGAAATATTTATAAAAAGTATAAATATTTTCAATAAAAAATAGGAATCTTTAAAAAAATAAAAAAATAAAAAAAGAATACCCTTGATTAATTTAAGTAAAACAATAATAAACATAACTTACCGAAATTAAAAAAAAATTAAGACTGAAATTTAAAATTTTTATAAGATACCAAACTTATTTAACCCTTAAATATATGCATAAGTTTACTTATTTTTTAAAAATAAATAATAAATAATAACAAATAATAATAAAATAATATTTGGAATTACGAAGAGCGGAACTGAAAGCGAATTATGAACTGAAACTGAATTGAATCATCGTCGAACGAAACCCAAACACTTTCTTCACCGAGTCCGACTCCGAGTTCAAATCCGAGTTGACTCATCCACCATTCTCTTCTTCTCCTACCCCACAGTCGCTCTTCTTTCTTCTTCCCAACAAATCAACTCAAATTTCGTCGATTTCTTCACCTTCTTCTGTATTTGAGGTTGTAAATTGTTCTTGGTGCACCCTCCCGCACCCAATTCCAATCTCGTGGATCTGGTTCTCTCAAACTGGCTATGGATTACGAACCCTATGACAGTAGTGGTTAGTTCCGCTTCATTCTTGTTCTATTTTGTAATTTCCCCTTTTTTAGGGTTAGGGTTTCTATTTTCTCTCTCTTTCTATATCGATTTGATTCAGTTATTAGAGCTAAGAGAGCATGCATGATGTAGTTTAGATGTTAATTACTCATGTTTTTGGTTTGTTATTAGTTCTTAATTCTGCTATAGTTTATTTTATTTTTCTGTATTTTTCTTAGGTTTTTATTTTTTTATAAGTAAAATGTTTAAGCTTTTGCTTCTTGTTGTTACTTCCTTCATTCCTGTATACTACTTGTATTTTAAGATTGGTTTGTACAAATTAAGAAATTCGAAATAATTTTGATCCGTGTATCACTTACACCTCTAAAAAAAAGGCGTGTCAGTGTCGGTGTTTAAAACTGACATTCACATTTGTGGGTCGGTGTTTAAAACTGACATTCACATTTGTGATTATGTTTAATTTATTTGTTTCTTCGAATTATTATTGGTGTCAATGTATCGGTGTCGTGTTTCTGGTGTTCGTGTTTCATAGGTTTTGATTAGTAAGCAACTTTTAATTGTATACCTTTTATTGCTTCCTTTACTCATTTGTTATCTCTCTTCGTTGATCTTAGTTTAAAATGATTCATTAGGTAAATGTATAATTGCTATAAGATAGTTAATTTAACTTTGAAATTGGAAAACAAAGGATAGATACCTTAAAATTCAACAGTTGAAGGGGAAGGGTACTATTGTTTGTGAGGGCCTTATAATTAGGGGTGGGGAGGGTAGGGGATTAGCAATTGATTTTTATGGAAACCCATCCTTCCTAGTGTAGTCAAGATCGAGTGCTGGATTGTAAAGTTGTAAGATCATAGATGCCAAGGGTGCCTGAGAGTACTACAATCAGAGAAAAATTGTTTTTCGTCGCCGGTGTGGTCAAGATCGAGCTTTTTGAAGCAGGATCGTAGGAAAAATATACCTGGCCTTATTTTTTGGGCTTGGATTATAATTTTCAAGTTTGTGTATGTGTGTATAAATATATATGGAATTACCTCTTTTTCCTTCGGTAGGATCTTACAGTGCTAACGATCCGAGTTTTACTATCTTTCACTAGCCGACGTATCCTACTTAAGTTCCTGTGCTTGACTACATTGGTCCTTCCAATGTAACCATTACAGTGAGGTTCTATTTCGATTTGTTTATTCCTTATGAGAGCTAGTGAGCTACTTATTAGTTAATATAAGTTTATGTTTCTTCACTTACAAAAAAAGTCTTTATATGCCCTTATAGATGATTATAGAGGAATTAAACGAAAGAGTATGTGGAAAATTGGAGATGTAGAATCTAATTTTATGTTTCTTCTCTTGCGGGAATGTCTTTATGAGGTTATAGATGTTTATGGAGAATTAAGATGAGAGAACTTTTGGAAAAATTCAGGTGCAGACACTAGTTTCAATTTATACAAGACGTTGTTATTATTATTATTATTATTATTATTATTATTATTTATAAACTTAGTTATTACAAGTTTCCCGGGATAGCGCCGCTCCAGGCCGCTATTAATAACACTGCTCGTAAGTGCTTCCTGATAACTTTATCCTCGTTGAGTGTAAATCTTTATGCACTGTAGTACTGAGTAGCTTTTAATTTTACTTCATAATGATATTAATGATACATTTTGAATACCGTTTTTCATTGGCCAAATACTTGATTGTCTGCTTCATAACTATTTGCATGTGGTGATGTGAGAAGTTGGTATTTCAAATACCATTTCCATGCCAAACAAGTTGATACCACCCAGTTGTTTGTTTTTCCATGAGTTGGTTGTGCTGTCACGCTGCTGTAGAGATAATCATACTTCTCCTTTTGCTTAGAAGTATTGGTTGCAATATTATATGTTTTAAATTTATGAGATTAATTGCTTACCAGTTCTTAAAAATATCTTTCTGATATTTTCTTCACTTATTATCCCTTGATTTGATTGTGATAATTGCAGGAACCGATGATGATCTTCCGCCAACTCATCAAAATAGAATTCCCAGGGGAGGACGTCTTGCCGGGAATGGAAGATCTGCCGTTGGTTCAATTCCATACCCCAGGGTGTATGGTGAAATTGATATGGAAACCCAAATTCATCAACTTGAGCAGGATGCATACAGTTCAGTTCTGAGAGCCTTTAAAGCTCAAGCTGATGCCATTACTTGGGTATATTTTATATCTTCAAACCTAATTGTTTTTAATGTTTGTGATCAGGTTTAAATGACTGCTGCATGATGTGTATTTTCTTTAGGAGAAAGAAAGTTTGATTACAGAGCTGAGAAAAGAGCTAAGATTATCTAACGAGGAACACAGAGAACTCTTAGGTCGGGTTAATGCGGATGACACAATACGGAGGATAAGGTCTGATAATTTATGAAATAAGGTTTCTTGTTGGTCTATCTATGCTTTAGATATAAGACTGTCTCGTGTTTCCACGTGTGTGCTATTTTTTTTTTATGAAACAGTGTGTTGATATTTTGCTAACCAATACTTTGTTGGATAATGACAAAGGGAATGGAGACAGACAGGTGGCCATCAGTCTGGCGTAATGAATACTGGTCAAGCTCTACATGATTCAATTCCCAGTCCGTCGGTTTCTGCATCTCGCAAAAAGCAGAAGATTACACCACCTGTACCACCACGTTCTTTTGGTGGGCCTTCTCCCCCATTTCACCCCCAAACGGTGACTGCATCCCATCAGCCATCTTCTTCTGCAGCAAAACGAGGATCTGTTCCTGGATCTAAGGGAAAGAAGCAAAAATCTGTGAGTAGGGGAACATATGTAGTCTAGACCTGTCATTTTTTTTTAATATTCATTCAGCAAGCTTGGATTCGGCAACATTAACATGTATATATTTTTCATTTTCAGGGTCCAATATTACCTGGTGTATCTTCGAAGCAGTTTCCTCCATCAGGACTAGGTGGAAGAAATCAAGTACAGAATCAAGTACAGAATCAAGTATCTAATAGACCTGTCATGGTTGAACATGCCGAGGGTGTTTCTTTTGGTCCTATGATCGGTAGGAGAGTGAGGACAAGATGGCCTGACGACAATAACTTCTACGAAGCTGTTATCTCTGACTACAATCCAGTTGATGTATTTACAACCCTGGAATATTTGGTAATTTGTTTTCATCTAATATTTAGCTGAAATTTTTACTTATATTTCTAACTTTTCAGGGCCGGCATAATCTAGTCTATGACATGGGGAGTACGAATGAAACATGGGAATGGGTTAAACTATCAGAGGTACATCTGAGGCATTATCCTGTTTCTTGTAGTGAAATCCTTGCATAGTTTTCTTTTAAGTTTTAACTCATAGAGTTTGCAATCATAACTATTTCAAAGTTATATTTGGTATCAAATGGTAATCAACACGAAAATAGTCCCTAATGATAGTTGGGTTTGCAGAAGTTAAACAAAAACAAATGCACTTGTAAGGTTATTATCTAGATTTAGAATATAGTTATAACCTATTATGTTACTACAGTTTTTTATTTAATGTTTGACATACTTGAGTATCAAACTTTTATCACTTTGGGTATGTACTACATATTATAATTATAATCGGAAAAAGGGCTGGCGGGGGGTCAATTTTATTTAATAATTTTGCCAAATATCTCAATTTCGCCACTGTTATAAACTAAATACGAGAGCCTGCCAAAGTTGTTAGCATTTATGAGTAGTTGATACATCATACATGCCAGATCTAAAGTATAAATGTATGATCTAGAAGTATCCTTTTTTACAGAATAGTTTGACCCCCAAAAGGGTTATAACATTACCAATGATACTGGGTACATAAAACCTAGTCCATCTTTGTCATTAAGACTTAAACAACCAAGGGAAGTAGTTGCTATAGGTTTTGAAACAAAGGCTCGACCTTGCAAAATACAGGCTGTTATGCTAGTTCAAAACCAGATCATCACTAGCGATTGATTATGCTGTGGTCACTTCAGTGTGTGGCGATGGTATTTGTTTCCGAAAGTTTATTATGTTGTTTTTGAGTACCACTAATTATTAGGTTTTTATATTGAGCTTAAACTCATCATTACTAAACCAACTTATATATAGTGAAGGGTGCTGCTCTTTATAAACTCTTTTTAAGACCCTCTCTCTTTTTCAGTGTTGGACTTGGGTTTTTTCCAATACCCTATCACGCCCAACACTATTGGGTTTAGTGCAGGGATAATATGGTGGCTGACCCAAATTGATTGGCTCTAATACCAGGATTAATATATTGGGCCCAACTTATTCCTACAAAGCCAACTACAATTCCATTTCATTTTTGTTTGTTTCTTCCCTTTCCACTTATTAGAAACTCTAACAGAACTCTTCATATTGTAACTGATTTTAGATTGTGTGAAAAGTTGGTTACAAGCAATGACACAAGTTGCATTTATAGTAGCAACTTGTGACCTGCAATAGCAGGTTAGATGATACTGAACAATAGTACAGCAGTCAGTTACAAATGGTACAGCTGTCAGTTTTACAAGAGTAATATCTACAAGTATCTCTATTACTCTAATACCCCCCCCCCCCCCCCCCCCCCCCCACAAACTCATGGGGAGGTAACAACCCTTAGTTTGTGTCTATTAGAGTGTTAGCTTTAGCTTAGAGCCAGTCAGTATGTTACTGACACCTGGCAGTTTGTTTTCAGTAGTTACAGGCTACTACAGGTCACAACTTGTAGTATATAAACAAGTTGTGATACCTGATGTAACTAACTTTTCACAATTGAAATTCAGTTACAACTGAAATGAAAGTTCAATCATTTTCTCTTTCTATTATGGTATCAGTTTAGCTTCTCCGATCCATGGACTCACAGCCAGGATCTCCCTCTTCCGCTCACGTTTCGTCTCCGGCGGCGCCGTCTGCGGCGGTGATGGACGAATCACGTCGTCTTCAGTTTGCGCTGAAGATCGCATACAAACTCGACGACAAAAACTTCCATCTATGGCGTCAGCAAGTGGAGCCTTACATCAACGCACACAATCTCACAGATCTGGTGGTTTGTGCGCGTGTTCCTCCCAAATTTCTCTCCGATGACGATCGTCTTCAAGGTATCGTCAATCCTCTCTATTCTTCGTGGCTTCAAAAAGATCAGCTACTCTTGTCGTGGTTGCAATCGACGCTCTCCAGCGAAATCATGTCTCGCGTCATTGGATGCGTTCACTCTCATCAACGTGTCTGAGTTCCAGGAATTTAGAGGAAGATAAAGGTTTTGTAAGGGCATCAGCAATTTGATCAATTCCAGGAATGTGAGCCACAGTGATCTGTTTAGCAAGAACTTTCTCTCGGACAAAGAAAAGATCAATTTCCATGTGTTTTGTCCTGGAGTGCAGAATAGGGTTGTGAGCCAGCAAGACAGCAAATTGATTGTCACAAAGGACCACTGGATGCTGGGTTGGAATACAGAGTTCTTTGAGCAAAGTTTGCAACCACAGAAGATCAGCAGTAGCCTGAGCTAAACTTCTGTATTCAGCCTCAGTACTGGACCTAGCAACCACAGGCTGTTTCTTGGACCACCAGGAAACCAAGTTGCCACCAAAATAGATTGCAGCCCCTGAAGTACTCCTTCTGTCATCAGGGTCAGAGGCCCAGTCAGCATCACAATAGACTTGGAGAGCGGGAGGTTTAAGGGAAGAACAAGGAGATAAAAGAAGGCCAAAGTGGAGAGTGCCCTTAAGATATCTGAGGATCCTTTTAACTGCAGTCCAATGAGGATCCAAAGGATGGGACATAAACCGGCACACTTTGTTTACAGCATAGGCAATTTCAGGCCTAGTTATAGTAACATATTGCAGAGCCCCCACCACAGACCTGTACAGAAAGGGGTCAGGTAGAGCAGGAGAGCCAAGCTTGGTGAGCTTGCAAGTTGACTGCATAGGAGTGGTGACAGGACTGGATTCAGCCATGTGAGTTCTATGCAGTAAGTCCCTAATATATTTAGTTTGGGTGAGCAGCATAGAACCTTGAGAGGTTTTCTTAACCTCAATGCCTAGAAAATAGTCTAGATCACCAAGATGTTTAAGAGAAAAGGCAGAATTCAGTTTGGCAATAAGGGACTGAAGGAGAATAGGATCATTACCAGTAATGATAATGTCATCAACATAAACAAGAAGATAAATTGTGTGGCCTTTAGAGGAGAAAATGAACAGTGAGGGATCACATTTGCTAGGCTTGAATTGAAGTTGAAGAAGGGCTGCCTGCAATTTCTCAAACCACTGCCGAGGGGCCTGTTTGAGGCCATACAAAGCCTTGTTCAGCTTGCAAACAAGGAAAGGATCAGAACCTATGAACCCTTGAGGTTGATCCATGTAAACCTCCTCATGTAAAGTGCCATTGAGAAAGGCATTATTTACATCAAGCTGCTGAATGGACCATTTATGGGTGAGAGCAACAGTCAGGATAAGTCTGATGGTGATGGGTTTTACAACAGGGGAAAAGGTTTCATTGAAATCAAACCCCTGTTTTTGATGAAACCCCTTTGCTACAAGGCGTGCCTTGTACTTGTTGACAAATCCATCAGGATTTTCCTTGACACGAAACACCCACTTGCACCCTATAGATTGTCTATTTGGGGGCAAGGGAACCAAGGACCAGGTATTGTTGCTACACAGGGCATCAAACTCAGACTGCATAGCCTGTTTCCACTGGGAATCTGCCAGAGCCTGCTTGACAGATTTGGGTTCAGAGTGAGTGAGGAGCAGAGTAGGTTGAACACGAGGCTGAACAAAGCCAGCTTTGGCTCTTGTTCTCACAGGGTGCTCATTGACAGGTTTAGATATAACAGGAATGGCATTCTGAGGTAAAGGAGATGAGGTAGAAGCAGATTGAGAGGAAGGAGAGGCTGCAACTGAAGAGGAGGATTTTCCAGCCAGATTAGGGGCAGAGGATACAAGTGGGGAAGAAGAGGCAGACTCATTGTGAGGTACTGCAGAGGGTGTGAAAGGAACAGCTGTTAGGGGAGTAGGGGTAGGTAAAGGTATAGAAGAAAGAAGGGAAGATAAAGAGGAAGCAGAAGAGGTTTTAGGAGAAACAGGGTGACTAGAAGATTTAGAGGAGAAAAGCTCCACATAAGGAAACCTGGCCTCATGAAATAACACATCCTTAGATATATGGAGTCTCCCACATGGAGAAAGACACCTATAGCCTTTGTGAGAAGTGCTGTACCCCAAAAAGAGACACTCCTGAGATCTGAATTCCAACTTGTGTGCATTGTAAGGCCTCAAAAGAGGGAAACAAGCACATCCAAACACTTTCAGAAATTTATAGTCAGGTATAGTGTGAAAGAGGAGAGAGAATGGCACTTGAAACTTGATAGAAGAGGAAGAAAGTCTGTTGATTAGGTACACTGCAGTGGAAAAGGCATAGTCCCAATAGGTAATAGGAAGAGAGGCTTGACTGAGGAGAGTGAGGCCAAGATCTACAATGTGCCTGTGCTTCCTTTCCACAACACCATTTTGGTGGTGTGTATGTGGACAAATGACCCTATGTACAATCCCTAGCTCAGTTAAGAACTTGCAGAAGGGCCTGAATTCACCCCCCCAATCAGACTGCACAGCTTTAATAGGATGCCCAAGCTGCAATTCAACAAGAGCCTTGAATTGCTTGAAAACAGGAAGAGCTTCAGATTTAGTCTTTAACAAATACAGCCAAGTAAATCTAGAGTAGGCATCAACAAAAGAAATATAATAAGAGAACCCTTGAGTAGAGGGTTGAGGGGATGGTCCCCACAAGTCACAGAAAATGAGCTCTAAGGGTGTATTGTAAGTGGTGTGTGAAGTGGGAGAGTGTAATTTATGTGCCTTGCCAATACAACATGCAGTACAGAAGAAATCATGAACTTTATTGCTAAAAGGAATGTTACAACTTTGAAGCACCAATTTCAAGGTGTTGACATTAGGATGGCCTAGTCTTAAATGCCAAACATTAGAAAAAGCAGGAAAAGTACTGACACTGTTAACAGTAGGTACAGTATTATTTAAAGCAAGAGAAGACTGAGCAGGTTTGGAGACACCAAGGAGAGGGAACTCATAAAGACCATCTGACCCAACTTTGCCAACCAGAAGTACTGCATTAGACACCTGGCATTTAACATAACAAGTATCAGCAGTGAAAAGGAAGTAAACATTATTATCACGACAAAATTTACTGACACTGATGAGGTTTTTAGTGATAGAAGGCATGTGTAAAAGATTTTTGAGAACAAGAGGTGTGTGCTTTTGTGACAGAAATTCACTAGAACCAGTAGAGTTGATAGGAAGACCTTGTCCGTTCCCAATATAAATCTGCTCATGTCCTTCAAGAGGCACAGCTTGCTGAAGGTTGCTAGCATCACTTGTGACATGATAAGAAGCACCAGAATCAGGGTACCATGATCCAGAGGCAGTTGAGGGAGCAGCTGAGGAAGGAGCAGCAATCACATAGGCACTAGGAGGAGCATAAGCCACATCTGGTCTTTGTTGAGATGTTGTAGGTCTAGTCCACACATGAGCAGGGAATTGGGCAAAGGCAACCTGAGGAGGATGCCATGGAGTAGCAGTGTAAGGAGTTCCATTGTAAGTGGAAGGTTGAAATTGCTGGTTATACCTAGGGGTGTTCAAAACCAAACCAACCCAATAAAAAACCGCAAACCAAATCAAACCGAAACCGCAAAAACCCACATTTAATTCGGATTAGTTTGGGTCATTTTTTAACAAAACCGCACGGTTCGGTTCGGTTTGCGGTTTGTATTTTGTAAACCGAACCAAACCGAATCAAACCGCATTATGTTACAACCTAAATTTTACTTAACTCACATCCAACCCAAACTTAAACCTATGATACATTAGCCTTATGATTACGAGCAATTTTCTCATCCTTACACATAATTTCGGTCCCGATCTTCTCAAATCTCTAATAACATTATCGTTAATTCTTTGCCACATACATCTTCCGTCTTCTTCTATAATCTATACTCTCTTATATTCTTTCTTTTTCACCTTCTCATTTTTATGTAAATGTTCCGTATTCCAGTTTCGTTTTTATCGCACATCTTCTTCACTAATCTCTCAACACTTTTTTTTCTTTTTCACCTTCACTAATCATTCGTCTCTTCTATTTTTTGTTTTATTATAATAATTTTTATATTATTTTATGCTATCATTTTATGTTTAATATTTCACTTTTGTCTAATTTAATTTTTACATATTAAATGGAAAATTGTTGTCAAAATATGACGAGTTTTGTTGTTATTTGATAGTGTATGAATGTCTAAATACAAAATTATGTTGTCATATATATGTGTATGTATGGCTCAATAAAATATTTGTAAAAAACCGAACCAACCGAACCGAACCAAACCGCATTAGTTTGGTTTGATTTGGTTCGGATTTTTTTTAAAAGCCAACCGAACCAAACCAAACCGCATTATTTTTTCTCTTGCGGTTCGGATGATTTTTTTCGTCAAAACCGCCCAAACCGCACCGCGAACACCCCTAGTTATACCTATGCCAGCAACTGAGAGCTGTATGACCAGGTTTAGAACACACTTGACACTGCACAGTAGAGTTCCTGCCACCTCTTCCTCTACCACCACGACCTCTGTTTGACTTACCACCTCTGAAGCTAGAGTAATCAGGCTCAGAATGGTGAGGTGCATGATTTGAAGGAGAGGATTCAGTGGTGTCACCAGAAGAAACTTCAGCAGCAGGTGTTTGTTGAGGAGCATGTGTGAGATTAAGAGAAGCCAAATCAGGAGCTGGTTGCTTCTTGAATTTGGTCAAGCGAAGTTCATGTGCAAGTAAGAGAATCTCCACTTCGTCTAGATCCATTTCCCCAAACTTGCTTTCAACAACTGAGACAACAGAAGCATAGTCACTAGGGAGACCTTCTAGAATCACATCAATGTGATGTGTGCTTGGCACAGGATCTCCAATGGAGGCCAAGGCATCAACAATCGTACGGATTCGAAGAAGATAATCAGAAACAGACGAATCATCAAGAGTTAGGGCACGTAACTCAACGCGAAGCTGTCTTGCTCTAGCACGCGTTTGCCTTTGGAAATAGTTGAAAAGACGATCCCAAAGTTGATGAGAGTGAGTACATCCAAGAACACGAGAAAGAATTTCGCTCGAAAGAGTTGATTGAAGCCAAGACAATAGAAGCTGATCTTTCTGAAGCCAAAAAGAGTACGCAGGATTGATCTTACCGGTGCGACGATCTTCATCGGTGAGAAATTGAAGAGGAATGCGCGTGCACACAACCAGATCGGTGAGATTATGCGCGTTGATGTACGGTTCTACTTGCTGTCGCCATAGATGGAAGTTTTTCTCATCCAGCTTATGTGCGATCTTGAGCGAGAACTGAAAACGACGCAAATCGTCCGGTGCGGCCATGACCGCCGGCGAACTAGGCGGTGTGAGAACTTGAGCGGAAGAGGAAGGCGACTCCGGTGGTGACGGCGCCATGGATCGAGAGCGCTAATCTGATACCATATTAGAAACTCTAACAAAACTCTTCATATTGTAACTGATTTTAGATTGTGTGAAAAGTTGGTTACAAGCAATGACACAAGTTGCATTTATAGTAGCAACTTGTGAACAATAGTACAGCTGTCAGTTACAAATGGTACAGCTGTCAGTTTTACAAGAGTAATATCTACAAGTATCTCTATTACTCTAATACCACTAATCCAAACTCACCATAGGACAAAGACATAAAATGCCAATTTAGGGCTGTCAGGTGCATTTTAGCCTATGGTAAGGTTAATTTAGTGATTTCTTTTCATAGAGAGCGAAGCCTGGTTCTAAAAGGTTTTGTCAACTCCGAACTGTGGATTTTAGGAATTCCTTATTTTCACAAACAAAAATATTTTCACCTGCTTTACACATGCTAATATCTGCCACTTTTGATTGTTCTGCTTTTGGAAGTTCCCATGTGTTTGATAAAACTGAAAATTCCAGTGTCTATTCAGGGCTGAAATCTAATTTGAAGATAAATTAACTACTAAATCTTTAGTCTTACAACAATTTCATTTAGTGACATAGACCATGATTTGGTTGATACTGAATGCTGACAGTAACCTCAAGTGCCCCGAGTATTTTAAGCTTTTACTCGAGTTTGCATATATGAATTACGGACCCCACTAATTTAACTTTAATCTACACATTTTAATATTAAGGTGCTGAATTAAGCAGGCAAACTTATTTTTCATTCGCAACATTAATGAATAAATCAGTATTTGTATATAATTTGTATTCATCTTAAAGTGTATGTCATTGATATTGTATGAAATGTATCATAGTGAAATTTGGTAAAAACTTCAATCTAGTTCCTGAATTGTGGTTCTTTGATTTTGTAAAGATGGAAGAAATGCTCTTTTCTTGTATCTAGAGTGTTCAATAATATCTAGAGATGGTTTTACAAATGATTCTCTTGCTGTTGATATATTCAGCACATGTTAATATTATATTGTTTTTGCTAATTCAGATGCAGTATTTTAACTGCAGATATCTCCTGAAGATATTCAGTGGGTACCTGAGGATCCTGGAATTAATCATCGTGGGGGTTTTGTGGGCTCTGGTCATGGGATCAATAGGTCTGTCGGACGTGATAGTGTTCCAGGAGTTGGAAGAGGTAGAGGGGTTCCAAAAGGTCAATCTAGAAAAGATGTTTTGTCATCACAGAATGGTGCAGGAAAGAAGGCTCCTGATGATATTCAGATTCTTCACACAGACACACTAATACAGGAGGTGGCTGAAAACACAGTTTGATTAAATTATACTTTATTTGAGATGTTTTGGTCTTATGTTCCGCAGATTTAAGTTTCTGTTGAATTTGACAGGTGGAGAGGGTATTTAGTGCAAATCATCCTGATCCTCTTGAAATAGAGAAAGCAAAGAAAGTATTGAGGGTAATGGCCTAGGGCATGATTATATTTTCGAGTCCATTTCTATATTAATAAATATCAGCTATTTGCTTTTTTTTTTGCAAAAATGATGCCTATATGCCTGATCCTATATGTATAATTCGATGCAGGAGCATGAGCAGTCTCTTGTTGATGCGCTTGCAAGACTTGCCGATCTTTCTGACGGTGAAAGTGGTATTTTTCAGTTTTCATTACTTATAGCTGTACTCATGAGCTTTGTCTTTTACTAGTTAGTTAGTCTTCATAGTTGCATTAATTACTATTGGTACTGGTGCAGCATGGAGTAGTCAACCCCAAAAACCGCTGCAGTGGTATTACGTATTGTCAAGTGGTTGCTCCACCACCAAAGATAGTGGCAATAGTGAAATACTTCAAAAATTGTGCAAAACATACTATCTTAAAAATTGCTTAGGTTAATTTTTTTAAACCATAAAGATAATGTGGCCAAAACATAGATAATTTCAGCTGGACCAGCCGCCACAGTGATGAGGCAGTAGTAAAAACCCTGAAATACCCTTCACATACTGTTGCCTTTTATAGACTTTTGGTTTTTGTATCCCTAGAAAGACCAAAACTGATTGGCATGATTGAACCCTATTCATGCAGTTTTTTCACTTCACGAATGCGACAGAACCTAGTAGACACCTCTTCCATGCTATGTAAAAAGCCAGCAGCTACCACCTCCAATTTCTGATATTTCAACTCTGCAGCCTCTGTTCTTTTTGAGTTTCAGTACCTGTGCCCTGTTTCTGCGCCAATTGTCTGTTGTTATCTTTGTTCTCGTTCTGCCTTTGCTATGGCGTCATCTCAATCTCAACCACAATCAACATCTCAATATTTGATCTTGGTTTGTTATCTGTCCTGAGACCTATTTTGAAATCGACATGTTAATCTCTCTATTCTTCTATTCATGAGCTCTTATATATGTACACAGTAAAAGTAAAAATAAAAATGAATTACTTGTATGGGATCTAAACTTCGGTGTAGCAGCCATACCATTACTTCATAATAGTGTTTTGGGGACGGCTGCTATTTGTCACCGACTATATATAGGTTACTTGACTGTTAGAGATGTTGATATGTTTAGAACTAACTTGTTAACATTTGTCTATTCGCCTTAGTCTCTGCAGATGAAAATTCAAACGACAGTGAAAATGATCTGCATTTTTAAGGTGTTTTTTTCCTCGCATTGTTATCTAAGTGGATTGTTTCAAACTAGCTTCTAACTAACTATCGTGCTTTAGGAGTGGCTGACAGCTGTAGTTGTAGTTGGATTGTAAATGAGCTGCACTTCACCTTCTGTTGTTCCTTGTTTTTGCAAGCGATCACTACTTTAGTTCTTGAAATTGTAGGGGTTGGACATTAGGTCAAGGAAGTTCCAAATGATTCTTGAATTTGAAAATAAGATCACTAGTCCATATAGGAGAATTCAGTGGACTGCATCGATCACTAGTCCATGCAAGAGAATTCAAGGGACTACATTGACGATCCAAATAAATTTGCATTTGAGAATTTTAGATTTCAGTAATCGTTTTGAATTTCTGTTAATTTTAAGAATTTAATTTCCCAACTCAATAATTTCAAAAGCTAAATCTGACGAGTCTCTCTATATTTTTGTTGTATCAAAGTGTATGAAGTGGTTTTCATTTCAAAATATTATCCTTCGCTGTGATTGGAATAGCCATGAACATTAATACAAAATGAATTGTGATACAAGTGTTGCAGCATGACTATGCGATTATAACTGATGATGCAGCTCTGTTTGTAATTGCCACTCTGTGCTTTTCAATACAAACAGAATGATTATCGAACAAAGTTATTGTTGTCTAACTTGAACTTTGTTTATTTTATTGTTGATACAGACGGGGCTGGTCATCATTTCCCACAGCGTCGGTCAATGGATCGAGAATGATGGGAGAACTTGTTACGTTGTACAATGAGTGGACGAGGCATTATGATAGCATAATTCTGGATAAATGGTGTATCTTTCATGTATTATTATGACGAAGACTGAGTTTCACTGTTTAGTGGTTTATAGCTCTAGCCATGTTCTTGTCTGATTAGGTATTATGTAGGACGGCAATTGTTGTAGTTTGGTAATAATTATTTATTATCGAGTTTAAAATTTGAGGTAGGAACAACTGATACTTGTTTAGTACCCCACATTTGTGATTAATGTGTGTTAGTGTATAAATTCTTGTATTTTATGTGTCATAATTGATATTCACTCCCTCTAGAGGACACTCAAGTGTTGAGTTTTTATGTGTACTGCTAACCTACTCGAAATTGAGAATAGTTATTGAAGTGATTTACTTCAAAATGGGTTAATCATTTATTTGATCCATGTATCAGTTTTATACTCCCTCAAGCACACAATGTGATGAGCAAAGTACTATAAGATAGCTAACCAAATTTTGGCCATTTCATGTCGTAGCATACATACTTATCTTAATGAATCGAAACGAGATAGTTTTGTATTTAGAAAATCTGAGTAGTCAGATATTCAGAAGTCAAAATCAATTAAACACCTAATAATGTAGTTAAAACCTTTGATCAATTATTTATGACAATTTCTTTACAGACCCCCCCTTTGGGGAGAACTCCAAAATACTCTTAACTTTGGAGTTGCATCTTCAATGTTTTATTTTCTAGATTTTTTTAAGAATTCGGAAATACATCTTCGAAGACACAAATTTAGGGGTGTTTTCGGAGATGCATATCTGAAAACACCAATTTTTGGGTGTTTTTTCGAAATGCATTTTCAAAGTAAATTGCCAATAGTATTTTCGAAACCCATTGCCGAAAGCGTCTTGAGTTGGTACTTTCTATTTCCTTTCCGTCGATTAGGGGTGTTCAAAACCAAACCAACCCAATAGAAAACCGCAAACCAAACTGAAACCGCAAAAAACTGCATTTGGTTCGGATTAGTTTGGGTCATCTTTTAACAAAACCGCACGGTTCGGTTCGGTTTGCGGTTTGTATTTTGTAAACCGAATCAAACCGAATAAAACCGCATTATGTTACAACCTAACTTTTACTTAACTCACATCCAACCCAAACTTAAACCTATTATATTTTAGCCTTATGATTACGAACAATATTATCATCCTTACACATATTATTTCAGACTCAATCTTCTCGAATCTCTAATAATTTTATCGCACCTTCTTTGCCACATACATCTTCCCTCTTCTTCTATAATATCTACTCTCTTATATTCTTTCTTTTTCACCTTCTCATTTTTATGTATATATTCCGTATTTCAGTTTCGTTTTTATCGCACATCTTCTCTAATATCTCAACTTTTTTTTTCTTTTTCACCTTCACTAATCTTTCGTCTCTTCTATTTTTTTTTGTTTCATTATAATAATTTTTATATTGTTTTATGCTATTATTTTATGTTTAATATTCAACTTTTGTCTAATTTAATTTTTACATATTAAATGAAAAATTGTTGTGAAAATATGATGAGTTTTGTTATTTGATAGTGTATGAATGTCTAAATACAAAATTATGTTTTCATCTATATATTTATGTATGGCTCAATAAAATATTTGTAAAAAATCGAACCAACCGAACTAAACCAAACCGCATTAGTTTGGTTTGGTTTGGTTCGGATTTTTTTTAAAAGCCAACCGAACCAAACCAAACTGCACGATCTTTTCTCTTGCGGTTCGGATGATTTTTTTCATCAAAACCGCCCAAACCGCACCGCGAACACCCCTACCATCGATAGCTTGTAATTTGTGATGTTGATTTAATTTGTCAAAGTTGTAAATCTTTGTTTGTTTCGAATATCGTTCTTTGCTAGCTTTGCGAGTGTGATTGTATGGTAGATTTAAAAACATGAACAAAATAGATTTAAATATATATATATATATATATATATATATATATATATATATATATATATATATATATATATATATATATATATATATATATATATATATATATATATATATATATATATATATGGCATATCTTATAAGAATGTCATATTTATATAAAAATTTACACATAATCTACACCATTTATTTTAAAATCCAATGGTTCAAATTCATTCCCAATTCTCTGTCCTATGGACGCCTCAAGTGAGAACATTTGGTTATAGTAAAAAATGTGAACAATCAATTATAACTTTTAGATTCTATTAAATGAAAGTTGTGGTATAAATTATATCTTATTTAAAATAAACATGCGACTAAATGTTGCACACAATCATTTTTCTCAAATCTCAATTAATTAGAGAATCTCTATGAATAAAATTAAATATATTTATCGAAATAATTTTAGTTTTAAATTATAAAAAATTATTTAGAAATAAAATTACATAATTTTTACAGTAAAATATTTTTCAATAATGATTTTTATGAAAATCATTTCACTATAATTTTAAAAAATAATAATTTTTAAAAAATTCATAGAAAAAAGATAAAAATATTTAAATCCAATTTTAATGAGTATTTATTTAAACTATTTATTTTAAAAAAATTTAAAAAGTTTTTTTCTGTGCCCAAGATATGTGATGCTAAAAAAATTCATAGTTTTAAAAAAAATCTATAACAAACAAATATATATCATACAAATAGTGATATTAATAAAATAATTTTATAACAAAATGTGATATAACTTTCTCTATAATATTCATATTTAAAAAATTTAAATGCAATATTGGAATTTTTTTAAATAACCATGTATTAAAAAAAACGCAAATAACCACGTTTCGGAAAAAATTACGCAAATAACCAGGTTTCTGAAACCCTTAACATCAAGGCGCCATCTCACATGGCTTATTCTTTTTTTTAGCCCTAGGCGCCATCTGACATGGCACACTCAGTCCAATAAGCCATGTCAAATGGCGCCTCCTTTCAACTTTTAGGAGGAGGAGCCATCTCATATGACTCCTCCTTGTATATGTGTCTTCTATAAATATTAAGAATGATAGAAAGAGAAACCAATCCAGTCCATTAAAATTAACAAATCAAAATTTAATGGTCGTGATTCATTGTTCTCATTTCTCATAATAACCAAGTGTTCTCACTTGAGTCGTCCCATATATATATATATATATATATATATATATATATATATATATATATATATATATATATATATATATATAAAAGGACGTATCATATGAGAATGACATTTCTATGTGAGAATATGAGAATGAATCTGGACCATTAGACTTTAAAATAAATGGTAGATATTAAGTGTCAATATTTTTTTCTCTATCCTTCATCATTTATTTTAATAATGGAGGAGGAGAGAAAAAAAGATTGACATTTAATCTCCACCATTTATTTTAAAATGTAATGGTTCAGATTCATTCTCATATAAATTACCCATTCTCACTATGATGGTTAGTCCCAGTTAAGTTGTAGGTAAACTTAAAAAAAGTCTTATATATATATATATATGATGGTTAGTCCCAGTTAAGTTGTAGGTAAACTTAAAAAAAGTCTTATTCAATAATTTTTTGCTACATAAAATTCATAATGAGCCAAAGTTAAATCATGACTATTTTTTTTTAAAATTCTTTTAAATTTTATGGTACGTCTGATATTCTTGAAATCTTTATAGTAATTTTAATTTTATATAAATCTTTTAAATTGTGATTATGATATTCTTTATCTTGTTTGATTATAGAAAAACGACTGACAAAAAACAAAGGTAAATACATGGCCAACTATCTCAACATGCTTCAGTTTGGAGGGATATAGCTAAATTCTCGCGAGTAGTAGGAGAAAATTCTCGTACTATTAAAGGATTGTCTTCTTGGGGTCATGTATCTTTGGTTCATGACACTGTACTCAGTGCTCCATTCATGCTCCTGATGCTACCACACCTGGTAGTTTTCTTGAGGTCTATATTACATGTCACTCCTTCCTCGTTATGCAAATCATATTGTCAGGAAGACGTTGAAGATAAGGTAGCATAAATATTTAATTACTATTTTAAATATATGTATATTACTCATTGAATTGTCTTACGTTGATGTATTTATTTTTGCAGTATCATGAAAAAATGAAGTGTATAAACCATGCTAAGAAGATACCAAAGATGTCGCATCCAGATGAACCATGGTTTCAGGAAGTCTTTGATCTATTTGGACTGAAGGACTTCTATAGGAAAAAATTACAGTTATATTGACCATGGTCTTTTGAAAGCAATTGTTGAGAATTGACACACAGAGATGTCGTCATTTCATCTTTCTATTCGAGAGATGAATATCACCCTCGATGATGTATCACACATCCTCCATTTTCCGATCACATGAAGATTATTGGATCACTATACAATTCCTATATTTTTGGGCACTCAACCTAATCACAAAATTCATCGTATTATTCTTTTTTCTCATGTAGCACATGTATGATTCCTTATGGACTTTCAACTAATTGATAAGATGTTGGCAGACAAATGTATGATTTCCTCTCCCTTACATAACAAAGATGGAACAACGCGAAAGCAACAACTATCATCACCTTTAACATCTTTAATTCAGTCAATGCATATGTGCATACAAACATGCATATATTCAATGTGTATCATTTTTGGTAAAGGTGGTGAAGGCGACAATTTACTAATGTGAGCACCCATAATATAACTTTTTGGATTGTGAAATTAAATAACCCGAATAAAATGAGTCGACATGTTCAAAATAGAATGATGATTGCTTGGTTAAATTGTCGCTCAGTGTTGGTTTGACCTTTTTAGGAGTACCTTTAGTTTTTACCAGCACCACAAGTGGTTTCATATATGTAGTTTATGAAAAGGCTATCTTACACATTTTCTCTTTGATGTGCAATTTATGTTATAACCAACTTTCAAAAATCTCTCTTGAATCACCTCCCATTTTGTCATAATAGAAATATATGAATTGCCATCCTTGATCACACCATTATCATCAAACCAGAGCCTTTTCCAGTGCATGTAAATCTCATCCTGTCATACAGGTTTATCACGTTTTATCTTCTCGAAAATTAAACAAGCACACGACATACTGTATATTCTTCTAAGTGTACAACCACACTTGGAGATATTTGGATTTATTTTATTTGCTCGCACAACTTTATGATAAATAAAGTTCAATCCTGCTCGAGATGTATTTTCAGCCAACTGTAAATAGTAATTTTTGTTTTTGAATTTATGTTCTTATTTAGTGATGCTGCAACCAAATGATGTATGTATCTTATTATGCTGATTTTGAATCATTTGGTTCACTAATTTCCATTCCTTACAAAAGTCCCCTTTACTATCTCTCAACCAATTCTTCAATATAGCATGAGAGAAATCAACTCTATTTTTTATGCTATTTCCAAAGTGTCTAACTTAATCAGTCCATGCACAAACAATTTTTTAATTCCCCTGATCTAATATCGTACTTTTCACATAGTTCAAGAAATTTGGATATTTTACACACACTATTTTGATATGTATGAAAAATTTGATATATGAATCCTCTATATAAGCAGAGGTTGTGACATTCCAAGCATATATTATGCTTTTCAATATCTAACTAGGTTTGACCATTTTCATGTCTTTATCCTAGATTTATTTCGTCCCTACCGTACACTTAAGTCTACCTCTTATATGATACCTACACAATAAAGAATATGATGTAGGAAATATCATTACAAAGGAATTCATCAATGCTGTAATACGATTTGTGACAATCACCCGTGGCATTTTTTTGTGGATATTTCAACATATTCCAACTAATTTCCAAAGTCCATGTGACATTATCCTTTATTTCACATTCCAAAAATGCAAAGCCAACCGAGTAAGTCATCTTTGTGGAATTAACACCAACAATTTCCAAAAGAGGAAGCTTTTACTTTTTGATCTTGTATGTTGAACATATTATAATTAAGTACCATGGGAAATGTGTTGAAAACTTGATGGAATCAAGATGAGTCCAAAATATATCTCGAACAATTTTCCATCCTCCCACACTCTGTACCTAGATACATAATGATCATCATCCAAAAACTTTAATAATTGTTGCATTTCAGATCTTGGACCCATTATCGCCTTATTGTTTTGTCGGAGAACATTGTATTCTTGCTTAATATTTGAGATACTTTTGGGTCTTTTCCTTTTCAAAGTTGTGATTATGTTTTTGGGATGAACTATGTTCAATGTCATGTCAGAAACAAGTTTATCCTCTTCATAATTTAGACGACATATTATCAGATAACTAACTAATTTAAGACACAATCTAAGATTATGTATACCACAAATCACATTAAATGTCCATGTATTACTCGATCTGTGATACCCACACAACTTAAAAAGACATCCATATTTTCTTGTTCTAGTGTCATCATATTTTAAATTTCGGATATATTCTTTATACTAGTCACTTCTTTCGCATCTCACGGTAACAAATGCATGTTTTCTATTAAAACCATAATTTGACCTCCCGATAACAATGAAAAACATAAATCTTGCAGTTAGCGTGCAAACCCATTGAAGCACATGTTCATGTATGGTAAACTCATGTTTATTGATAAATTCTTTTCCAACATCAACATATACGACACATTGAAGCATATATATGTTCACGTAAAGTAAACTCATGTTTACTGGTAAATTCTTTTCAAACATCAACATTTAAAACACATTATTGGGGGTAATTCCAGATCACCATCCTTAGATGCATTAGATTTTTTATTTTATTTTTAAAATTTGTTGATTTGTAAACATCAACAACTTGTTTATATTGATGCATAAATATAAATAAATACTTCCTCCAATGATTAAATCATGAACCAACAAATTACACCCATTTAACTCAACTAGCACATACTCCATCCATTCTTTATTATAAGCAAATTTTACTTTTTAGATTTATTGATTAATTGATGTACCTGGTCTATACATTGATTAAATACATTAATTATTCAATGAACTTAAAAAGTCAAAATTTTCTTATAATAAGTATATTTGCCTGGTTCTCTTCCCCTTTATCTATGTTTGCTTAGTAGGTGGTTTGTTGTTGTGATTGTTGGCTCGTTTTGTGGGATTTTCTGTTTTGGTCTTCTCTTTTGTATTCGAGTTAAGCACCCCTAGTGCATGATTTTAATACATCGCCTTTGCTTAGCAAAAAAAAATAAAGAAGCTACCCCACCATCCCGTTAGATGCATTAGGTTTGATCTCAACATCACAATGCACCACAACTATAACTAATAAAGAATAAGACAATTTCAATCAACATTCATAAAACGAGAAAATCAATTTTCGGACCAATCCTTCAAGGATTTGGATTACAATTTTTTGACTATGCGTTAATGTTACAAAAAGAAAAACAATTTATCACAATGATCATCAATGATAAACATGTGCAATATCTGAAATTTTAGTAGATTTTATGTTTTTTGATGTCAAAATACAAAAGGATTGTGTTTGTAAACAAATTTTTTAATAAGAACGCAAGAATTTTTTGGAAGAATTTAAGAAAATATGTTATGATCATGAAGAGACATTTGCATGATTTATACACCAAAAAATGCAGAGTTTGTTTTCCTGTTCGAGTTAGTCTAGATTTCAATTGTTGAAGGGTGTGTTTGGAGATTGTAATCCGGACAAATATTTACTTGTATTGGATGCATTTCAAATGAAGAGATTTGTTGTATTGAAGTATTTTTATAACATTGGGTGCGTTAGAATTTTAATCTTCGAACAACACAAAAAGTATTTTCAAATTTCTAGAGTTTGGAAGAATTAACAAGAGTGCAATGAGCATTATCCCATATTATATTCTTTGTAATTGCTAATTAAGTAAAAGATAATTCTGAATCATAATCAATAAAACCTCTTTTTTAAACATAGTGGCATCAGGCCCGGCCCAAGGGCAAGTCGAGCAAGGCCATTGTCTTGAACTTCATTTTTTTGGCTCGAGGCCTCCAAATAAACTAGTAAAATAATATATTTTTGCAAACGGTCAAAAAAATAAATAAATATATTTTTGCAAAAGAACTATTAGACGTGTATTTTGATATAGCCTACAAGTAACATAACTCTCCTAAATCTAACACCCAGCTGTTCGAATCCTGCTGTATAGGTTTTGAGTCTTTATTTTAATAATTAATATGGTTTAACAAATCAGTTTTCATTCAATGACATTGACTATTTATGTAATAATATATTTATAGCATAATTAATTATTTGTTTTAAACTTTCATAAATATTTTATTAATAAAAATAAAAATAATATTAAATTGATATAGTTATATTTTATTTTTATATGTAAAAATTATATATAATTTTGATTTTAATATCTTATCTATTTTTGTTTGGTCATAAAAAAATGTTATTATTGTTTATACATGAGTAAAAATATATATTTTTAATGAATAACTTTAAATTAATAATAATTATTTTTTATATGTTTTAAATTATATAAATATAATAAGTAGTTATTTTTGCCACTGTGACATAACAAAGTCCTCTCTTTTTATTTAATTGAATATCGCTCATACTCTCTTCAATATATTCATTTATTTATAAAAAAAATTAATATTTTTATCAAACAAAAAGTTTTAAAATAAAAAGACTTTTATATTCACAATTAAAAATGATTAATTCAAAAATGATTAATTCAAAAACCTATGCATTTCATTTCTTGATAACAGTATGGAGATTCAATAAAGAGACACAAACTTTTATATTACAATTAAAAAGGAACAAAGTATCTTTCTATGTGATATAACCCATTTTAAAATGTAATTAAAAAACAAAGTCAACGTTTAACAGAGTGATTGTTTAATTTTTATTTCTTTTTTAACCAGCTATGCATCTACTTAAAATAATTTCAGCAATGTTCACGATTTCTGTATTATATAGCATGTTGAGGGGCAATAAATAATTGCTCTATGAATTATTCAAAGTCTTGCATCCATACCAAAAAAAACTATATATATGAATGTGTTCCTCCAAGTATAATACAGCCTGAAACAATTAAATGGGTGTTGTGAGAGTTCTCTCTACCGATACAATCAAGGCACCAAAATCCAGTGACAGAAAAATTGATTTGACTCCATGGGATCTTCAATTTCTATCTATTTTAACCAACAAAAAAGGTCTTCTTTATCACCATCCACCCGTCGCAAACCAAATCCAACAACTAAAACACTCTCTATCCTCCGTTCTTGAATTTTTTCAACCTCTTGCAGGTCGTCTCAAAATAACGGAACACAAAGATAATATTATCTCGTGTTCCGTTATTTGCAACAACACAGGTGTTCTTTTTATTCATGCTGTTGTGGAAAATACTTGTGTTGCTGATATCTTAGAACCTATCTACGTTCCTTCAATTGTCAATTCATTTTTCCCTTTTATCGGAGTTAGTAATTATGAAGGTACATCACAACCATTGTTGGGTGTTCAAGTCACGGAGCTAGTTGATGGTATCTTCATTGGTTGCACATTTAACCATGTGGTTGTTGACGGAAATTCCTTATGGCATTTCATCAATTCATGGGCTGAAATTTCACGTAATTCTTGTCATCATCATATATCCAAACTCCCAATACTAGAACGTTGGTTTCCTAATGATATTCAACATCCAATTCAATTTCCTTTTACTATGGATCCATCTGATGACGGGTCCAGTTCTTCACCATCTGAAGATGAGAGACTCAATATATCAGAGAGAATATTTCACTTCAAAAAGGAGAAAATCTTTCAACTAAAATCAAAAATCAATACACATATTGACAGTACCATCAAAATATCCTCTCTACAAGCGCTTTTAACTCATGTTTGGTGCTCCTTTGTTCGTTCCAAACAATTTGACCCACAGGAAGAAATTCATAACAGGTTTGCAATAGGGGTTGGAACAAGATTACTTCCACCATTGCCAAAAGGTTATTTTGGAAACACAGTTATAGGTTGCATGGTTACCATGAAAGCTGGAGAGTTGTTGAAGGAAAATGGGCTTCGTAATGGTGCTTGGGAGATGAACAAGTTAATTGCTTCATACTCTAATGAAAAGATAAGGAATCATTACGAATCTTGGTTGAAGAATCCAAATATTGTAAGGTTTAACGGCATACTGAATAATAATTTCTTAGTCATAAGTAGTTCTCCACATTTTGATGTGTATGGTAATGATTTTGGATGGGGAAAGCCAGTGGCAGTTCGGAGTTCAATTAAAGTAAATGGACTTGTTACTGTGTTTGCTGGAGTAGAAGAGGGTAGCATTGATCTTCAGCTATGCCTTCCTTACAATATTTTAGAGGCAATGGGAAATGACCTTCAGCTCATGGATCTTGTGTCCAATTGATGCAGAGTTGACTTAAGATTTATTATTACTTTTTTGAATTTAAGTTTTAGATTTATTTATTTATTTATTTATAAAAAGTGTGATTAACAGTGTGTAAATTTGATTGCTTTTCATGAGCACGAATTTGTACTTGAATTATTCTAATGTGCGGCAAGTACTCAATTATATTTAAGAGATATAATAAGATAAATTATTTTTTGTTTAAAAACTTAGAGCTATGCTTTCTAATAATAAATGTTGTAGACAAGAAAGTTTGAAAGAATTTTTTCATAAAAATTTAGCCACGATTTAACGTTGATTAAATATAAATTTTCAAGAATAAATATTTATTTAGGGTTGTTTTTGGGTCCGTTCAACCTAGTTTATTGCATAGAGTTTCAAAAAATTGGGAGCCTCAAAATTTTAAATGAAAGGGTTAAAAAATTAGAATAGATAAGCACTTATATATATATATATATATATATATATATATATATATATATATATATATATATATATATATATATATATATATATATATATATATATATATATAGTTTGCAAAATAGGGTACAATTCAGATGTTGTAGTCCCACGAGGCGTACAAGGGAAATGTTGCCTGTTTTATTTGAGTGTAGGTGCCATGCATTTATGTATATTTGGATTTTATTACTTTAAAAAAATCATACTAATTTACAAAAGCTATTGTTAGCTGGGATTTTCGACAAGCCTCTAATTCCAGCTAAGCTACGGGAAAGATGAAGGAACTATGGATGAAATTTTTTCAATGTTCAAGAGCGTGGTCAACACGCATGCTAGTGGCAGGTCAACATAAAAGTGGGGAATTAAGATGTCGAGATCTCGTTTAGAAAGAGAGTTAGGGACTTAATAATTTTTTCAAACAATAAGTGGAAACATTTTGATTGAGGCAGTTGAAATGCATGGACATGGTTGAATAACTACTCTTTGGTCATGTTCGTGTTAAAAGGGCGTGTGGAAGCAATTATCATAACAGAAGACATGCAAGGGATAACATGATGTTCAGTGGAGAAAAGCCCGCCTTTAGCACTTAATTAGAATAAAGGGTGTCAAATTTATTACCATATTCGCAAAAACTCAGAGTACCAAGCGAAGAGAGAAATGAGTTTCAAGAGTGCAATATATGTTTGATCACCAATTTCCATTTATGCAAGGCTTTACTTTTAAATTTACTTTATGTTTATGTGTTTTTCATGGTCGAACTATTTACATTTTCAATCATAGTTTCACTTTAACTTGCTTTTGTTTTTGCAACATGATTTCAATCCCTGTTGAAATCACTCACACTCTTACTATCTTTACATTATTTAGAAAACTTCACGCACATTGTTCAGAAACTTCCTAGCCGGTCTCGTCAGTAACCTTTAACAAGAGACTAACGTTGTTTACAAGTTTTCGGGGTAAACAACTATCTACAAAGATTTTAACCTATGCACCAAAAGCGTATATGTATCATTATATCAACCAAATTTTTAATTACAATGATTTTCGTATATAATCGAATGAAATTCATAAACAACCCTTAAGTCAAGCTTTGTTTTTTATGGTTATTTTTTTGTAACTTTTAAATTTTATTTCATTTTTTTAATAATATTTATAGATCATAATTAAATATTTAAAAGTACATCATGCTACCAACTTATTCATTATTAAAATTTTATGAATAAATATAATTCATTATCATTTATGAAAGCGGATTCTCGACAACTGCTTTTTATGCATCATTCTCTAACTAAATTCATTGAATGCAGTAAAACAAAAGAATGAAGCATAATTTAAGAAAAAATTACAAGTCAATTGAAATTAAATCAAATATTCAATATATTGAGTTAGAGTGTGCTGCACAAAAAACAATCGACTAGGATCCATTTCTATCATTTGTGGTTTGATCTTTTGTTTTTCTGTTGATTATAGACATATATATATATATATATATATATATATATATATATATATACACACACACACACTATTAGAAAGCTTCCATAGTCAAATGAGTCGTGGTTTTAGAAAGTCTTAGAGCGATTTGGACTAAAGGTCTTTTATAGGACATGATATAGTTATATTGACCATGGTATTTAAACAACATTTGTTGAGAGATAACATGCATAGACGTCGTCATTTCATATTCCTATTGGTGAGATAAGTATCACCCTTGACGAGGTATCATGTATCCTTCATTTTCTGACCACATGAAGTTTGTTGGATCACTCTATAATTCATAGGTCTGAGACATTCGACCTAATCATGAATTTCATCATATTATTTTTTTCCCATATAGCCTTGTGTATGATTACTCAAGGACAAGTGTATAATTCTCCTCTCCCTTACCTAGCAAAGCTTAAACAATGTGAAATATGTAGTTACCGTCACCTTTAACATCTTCAATTCGGTCAATGTATATGTGCATAAAAACATGTATCTCTTCAATGTGTATCATTTTTGGACGAGTCAACGGATGAAAATCCGAGTTGAATGAGTTTGAGTTCGATTTCGGGTGCCACTCGATATTTCGAGTGCGGGTTTGGGTAGTGTGAAACCCGCACCCGAAATCACACCCGCTTATATATATATATATATATATATATATATATATATATATATATATATATATTGTGAAAAGTTGTAGAAAAATTGTAGGAAAAATGTATTTTATATATTTTGTTGCGGGTTCGGGTTTGGGTGAAAAAAATCTGAACCCAACGAGTGTGGGTGTGAGTGTAATTTTTCCACCCAAATAGTCTTTGAGTTCGGATGGTGATTTCGGATGCGGGTTTGGGTAGTGTGAAACCCGCCCTTAACCCGACCCGTTGTCATCCCTATGATGTTTTGCTGATAAGAGCACCCTTGATAGAACTTTTCTTAGATTGTGAATTTGGAAAATATGGATAAAATGAATCAACATGTTTGCAATAAAATGGTGACTACATGGTTGAATTATGACTCGGTGTTTGTTTGACCTTCTTAGGGTCACACTTAGTTTTTATCGGCTTTGTAGGTGGTTTCAAATTTGTGGTTTTTGGATATACTATCTTGCTCATCTTCTCTTTGATATGCAATTTCATATTATAATCACCTTTCAAAAATCTCTCTTGAATCAACACCCATTCTGCCATAATAGAAATATCCGAATCGCCATCCTTAATCACAACATCATCATTAAATCGAAGACTTTTTTGGTATCTGTATTTTGATTTCATTTATATACGTTACTTTGATTATGTATTTGACATTATGACCGATGATTTATACGATGTATTTTTTTGATGCACTATATTTCATTGCCTTTGAATTGCATTACTTTAATTTACTATAATTTGATGTTCCATTTTTGTTATAAAAATTGAGTGTTGGAGTGAAGTGTATTTGATTTGAAAATATAACAGAATGTTATGTATGTACATCTACAGAACACTCTGTTTTTAACACGTTTCGTAGATGTACCTACGGAAAAAACCAAATTTTGTTTAAAAAAAATATTTTCGAATATGCATCTACGAAAGTTAGGGACATTATTGAAACTTCGCCAAGTGTCTAAAAGATTTAAGGGGTGTAATGAGATATTCTCTAAAAGAAATTGATAATATTTTAAAATTAAAAAGTTGTCGATATTTTAAAATTAAAAAGATATAACTCCAGTTTAAAATATAATTACAACAAAGTGTGTTTGAACGTTTTGCATGCACTTTTAAAAAACAAAGTCAATATTTAACAAAGAGTGTTTGTTTACTATTTTATTACTCCACTCAATTTAATTTTATAGAATTTTATTACTATTTTATGCAATTCTGCACTAACTTTGAAATGCAACAACAATACAAAGTATGAGACAAATTAACATATTTAATATTTCATTTAGATTCAACAAATCAATATTAAACATCGTAGCAATAGTACACAATAAATTGACTGTTTGGTATCTATGGGTTCAACAATCTTTTATATTACTCTAATACATTTTATATATTTATGGAATACAATTCATCATAATGCATGCATGTCAAATAAAAAAAATAAGAAAATGATTAACTTGTTAAATGTTCTCTCTGTTTGATCTTGGATAAGAAGTAGTGTGGTGGAGTAAAACTTCATAGATGTGCTAAACTTTAATACGATGAAGTAGAAGTATTGAGAATGCTTGAAACATTCTAGAATAAGAGTATGCTCCGATTATGCTCTTTATAGAAATTTTAGAAATTGTAGTCTGAATATTTTTTTACCATTTTTTTATTAATTAAAAAAACGACATATACAAGGCGATTGTTCACGATCCAACCCCCACTACAACATTTGTTGTTTCTTGCAACACTTGAAAAACGTTGTCAGAACTCTGAAAATCGTTGCCTAGACGAATAGGGGACGTTTTCTAAGCGCCTCCTGTGCGAGCGTTACCTATAGTCTATGGGGACGTTTTTTCATGTTCTTTGGGCACGCTTTTTGAAAACGTCGCCTAAACAAAATGAATTGGGCACGTTTTTTCATGTTCTTTAATTTATAATCTAAATATACACTAAATACTAGTATGTGTTTAAATTGGTGAACTTTTAATCTAAATATGCATTCCAAGCAAGGACTAAATGAGCTAAACTATGTTACATATATTACTTCATGGAAGATATAGTTTAAGGTTGTCTTTGTCTATATCCCAGGCTCGGTCCTAGGGGTAGGCAAACAAGGCCGCCGTCTAGGGCCTCACTTTTTTGGAACCCAATATTTCTTGCATAATGTATATGACAGATTAAGATTGAGATTGTCTCAAGTGGATATTTTACTGGAGGAATAATGTGGACATTCTTACATCGATTCCTTTTTAAAATATTATTATTGAACCAAATTGAAAGAAATTAAATTATACGCTTTCACTGCACACAAATTTAACATGAAAGAATCTCTTTCCATATATAACCACCAGTTGGTAATATCATATAGGGCTGTATTGTAATTTTTATGTAGCTGTTGCAATTTGGCTAGTTACTACTTATTAGTTATGTGCTTATATCATTACTTAACAAATATTATAATATCAAAAATAAAAGGAAAGGTTAGAACAAAACAAATAGTTAAAGATTTGAAAATTAACGGAAAACAAATAGTTAATGAGCACAAAAAATATTTAAAAAATAAAATATTTTTTATTAACAGTTAATATATTTACACAATTATAAAATTTTTATAAAAAATTTGTAATTTATAAAACATGATTAAATTGTGTGTCTTTTAATATTTTTACTAGATTTTTATAAAATATAATATTTTATCTTCTTTTTTATTAATATAAAGAAAATTTTACCATCAAATAAATGAGAAGTATCTAATTTTAGACTATTTTTAATAGATAAATCTAAAAAATAATAATATTTAAATAAAAGCTACTAATTTTATTAAATTAAGATTAATTTTTATTAAAATGATCTTAACTAATTTGCCTCAGGCCTCTGAATGTGTTGGGCCGGCCCTGCTATATCCATTCCATGATGTGTTTACTTTGTTGAAAAATTAATGTTGATTTAATAGTTTGCTTAAATATAATGCAGCCACTAAGAGAAAAATGAGAGGAAGCGAAGTATTATAGTTTCTCTTAATTACACCCATACTTTGTGCTGACTCATTACTTTCCTTGGATTCATGTGTTTTGCCCTTACCAATAAGTCTAACCAGCTGAAACTTTGAATTGATAATATCTACAAGCATTTGATCTTATCAAGTGAAATTGTGAAGGTTTCACAAACATCAAATAGATGGAAATTGATAAGGTACGATTTCTTAGGATTAAATGATGAGAAGTTTTAGCATAAACTTGAGTAGGAAAACACAAGGCTATATTTCATGAGGGGTGTGTGTTAAGAATTAAAGACAAGAACAATTTATATTCTAATTCTTAACAAATATATATTTCAATATTCTAATTAAAGACAAGAACAAATATTCTAATTAAAGACAAAAACAATTTATATTCTAATTCTTTTCAAACTCATCTACAGTACATGAAGCATCGGAATGACATGGTTCTGTTACTTGGAGATCTTTCAACTTGATTCCAGCAGCAACTTAAACCAAAAGCTTGTTCTTAGTTAAAAGTGACTTCAATTTTAACACAACTTCCTTCACTGCAGCAACAACAACAACAACAAAGCTAGTCAATAAAACGACGACGTTTCTTTCCCAAACAATGTTGAAACCGATAAAATACCTAATTGAGGTTTAACTGTGAAAACGACGGTGAACGATCTAGAGAAAAATAATCAGAAAATGAGAAAATGAAAACGCAAATTTATTAAAGAGTAAAAGAGATGAAATGGAATACGTCGTTGTTGGAAGAAAGGACAGTGATGCCAATGGACTTGAAAGCGGTGCGACGAACAGGGTTAGATTGAACGGTTACGATGCGGGAAGGGGGAAAGACGCACTAGAACTTGCACATCACACAATATTGATACAATCCATTACTCATTAACCCGAAACCCAAAATACAGATTGAAAAAAGTTGTGAACTTTAAGGAGAATGGATTGGATTACAAATCGGTAATTTTTGAAGTGCAAATTGTGTGAAGCGTTGATTGAAGGTTGTTTGAGAGAGAAATCAGTGGGAATAAGAATCAACTGACCAAAAGAATCAACTGGTGAGAGATGGTGGCACTGTTGTGGATGAGATTCGGCGGTGGGTGTTTGAAGAAGGAGACTGTTCGTTTTCCTTTCAGTTTTTTTTTCTATTTTCAATTTTTTATATTTTAACCTAAAACGTGATGTTAAGAGGAGTAATGAGTTTGACTTAATTTTTTTTCTTTGGAGTGTTTATAATTTCATTTTATTTTGGATTTTTTTATCAAATGTGGATAAATGTCTATATTATAGTTATATTATTTTAATAAGTGTCAGAAGATTTTTAATTTTTTGTTAAAAATGTTTAGAGGGAAATATTTGTTTTTTAGTGTATAAGTTTTGGAGGGAAGATTGCCACCAAAAATTTGATGATGCTAAAATTTTATGCAACATTGAAGAAATGTAGCCAAATGTCCCCAAAAATATTTCAGGGGACAATTATCAAACATTGCTACAGAAATAATATATTAACGCTATAAAATTGTCCCCAAAAGCAATTGAGGGCACAATTAACAATTGTTGCCAAAAAATTAAAAGAGTGACGCTCCGAAATCGTCCCCAGAAGTATCTTAGGCAACAATTATCAAGGGTTGCAGATATATTTTTGGCAAACAACCGTAAAACATTGCCTATACGAACTTAAGGCAAAGATTTTTATGTGTTACCTAAAAAAGTGTTGCCAAAAACAACAAATGTTGTAGTGCCCACAACTAAAAAAACTAAACAAACACAAGAAAATTAACAACCACCTAGATCATAAGTGTGACTATGTGCTTGCTAAGACTATATTGTGTGTCCATCCTCTATAAATTAGGGGTGTTCAAAACCAAACAATCCAATAGAAAATCGCAAACCAAACCAAACCGAAATTGCAAAAAACCGCATTTGGTTCGGATTAGTTTGGGTCATCTTTTAATAAAATCGCACGGTTCGGTTTGCGGTTTGTATTTTGTAAACCGAACCAAACCGCATTATGTTACAACCTAACTTTTACTTAACTCACATCCAACCCAAACTTAAATCTATTATACCTTAATCTTATGATTACGAACAATTTTCTCATCCTTACATATATAATTTAAGTCCCGATCTTCTCAAATCTCTAATAACATTATCGCACCTTCTTTGCCACATGCATCTTTCCTCTTCTTCTATAATCTCTACTCTCTTATATTCTTTCTTTTTCACTTTTTCATTTTTATGTAAATGTTCCATATTTTAGTTTCGTTTTTATCGCACATCTTCTTCTCTAATCTCTCAACTTTTTTTTTCTTTTTCTTCACCTTCACTAATCTCTCGTCTCTTCTATTTTTTTGTTTGATTATAATAATTTTTATATTATTTTATGCTATTATTTTATGTTTAATATTCCACTTTGTCTAATTTAATTTTTACATATTAAATAGAAAATTATTGTCAAAATATGACGAGTTTTGTTGTTATTTGATAGTGTATGAATGTTTAAATACAAAATTATGTTATCATCTATATGTGTATGTATGGCTCAATAAAATATTTGTAAAAAATCGAACTAACCGAACCGAACCAAACCGCATTAGTTTGGTTTGGTTCGAATTTTTTTTAAAAGCCAACAGAACCAAACCAAACCGCACGATTTTTTCTCTTGTGGTTCGAATGATTTTTTTTGTTAAAACCGCTCAAACCGCACCGCGAACACCCCTACTATAAACTATATTATTTATGATTTCATATATATATACATATATATATATATATATATATATATATATATATATATATATATATATATATATATATATATATATATATATATATATATATATGGTTTCCGTAACGGTACACTTAAGAATAGAGCTGTCAATATGGGCTACCCAACCCTAAACGGGTCGGCCCTAGCGGGCCTTGGGCTTTTCAGGGCTGGGCCAAAAAGGCCTTGTATAATATGGGCTCGAGATTTACTACCCGAGCCCGGCCCTAGATGGGTTTCGGGATACCCGATCCTAAATGGGCTTTTTTATTTAAAAAAATTAAAATAACAACTCCATGATATTTTAAACATAATACATTTTTAAGTACTATATTATCTCTTATAAATACTATAATATGTTTCTAAATACAATATATGTCTAAATTGTATAAAATAATACTTGAATATTTATTATAAAGGAAAAACTAATATAATACGATGAAAAAATGTTGATTATATTAATGTATAATATTTAAAAGAGAAAGATTGAATAAAATAGAGATAAAATTTAGTGAAGAAAAATCAATATGCTATTTTGGAGTAAGATAGTATAAATATTAATATATATTTTTAAAATTTATAATTATGCGGGCCTGATGGGCTACCCACGGTCTATATAGGCTAGCCTTAATGGGTAGCGGGCTTTTTAGGGCTGGGCTAAAAAGGCCCTGAAAAATATGGGCTCTAATTTTAAGGCTCAAGCCCTATAATTTTTTGGGCCCGACAGCTCGGCCCATATGAGCTAACCCATTTTGACAGCTCTACTTAAGAATATTCGACCTCCATCATTTCCCTTTACATCTTTGAATTAATCATTGCAATTCTCTACCCCACTCCAATAGGTCCAATTAAACACCATGCCAACTTCTCCTCAGCTCTTGACAACCAAATAGTAAATATTAATGTCTGAGCATAATTTTTTTAATTTAAAATGAGAGTTCCAGATTGACCATAAATATGATGTATTGAAGCGCATTCAAATTTTAAAATTTTATTTTAAAGATATTTTTGAAATTTCGCCGAAATATATGTGTAAGTCTCATAATGATTTTTTTTTTTTTAAATAAAACTTTTTTTATGTAATTGCCACTTGAGTTGAGTTAAGATGTATCTTAATCATAATTATTAAAGGTATTTTTTTGGTTTTATAATAAAGACAGTGTCATAACGAGATCCTCGTGTTATTAGAAAAATATTATATTCTAAATAATTGTTAAAGCTATTATTTGGTTTTAAAATAAAAACAGTGTCATAACGAGATCCTCGTGTTATTAGAAAAATATTATATTCTAAATAATTGTGTGTACGTGAGTTGTTTATTTCCGTATAGTTGAGGGACAATAAATAATTGCTCATTCTAAAAAAAAATGAAAGCGCAATTATTTAGATATGTCTTCATTACCAAAAAAACAAAACTATATATGAATGAGTTCATCCAAGCACTAAGATAGTATAATTCAGCACAATCATGGGTGTTGTCCGAGTCCTCTCTACCCACACAATCAAAGCATCAAAATCAAGTAATAAAAATATAGATTTGACTCCATGGGATCTTCAGCATCTATGTGCTACACCCAACAAAAAAGGCCTTCTATATCACCATCCAATATCATCAAACCAAATCCAACAGCTGAGACACTCTTTATCCTCTTCTTTGGAATTTTTCCAACCTCTTGCAGGCCGTCTCAAAATAACGGAACACGAGGATGATCACACATTTTCGTGTTCTATTATATGCAACAACGAAGGTGTACTCTTCATTCATGCTGAAGTTGAGAATACTTGTGTTGCTGACATTCTAGAACCCAGGTACGTTCCTTCAATTGTTGGTTCATTTTTCCCTTTCATCGGAGTTAGAAACTATGAAGGCACGTCACAACCATTGTTGGCGGTTCAAGTCACTGAGCTAGTCGATGGCATGTTCGTTGCTTGCACAATTAATCATGTGGTTGCTGACGGAAATTCCTTGTGGCATTTCATTAATTCATGGGCTGAAATTTCTCGTAGTTCTTGTCATCATCAGATATCCAAACTCCCAACATTGGAACGTTGGTTTCCAGATGGTACTCAACTTCCCATACGTTTTCCTTTTACGATGGAGTCACAAAATAATCACTCTGATGGGGCGAGTTCTTCAACATCTGATGAAGAACTCCATATATCAGAGAGGTTATTCCATTTCACAAAGGAAAAAATTTTACAACTAAAATCAAAAGTCAATACAAAAATTGATAGTACCTTCCAAATATCTTCTCTACAAGTGCTTTTTAGTCACGTTTGGTGCTCCATTATTCGTTCCAAACAAATTGATCCACAAGAACAAGTCCATAGTATATTAATGATAGGGGTTAGACTGAGATTTGTTCCACAATTGTCAGAAGGTTATTTTGGAAATGCATTTAAAGGTGGCATGGTTACAATGAAAGCTGAGGAGTTGTTGAAGGAAGATGGCGTTCGTAACACCGCCCTGGAGATAAACAAGTTAATTGCATCACACTCTAATGAGAAGATAAAGAATCACTATGAGTTTTGGTTGAAAAATCCAAATGTTTTTATACCTAAGAGCATGCCGAATAATTTATTAATCATGAGCAGTTCTCCACGATTTGATGTTTATGGTAATGATTTTGGATGGGGAAAGCCGGTTGGAGTTCGTAGTTCAAATGATATAAATGGAATTATTAGTGTGTTTGGTGGAATAGAAGAAGGTAGTATTGAACTACAAATTCGTCTCCCTTATAATATTTTGGAGGCATTGGGAAATGACATTGAGTTCACGGATGTTGTGTCCAACTAATGCAACTTCAAGATTTATAATTCATGAATAATTTATGATATTTAATTCTTAGTTTTTTCTTTCATAAAAAATATGTTTCTTGTTGATATTGTGCATGTGGTTACTTGTGTTGTGCACTAAGTTGTACTAGTATTATTCTAATGTATGGTAATTATTGGTAAGTACTCAATTCTATTGGAGAGAAATTTTAATAAAAAATTTAATATCTGTTTAAATTTGAATTTATAATAAATATTGTTTAATTTTTTGACTTAAATGCTCTGTGATCTCTCTATTTTAGTTTTTTTTATCTTTTAGTCTTATTTTAAAAAAATAGTCTTGATCCCGTATTTAATATTTTCTAAGTTTTTAGTCTCCTTTCAAATTTAAAGAGATAACAATGACGTGACAAGAATAAAAGATATTTTAAAAAATAGTATAATTAATTTGTGACAAGAATAAAAATACTTTAAAGAATAGTATTAATTAATTTATAGCGTAATGATAAGGAAAAAAAAAGGTGAACATTTTAAAATTAAAGAGTACAAAGTAGCTTTCCATGTGATATAACTCCATTTTAAAATATAATTACAGCAAAGTGTGTTTGAACGTTTTGCATGCACTTTTAAAAAACAAAGTCAACATTTAACAGAGTGTTTGCTTACTATTTTATTACTCCACTCAATTTAATTTGATAGAATTAACAATTTTATTACTCCACTCAATTTAATTTGATAGAGTTTGTTAATTACTATTTTATGCAATTTTGCACTAACTTTAAAATTCAGCAACTATTATTATTAACGTTAAATATGTTTTTAGTCCCTATAAATATCTCAATTTTAGCTTTAGTCCTTATAAAAAGTATATTAATTTTTAGTTCTTATAAAATTACTTTTGCACTCATTTTTGATCCCTCTACAGGAACTAAAACTGGGTGCAAAAGTAATTTTATAAAGATTAAAAGTTAATATTTTTTTATAGAGACTAAATGTCATTTTGGGTACTAAAAACATATTTAACCCTTATTATTATAAGCACAACAATACAAAGTATGAGACAAATTAACATATTTAATATTTTAACCCCTAAAGGTTGGTCTAGCGGTCTTGAAAGTGTATTCTTCTCAAAGTCCTGAGTTTGAATCCTATTAAATACTCATTGCGTGGGCCAGTCCATAACTTTGTCAGATATTAAAAATTTCCAAAAAAAAATAAATTAATATTTTATTTAGATAAATCAATATTTTTTTACAGCAAAAACAATGCACAAAATATCATAGACTTTCTCACATTATATATTTAGATTTCAAAAGATCCACTTTGAAAAACCACACCTAAAACTTGAAAAACTTTTTAACATTTCTTATAACACCTACACAAACCACACCTAGAACACCCTTAATTTTATCGGAACAAACATTGTTCCATTTAATTTAATGAATTGAACGAACTTCTTGATTACACCTAACACACAAAGATAAATATAAAAGAGTTGAGAAATAGATTTAATCTTAGAAAATTTACTTGATCAAGTATTTGAAGAAGGAAAAATAGTAAATCAATAGCTAAAACAAAGCATATTGAAACAAAATAAAACAATCACCAATGGAAAGGTTTTGACATTTTCATCCGAGAAAATTTTGATGGATATTTCCTTCTCCTGTAGCTTTCTTTACATAGCAAGGAGCGTTGCATTATGATATCTCGTTGACATTCTTGTTGGTGACTATGGTTCATATATTATACCATAATGCAATCATTAGGGAAATCGACGGAGAATCCAAACGCTCCTTCGTGTAACTTAGAGGGTTTAAGTCATCGTCCCAGAGGGACTGTACCTTATTTCTCAAACGGACGGAGGAGGATTCCTATTTTTTGGGCATCTCCTCCAATTCTCTAACATCTTGCCTCACCTCAAGGTCGATAACAAATGAGTGTTGTTCTTTAGTAGGAGGGGAGCTTTTGAAAGTAGGGCCCGCCTTGTCAGTAATAATGGGCTTCATCATTTCAATGGCACGAGCGTTTATGATACCTTTGCCATCACCCATATTCCTATATCCTTTCCCCTAAAGACCACTTTAGTGGCTCTTTGGGTCATCGAACCACTTCTCCCCTCGAGCAACCTTTTGCTAGGCATGGAGAGCTTTCTTGTGCAAGTATTGACCAAGTCATTGTTCGGAACTTGTCCAGGATATTCAGGACTTCCTTCTTTGTAGAAGTAAGTAACTCATAATTGTATTCATTTATGATCACTGGATCCTACAATCGGTAAAAAGGAAATCGCTCATGGCAGTCTTCATCAAACATAACCCTGTAGCTATCATTTTTCCCTCCCATCTTTACGAACGTGTCTTTTTAATTCTTGTAGTTATACAAATGAGAGGGTAAAAAGTGTTGAACATGTGACTCCCTACACAAGATATGCGGGGAGTCTAATTATGAAGGTTTGAAAAACGACAGTTTGAAATAAAATTATATTCTAAAATAGAGTTTGAAAACATTTTAATAAAACCTTTGAATATGCATTGGAATTAAAATGGAAAATAAAATAGTTAAAGAAAGAGACATAACATCAGAGATTTATAGAGGTCCAATAATGCTTAATATTTTAGAAGGTTAAGCCCAATAACCCCCCTCCTATACAAGAAAAAAATAAAGTTTCAGGTTAATTTCCAACCAAACAACGAATTAAGCAATGAAGAGGTTAGTTTTCAAGCAAGACAACAAACAAAACTTTGAACGGTTAGCTTACAAGCCAAATTGAGATTTTCCACATGCTGATCTCGAACCAACTTACAGATTTGAGTTGGCTATCCTCCTAACCAAATCGAGGTTTTACACGGGCTAACCATGAACCAAATTGAGATTTTTACCAGGATAATCTCGAACCTACTAAGTTTTTACATAGGTTGAACTCTAAAACCGAGTGAGATTTTATACCAGGCTGATTTTGAAATAGTAGAGCTTTTAAATGGACTGAGCCCAAAAAGACTATTTCCTAAGGAAGAATAGTTTACTCATGAGGAAAAAGAAATCTTGGTAAATTTACAATAATTCCATTCACCCAGAACAATATCCTCACTAAAATCTAGAACGCACTAAAAGCACTATGGCTAAAGATATGAGAGAAACAAAAATCATTTTAGAGAGATTGAGAGTGATAATATGAAAATACATAGTATATTTTGACTCAATTCACATGCATTTTAGTGTCAATTTTATATGCTTTTATAGTGTTATGCTGGTAGTTTGTGTTTATTTCAGGTATTTTACAAGTAGGAGTCAGTACGCGAGATAACGGAACGAAAATGGCGAAAAACAAATAAAATATGAAGAAAATGCAAAAATCCAACACATAGCATCCATGGCGTTCGACATTAGTCCATGGCATTTGCCATGGACCTTACATACCATGTTCTCCCCACTTTAAGCTCATGGCGTTTACCTTGAGGCCACGGTGTTCGCCGTGGGTTTTTGAACATGAGACATAGCAGAACATTTGACAGTTTCTCTCCCACTTCTTCTTACTTTTTCTCAACCACTTTAAACACGAATTGGAAGGTAGTTGGAGGCCATTATCACTATATATTGTACCCTTTATTTTTTTTAGATTTATTCAAGTTTTTAGTATGAATTAGACATATATTTCACTCTGAAAAATACCGGATTGTTTACATCGGGGAACCGGTATACCAATACTTTGCAATTCTGAATTCTACGCATGTACTTGGATTAAAAAGTTATTTAATATTTCCGTTATTTTTTTCCGAAGTATTCTCAGTTACAATTATTCCGCATTTACTTTACCGCACCGCTTTATTTTCCCGTAAGTTTTTGTTCTGGACCTACCCGACACTAAGAAGCGGCCCAATTCACGTACACCTTTGAGACGACCCAAAGACCTAGACCCAATCACTCACGGGCAGAGAAGACTTTCTCCCTACACCCGACGCCGAGCACGACGCCACCTAGTCGACTAGGTCAGTTCCCGCGTCCCTAGGCGTTCGTTTGGCTCCCTGGATCTCATCTCGTGTCGACCAGAATCGCCATTCTCCTCGCCTAACGGCTAGTGTCAAGCGGTCCCCCAGAATTCTTAAGTCTAATCCTATAATTCTGAAAGTTACGAGTTTTGAGCCTAAACTCACTTCTTAGCCAAAAAATTCGGACCGTTTGCCACGCGCTGGGGGCATTATATAAATTCTCTCCCTTGAGAGGGCCAGATAACAGATCTTCATAACCCTAAACACTTACTCGTACCTGTGACCGTACTAACTTGGTCGTCGGAGTACCTTGCAGGTACACCCCCTCTCCTCTTCCTCGACACCGTGCAAGACATCTGTGGCCCCTTTCTAGTTCTGACCCCGAGGTCGAAACAGTGGCGCCGTCTGTGGGAATCCATTTGCTACCCATTCTTCTTCCTCCTCCATAACGTATACCAAAAGCAAATTTCATCAATCACACTATGGCCAATCTCGGTGTCAAGCACAGTGGCCGCTCCACCATCATTTCTCCCGAGCGTCCATTCCTTGAGGATCGTATCCCTTAAAGAAAGGACGGCGAAACGACATCCCCTTCTCCGACTGACGTTCTTGATCCTCCCCTCCATGATGCAACGATGGACAATTCCAATAACGTTCAAGAAAGTGCCCTGAGAGCATCACAACAACTTTATGCACCGAGCAACGCAGATCCTATCTTGGCAGCCCTCTTCGAGGCCATCAACAAGACCAACGCCCTTATCAACCAACAGAGCGAGGAACAAGCACGCCCGCCAAGGCCTTCTCTCCGAGAGGACCGACGGCGATATCGAAGTCCCTCTACTCGGTCGTGCTAGCATCGTCAAGACTAAGGGGAGCCCGAACAAATAGCAACAAAGAAACGGAATCGAGACTCTCTTCGACGAAATCAATCGTCCCCAGCCGCAAAGAAAAGCAAAGAGAATTCTCTGGCAATTGGTGGCTAAAGTCCTTCCAAAGAACATTCGAAGAGCCCGTCCCCACGACGAGATCGAAGACACCGGGGATCACCTGCTCGCTCCCCTAACTAGAGCGACGACAGATCCCGGGGAACGCTATCCCGCGAGATCCTCGCCACCAGATTGCCTAAGGGCCTCGTGAAACCCCTCCACTGGACACGTACGACGGGACCACAGATCCCGATGAGCATTTAGAAAACATCAACGCTCTACTCGACTACCGAGGAGTACGAGGCGCGATCAAATGTAAACTCTTCTGCATGACCTTGAGAAAGGGAGCAATGACCTGGTATAAAAGTCTCCCCGACGGGTACATAACATCTTGGAAGCAGTTGGTGAGCACCTTTTTCCAACATTTCACAGCTTCCATGCGCCTTCCCAAATCAGAGGCATCCGTGGAGGCCATCATGCAAGGGAATGACGAATTCCTTCGAGATTTCATCGACATATTCATTGAAGAAGCCGTGCAAGCCTCTACTACAGAAACCATGAAAAAGTACTTGCTCGAATACGGCTACGCCCGCGCAATGATTTTGCCAAGGCCGTCGGCATAGAGACGCCACCAACCCTGGATGCCCCCCTCTTCAAGGCACAGGCATACATGCAATACGAAGAAAAGGAAGCGGCCAACACAGCCCGCGACGCCCGACATCAGTAAAACACCAATCCTTGTTGTTCTTTTTATTTATCATATTTGCTTTCCATTGTATTCTCGATTATACTTTGTCAGAGACATCCTTTTCGCAATATCTTTTGTTTGCATTCATTTTTATCCTGATGACGATTAATATGTCACCTCTTTTCCAGAGACAAATCTCCATATTTTCCATTTTAGATCATGAAGTTCTTCTTGCATTACAAGCTTCGGTGAGGATTGAGGAAGAAACTTACTGACGGGGCTATGGGTGCCATGGATTTGTTACACTAGGAAGAAAGAAAAGTTTTTTCGTTTTTCTTTCTCCTAATCTGTGCTGAATAAAAGGTCGTGTTTAATTTTAAAAGATACACAAATGCATGTGAATAAAAGGTTCCATCAAAAATTGACACGTGTCCTCCTTTATCTACAAAAATTCCAAACACTCTTTTGTTTTGAAAGATACACATTACTCTCTTACTTGGATGACATAAATACATTTCACAAAAAAAAACCAACAAGGTCCATATCATATATTAAATACTTGCCAATTGAGTTAAAATGATCCTGAATCATAATAAATAAAACTTATTCTTATATTAAATGTTGTGAATTCAATGCCAAGAACAAGGTATAATGCAAGAGAAGAATAAAGGACAAGGAAGAAGAGGAACACAAGAATTGGTTATAACTGCTATTCTTTCACTTTCTCTTAAAACAAGATTACAAGTTTACAAGAATAACAAATAACCTCTCTCACCCTAAATTAGGATTTGCAGCTTAGCAATGATGAGAGACTAGTATGCTATTTATAATAAAACCTAACATACTAACTAATGGGCTTTTTCCACAAGGCCCATTACACAAGCCAACTTAATAAACAAGCTAACTTAACAAATTAGGGTTTAAACACTAAAACCTAACTTAACATGCTAACAACCCTAGCATCTTCGACATCTGCATGCTCGACCCATCTTCGACTACAGCATGCACACTTCGACACCAGCATGTGAGCAACCCTTCGACTTCATGCTTAACTCTGTCGAACTGTCGAACCAAGAAGCTACCCTTCGACAATACTAGAGTTCGATCCAATATCTCACAAATCTCCACCTTGGACCTAACTCTACAACGTCAAGGAACAAACTAGCTTTCTTCATGCAGCTTTATCAACTGCATACAGTGGAAAAACTTGCAACTCGGCAATGTCTTGGTGATCATATCAGCAGCATTGTCTTCAGTCGAAACCTTCAGCACTTGGACTTCTCCACGCTCGATTATTCCTCTGATGAAATGCAGCCTCACATCAATGTGCTTAGTTCGCTCATGATAGGCTGAATTCTTCGACAGGTGTATTGCACTTTGACTATCACATTTAACAGTGATACCTCGACCTTGAAGTTTCAGCTCCTTCGCAAAACCTTCAAGCCATAATGCTTCTTTCACAGCTTCAGTTAGGGCAATATACTCCGCTTCAGTGGTTGATAGAGCAACAACCTTCTGAAGTGTTGCTTTCCAACTAATTGCAGTGCCAAACATAGTGAAAACATATCCATAAATAGATTTTCTGGAATCCATACAACCTGCATAATCAGAGTCGACATATCCTTCTATTACTGCTTTACTATCTTCACCCAAGGCTCCACCATAAATTAGGACTCTATTCAGAGACCCATTTATGTACCTTAAAATCCACTTCAATGCTTGCCAGTGAGCCTTTCCAGGATTCGCCATGTACCTGCTTACAAGACTTACTGCGTATGCTATGTCGGGTCTAGTACAGACCAAAGCATACATCAAAGAACCAACTATATTAGCATATGGGATGCTATTCATATAGGCTCTTTCGACATCAGTACTGGGACACTGATCAATACTCAGCTTGAATTGAGGGTTTGTTGGAGTCACAACTGGCTTCGAATTCGACATACCAAACTTTTCAAGAATCTTCCGTAGATATGCCTCTTGAGATAGACATAACTTCGACTTCTTTCTATCTCTTCGAATGTCAATTCCAAGAATCCTGGAAGCAGCTCCCAGATCCTTCATATCGAGCTCCTTATTGAGTTCAGCCTTCACCCTCATCACATCTTCAACATTGTTGCTTGCTATGAGAATATCATCCACATAAAGCAACAAAATAACAAATGAATTACCAGATCGAAATCTGAAGTAAATGCAGTGGTCGAACTGACTTCTAATGAAACTTATGCGTGCCATGAACTTGTCGAATCTCCTATTCCACTGTCGAGGAGATTGTTTCAGCCCATACAAAGATCTCTTTAACTTGCACACATAATCTTCCTTCCCCTTTTCGACATACCCTTCAGGTTGCCTCATCAGGATCGTTTCATCTAAATCACCATACAAGAACGCAGTCTTCACATCCATCTGTTCCAGTTCAAGATCGAACTGTGCCACCATGGCAAGCAACATTCGAATGGACCTATGCTTCACAACAGGAGAAAACACATCATTGAAGTCGACACCTTCTTTCTGAGTGAAACCCCTTGCAACTAACTTTGCCTTGTATCTTTTCGACGTCACTCCTTTAATTCCTTCCTTAACTTTGAAAATCCATTTACAGCTGACTAACCTTGCCCTAACAGGTTTCTTGATCAGTTCCCAGGTATGATTATCATGAAGAGATTTTATCTCATCATCCATGGCCTTCAGCCATTCAGTCTTATTTCGACTCCTCATAACTTCCTTATAGTCTCTAGGTTCTTCGTCTAGAACCTCACTTGCAGAGATTAAGGCATAAGCTATAAGATCTGCATATCCAAGTCTCTGAGGTGGCTTGATGACTCTTCTCGACCTATCTCTCGACAATAGGTAGTCATCGTCAGTTTCCTCAACTTCAGCATCTTCTGCTTCTTCTTCGACTTCATCTGGGATATGCAATTCAGCATCAACATGCTCCACCTCAACAGGAATCTCTACCTGTTCCAGCTCTTCGTCAGATGTTTTTGTACTTCGACCAACATCATCAGTTTTCTTAAAAGCCATTTCAGCTTCATTGAAAACTACATCTCGACTGGTGATACACCTCCTGTGACCTGGCTCTAGGCACCATAGCCTATAAGCTTTGACTCCTTCAGGGTATCCCATGAACATGCATTTCAGAGCTCTAGGTTCGACCTTGTCTTGCCTAATGTGAGCATAGGCTACGCAGCCAAATACTCTCAGTTTGTCGAGATCTGGTGGATGTCCCGACCAAACTTCTTCAGGTGTCTTCATATCTAACGCTGTCGAAGGACATCTGTTTATCAGATATGTTGCTGTCGAAACAACCTCAGCCCAGAACACCTTTGTTAACCCCGCACTAGTCAACATACATCTGACTCTCTCCAAAATAGTTCGATTAAACCTTTCAGCCAAACCATTTTGCTGTGGAGTACCTGCAGTAGTTCTATGCCTTGCAATACCAGAGGCAGCACAAAAACTGTCGAATGCCTCATTGCAAAATTCAAGGCCATTGTCGGTTCTCAACCTCTTGACCTTTCTGCCAGTTTGATTTTCAACCAGAGTCTTCCAACTTTTGAAATTCTCAAAAGTTTCATCCTTAGTCTTCTGGATGAATACCCATAATTTTCTGGAATAATCATCTACTATGGATAGAAAATACCTTGCTCCTGAATGTGATGGACACCTTGCAGGCCCCCAAAGATCAGCATGGATGTAATCAAGGGATCCATGTGTTCTTTGTTTGCCTTTGTTGAACTTCACTCTGCAAGATTTTCCAAGTACACAGGGTTCACAAAACTTCAACTTTTCGACTTTGTCTCCACCAAGCAGATTTTGTTTCCCTAATTCGACCAGACCCCTTTCACTGACATGGCCCAATCTCATGTGCCAGATTTCTGTTTTCGACAAAGGTTTCGTGGATGCAACATTTGTCGAACCACTTACAACTTCAGCCTCAAGGGTATACAAGCCTTGTTTCTTCACGCCTCTCAAGACTTCCTTCGAACCCTTCATGACTCTTAGGATACTTTTCTCTCCTTGGAAAACATATCCTTTCTTGTCGAATTCACCAAGAGAAAGCAGATTTCTCTTCAAATCAGGAACATACCTGACTTCAGTCAACAACCTTATTGACTCATCATGGAGCTTGAATCTCACAGATCCAACACCTGCAATCTTGCAAGCCTTGTTGTTTCCCAGCAATACTGATCCACCATCTTGATCACATAATTCCTCGAACAAGTCTTTGTTTGGAGTCATGTGCCAAGTGCAACCTGAATCCATAATCCACTCCTTCTTAGAGTCACTGCTTGAAACCACAAGAACATCAGATGATTCGAAATCATCTTGAACAATGGCAGCGTTGCCATTATCCTTACCTCCATGATATTTCAAGCGTTCAAGGCACACCTTTCTTGTGTGACCCTCCTTCTTACAATGGTAGCATCGAATGCCAGATGCTTCGCCACTGTAAATCTTCGACTGGCTTTTGCCTTTCTTCTTGTCGAACTTACCATCCTTTCGTAAGAGTTTTCCTTTAACGGCCAAACCTTTGCCAACAGTCGAAGGTTTATGCTCTTTTCGTTCATTCAAGTCTTTAGAGTACAAGGCTGATTGAACTTCTTCAAACGTCAGGGACTCCCTTCCATACAAGAGAGTTTCTTTGAAGTGAGCATGTGATCGAGGCAAAGAACACAATAGTAACAGCGCTTGATCTTCATCATCGATCTTCACATCAATATTTTCAAGATCAAGAATCAGCTTGTTGAACATATCCAACTGCTCAGCCAATACTTTGTCTTCAATCATCTTGAATGAATACAAAGCTTGCTTCAGGTAGAGTCGATTTACCAGCGATTTGGTCATATACAAACTTTCAAGTTTTACCCATAACCCTGATGCCGTCGTCTCCTTTGATACCTGCCGGAGAACCTTATCACCAAGGCTCAACAAAATTGCGCTGTGTGCTTTCTCGATCATATTCGTCTTCTCCGCTGCCGTCAATTCTGCATTCATGGCTGCCTCTCCCTTCAACGCTTCCAAACAACCCTACTGAACCAGTAGGGCTTTCATCTTCAAGCGCCACAGACCGAAATCATTCACTCCGGTGAACTTTTCAATCTCATACTTTGTTGAAGGCATCTTCTCCACGCTCACCGCACCAATTTGTTGTGAATTCAATGCCAAGAACAAAGTATAATGCAAGAGAAGAATAAAGGACAAGGAAGAAGAGGAACACAAGAATTGGTTATTACTGCTATTCTTTCACTTTCTCTTAAAACAAGATTACAAGTTTACAAGAATAACAAATAACCTCTCTCACCCTAAATTAGGATTTGCAGCTTAGCAATGATGAGAGACTAGTATGCTATTTATAATAAAACCTAACATACTAACTAATGGGCTTTTTCCACAAGGCCCATTACACAAGCCAACTTAATAAACAAGCTAACTTAACAAATTAGGGTTTAAACACTAAAACCTAATTTAACATGCTAACAACCCTAGCATCTTCGACATCTGCATGCTCGACCCATCTTCGACTACAGCATGCACACTTCGACACCAACATGTGAGCAACCCTTCGACTTCATGCTTAACTCTGTCGAACTGTCGAACCAAGAAGCTACCCTTCGACAATACTAGAGTTCGATCCAATATCTCACATAAAACTTTCAATATTTTCTATTCTGATCTACATAGTAGATCGGTTAAACCGACTTGTGCTACGGAGACACGTGTACTGATCAAGCGTTGTTTCTATCAAAAATCGAACATGATATTCTCTGATTACCGTCCTTTGCATGGATTCGTTTGCCACTCGAGCCCAAACACTTGGTTAAAATTTTTAATATTTTCATCAAACAAAAAGTTTTAAAATAACTTTTTTTTTAATTAAATCTTTAATCAACATTCATCCATTTTTGAATCGTCTCATTCAAAGAAAATCTAAAAAACTCAAATAAAAAAAAAATCCTAGAAAATACTTGTAACTTCTAAAAGATGGAAATTCAAGAATCATTATTTCCAAGAATAATTTATGGGTTTCATTTCTTGATAACAGTATGAAGTTTCAATAAAGAGACAGAAACTTAAGTTTACGTAAACAACTTTTTATATTCTAAACTTGAGTTTACGTAAACATCTTTTATATTCTATATAAACTTGACTTAAAATTTTATTATATAAATATTTGTTTACTTGCATAAATTTTATTGAATAATGGTTCTATGAATTATTCAAAGTTTTCTATATATAGAATGTGTTCATCCAAGCACTAACATTAACATAGTCTAGTCCAACCTGAAACAAATACATGGGTGATATCCGAGTCCTCTCTACGGATACAATCAAGGCAGCAAAATCCAGTGATACAAGAATCAATTTGACTCCATGGGATCTCCTACATCTACATGCTCCATCTAACAAAAAAGGCCTTCTTTATCACCATCCATTAGTAGCAAATCAAATTCAACATCTAAAACACTCTCTATCCTCTGTCCTTGAATTTTTCCAACCTCTTGCAGGTCGTCTCAACATAACAGAACACGAAGACAATATTGTCTCGTGTTCTATTATTTGCAATAATGCAGGTGTACTCTTTATTCATGCCGCGGTGGAAAATATTTGTGTTGCTGACATCCTAGAGCCCATCTACGTTCCTTCAATTGTCAGTTCATTTTTTCCTTTTATCGGAGTTAGTAACCATGAAGGCACAACACAACCATTGTTGGCTATTCAAGTTACGGAGCTAGTTGATGGCATCTTTATTGGTTGCACAGTCAACCATGTGGTTGTTGATGGAAATTCCTTATGGCATTTCATCAATTCATGGGCTGAAATTTCACGTGGTTCTTGTCATCGTCAAATATCCAAACTCCCAATACTGGAACGTTGGTTTCCTAATGATATCCAGCATCTCATACAATTTCCTTTTACTATAGAGTCACAAAAAAATCACTCTGATGGGCCGAGTTCTTCACCATCTAATGATGAAGAACTCAATATATCTGAGAGATTATTCCATTTCAAAAAGGAGAAAATCTTGCAACTAAAATCAAAAGTCAATACACATATTGATAGTGCCATCAAAATATCCTCCCTACAAGCACTTTTAACTCATGTTTGGTGCTCCTTCGTTCGTTGCAAACAATTTGATCCACAGGAAAAAAATTCATAACATGTTTTTGATAGGGGTTAGACCAAGATTACTTCCACCATTGGAAGAAGGTTATTTTGGAAACGCAATTATAGGTTGCATGGTTACCATGAAAGCTGGAGAGTTGTTGAAGGAAGGTGGGGTTTGTAATGGTGCTTGGGAGATGAACAAGTTAATTGCTTCATACTCTAATGAGAAGATAAAGAATCATTACGAGTCTTGGTTGAAAAGTCCAATTATTTTTAGGTTTAACGGCGGACCGAATAACAATTTCTTAATCATGAGCAGTTCTCCACGGTTTGATGTTTATGGTAATGATTTTGGATGGGGAAAGCCAGTGGAAGTTCGGAGTTCAAATAAATCAAATGGAATTGTTAGTGTGTTTCCTGGAATAGAAGAAGGAAGTATTGATCTTCAAATCCGTCTTCCTTTCAATATTTTAGAGGCAATGGAAAATGACCTCACTTCATGAAGGTTGTGTCCAATTGAAGCAAAGTTGTGATTTATAACTTTTATGAATATAAGTTTTAGATATTTAAAAAAAAGAAAAGAAATAAAGGAAAGTGTGTTTCACATTTTGTTAATTTGGTGAGTTTGGTTACTATTGTTCTGTGCACGAATTTTACTTGAATTATTCTAAAGCATGGTAAGTGCTCAATTATTGGTATAAGTTGGTATGTACTGAACTAGCATATGATGGTATGTGTTAAACTGAACCAAACATGTTGTGTTGATATGAAGTGAACTGAAGATGTTGATATGTTGAACATAGTGATATGCCATGCTGATTTTTTAAGCATGCTGTAAAAGTGTTATACTTGTTATGGTAAATTGTTATACTTTTGTTAAATATGTTATGCAGAACTGATTTTTTAAGCATGCTGTAAAAGTGTTATACTTGTTATGGTAAATTGTTATACTTTTGTTAAATATGTTATGCAGAACTTGTAACACCCTAAAATCTCGTCTCCTAATTTAAAGAGAACAATAAATATACATGAATTAACATAACCATTATGGTGTCGCACATACTTCTCAATCAAACATTCTTTTCAAAATTTAAGAAATGTCGCAGCGAAATTTAAACATTTAAGTAATAAAAACATCTTCTGCTTTTAAAAGGAATTAACTTTGAAATAATTGAAAATACAATTAAAAATAAATCGCTAAGATAGACATAACAAACCTCATTCCAATGTTACACTATCAGAGAATTATTCGCATAAACTAAATAAACACATAAATAAAGAAGTGAAGATAGCCATCTCAACCATCCTCTAACACGCATGACAGAAAGGCTCCTTTACCTAAGTATCTGAAAAAACGGCATAAAAGCCACACAATAACAAACAAGGGTGAGAATGTATTCAAATCATGTTAGTGGTGTATAATACAACAAGGATAGATACAAAACGTAATTCAATCAATCATCAATAATTCACCATGTAATATCATGTATGTAATAGACACCTCGACTCTACTACGATGTATGTGGTACCAAAGTTTGGAAATTTCATAGTTATGTTACTAAATTCATCCACGGGTTCCATCTCTAAATCCCGAGCTCACAAATGGTTACACCTCTAAACCATGAGCTCCTCACTAATTCCATCTTTGAAATATGATTCATCACTGATCACAACTCTAGCTCAGGACTCGTCAACAGACCGAAGCCCCCACCTATCACCTCTCTACATGATGCATGAATGCTACACACGCAATACATGAAGGCTCACGACTACCTCTATCTCCTAAACTCAACATCGGTTTCATCTCTGAACCGAGCTCAACATGCTAAAATTAATATCAATATAAGGTCACACTAACGGTTCCATCTTTGAACCGAACACCTCAAACATGATCAATTATTAAAGGGTTAAATATGTTTTTGGTCCCTATTAAATTACCAATTTTTTTTGTCCTTATTAAAAAAATGACATGTTTTAGTCCCCACAAAATCATTATGCACGTAATTTTAGTCCATATGTTAAACCGATGTGTATTTTTGAATGATTACTTTATAAACATGTTTAGAACGTTATAAAAAATTCCTAAAAAAAAAAACTCAAAATTTGATTTTTAAGTCGAAATTTGCATTACTTTTATCATTATCTTTTGAAATTTAAAAAATTCATTTTTAATTCTTCTCATTTTAAAAAATTATATAATTTGATAAAGATATATTTTATAGTATTCTAAATACATATGGAAAAAATTATTCCAAAATTTAAAAGTTTAAGGGTGATTAAACAATTTTCAAAATTTTAAAAAATAGCAGTGACTAAAACTGCATGCATAAATTTTTTGTAGGAACTACAATATATCATTTTTTATAAGGACTAAAAATGAAATTTGAGATATTTATAGGGACCAAAAACAAACTTAACCTATTATTGAATATCAATATAAAAATCAAGGTTATATAATATCTAATCTATAATCATCTCAACACCAACATTAAAACCCCCTCATGGGGTAATCATTAATTCAATCAATCACAACAATACAAACAAAGTGTTTTCATCGTCAATAACCCTCAATTAGCATTACACAAAAAGTAACAAGATATAATCACGTCCTCACATACACTATTAAATTCTTAGGAAACTACCATGAGGTAGTGCTACGTGTTAGCTTTCAAACTTTTCGAACTACGCCTCAATTGGAGTCACAAAACACAAGTTATGATGAAAACAATATCTGAACAAAATCAATGTGATCCATGACGGTTGGGCCGTCACCCAGTTGACTCATGTCAGCTCATTCGATGCAATGATAGTTGGACAGTCATAAAGGTGATGTCCATCACCGCAGTAGAATGCATAATTATGTGTTTTTCACCATATGAGGACTTCTGGACCTTTGATTTCAATTCCGTTATATCTAGCATGCTCACAATTTGACATACAATAATTATTAGAAATTATAGAAACATAAAACACATATATTATAGTACCTAAGATTTTACTAGTGGATATTTTCTAGGAATTTACTTACAAATTTACCTATTGAAATAGTTACTTTCGAAGATTTTTACTAGGAACAAATATCAACAAGAAAATATGTAAGAAATCAGCAAGGAAAAAGGACTAGTCTATGATGGGAAGTCGGAAAAGCCTATCCTCAAATTCTATAATAGTGGAAAGGTGGGCAGAATCCCAAACGAGAATTTTCTCTTGGTGATAACGCAGACAATGACAAATTTTGATGTATCCAGGATCCTCATTGATGGGGGAGCCCTTGAACCATTATGTATGTGAAGCTTTTTGAAATGTTTAGACTGAGAAGAGAGAAAATTCACTACTACGGAAAAGTGATACGACAACGGTAAGAGAAGTCTTACCACAACGACTGATTAACCATTGTGAGGTAAGGTGTGATTGTATGTACGATGTTTTCCATTACGGTTGCGCGACCATTGTGATAAACTATGTAGCTCGCTACCTATCACAACAGTTATCTTAAACAACCGTTGTCATAAATGTAAGGTCATGAGTTCAATACTCAGATGCAACCAAAATCAAAACGCTTAAAATAATTACATTTCACTATGAGTATATATCATAACCGTTGTGGTATATATATAAGTTTATTAATAAATATGGGATTGGTTATTTTTCCTTGCCCCTCATTAATCATATACGAAAATTCAAATAGATTTTTGAATTGCATGTATATTTTAATTTATGATTTTCTCATTAACTCATAGAATTTGATTCAATTCCAAATTCTTCAAAATAATGTTGATGAATGGATGTCTTCTGAGTCTTTCACACAAAATTTGATTTCCTCTTCTTTTCTAGTTTATTTTTCAAACATCAAGATTTGTGTGAAAGACTCATACTGACATCCATTTATCAATATTGTTTTGAAGAATTTGTGACATTGAATAAAATTCAATAGACAAAAGAGGAAATTATGATTTACAAGATGGATGCAATTTGGAAAAAAAACAATGGATCGCCAAAGTTGTTTTTCAAGAATAATTTAATTTTTCTGATTATTAACTCAAAAATCTATTTAAATGAATGCACGTTCAATGAGTGGTTAATGAAACAAGCAATCACGTATGATATAACAAACTCACTAACAAAAAATAAAATAATTAAGATAGATTGGGAGAACTTGATAAGTAATAATTCCTGTAAGCTATGAAGAGTTGAAAACATGTGTTCTCTATGAAAATATTATATGAAAGACTCATATAATATTTCCGCAGCAAACACAAGTTCGCAACTGTCTTAGATTCATGTTCATTGATAAGTATTTCCAGCTGCATCACTGATAATTAAAGACCCTTAACCACTTGCTAGCTGCACAAGAAATACCATTTATTAATAAACAACACAAACAACATACAAATAAACATTTATAATTCAAAAAAAAAATAGTTGTGAGTGAATAACCTTAGAAGTTATAACTTACAATAAATTACGACGAATAAAGAATATAAAATACTTACTTGTTATTTTTTTCCATATTCCTTCTTGATGTTCTTCATATGAAGTAGGCACAAGAATCTACATATAGAATATATAAAAAAAAAGATATAAGAGAGAATCTAGTAAAAACATAAATAGATGTTTGTAGAAACAAAAACGGAGAGAATCTAAGCATAGTCTTCAAGATAGTCAAAGTCAGATTCTTGATACATAGTCTTCAGGACCGAGTTCTTCTTATAAAAATGGGTAAACATAAACATCCAGATCACATTACAGCTAAAATGAGTAAACGTAAACAGTATAAGGCTGAAAAGAGGTATTTTAAGAAGGAGATTAACAAGTTGGTGAAGAAACATATAAAGGAAGAGAAGCAGAAGTCTGAGGAAGCTTCAAAGGTTTAGAAGTTTGAAGGAGTAGGCACATCTATTGGGGCCTCCAAAGTGGAAAAAGAGAGGGATGAAGAATAAAATTATCTAATGTAGGCACATCTGTTGAGGATCCAAAACGTAATGCCTTCTTAATAAATAAAAGAATTCCATTCTCTTAGTGTTTGTTGTCATTTACTTCCTTTAACAACACCAAAACCTGAAGCATATCAACAACCTAATAATTAGTTTGTAACTACACAAAGTTATTGTCACAAAATCAAAATAAAATATGAACAATACACATCACAATGTCATTATGTTAAAAAAGAAACCCTAGCGAAGAACATAAACTTTTTGAAAGAAGTACCATTACCTCAACGAGATAGAGATATATATATATATATATATATATATATATATATATATATATATATATATATATATATATATATAGAGAGAGAGAGAGAGAGAGAGAGAGAGAGAGAGAGAGAACAAGAAATGAACAACAAACAAGGTGAAAACTTAAGAAATTCGTTTCCAAAAATTAATGAAGATGGTGAAGATTTCGATATCGTCATCGTCTTGTTTGCTAGGGCATCCTTATGTGTTATGAACGAAATAAATTGTTTGTTATGTTTATATTATGTGAAAAGAATTTCATAGCAGTTTCAAGAAACAACCGTAATAAAATATGAAATATATAATCATGGTTTAATGAAACATCCATGGTTGTTATACTTTTAATTTTTAAATAACAAAAACTATTAAGGCTCACGCACTTATTTTTCTTGAAAAAATGGAAAAATGTTGATGTTGGGATTCAAAGCTTATGACCAAATTTATATGACTACTATTAGATATAAAAACCGTGATGAAATGTTTCTTCATACAATAAATAATGTGTGTAAAAAATAAGATATAATTACGGTGAATAAATGGTTGTGGTAATATATCTTCACTGTAAGTATGTTTTGTAGTAGTGATATAGTCGTACAAGTGATCTGACCAACATGCCTCTAACGACACGATAACTCGCCCCTGGGGGTATATTGAGCTAATGGTCACCTAGGGATAAAGAAGATATACTAGGGTGGCCGGCCTATAATTCCTAATAATTCTATGCAAAAGCATCTATAATGCATCCCATGAAGACCTTTCATGGAAATGTTGGACGCGGTGGCCTCCCCGATTCACCTCAAATTGAAGTATTAGACTGATCATGACAAGTCGATAACTATTTGAGCTGACAAGTCTAGAGCACGAAGGATACATAAAGCCTTACAGCTCGGCCAAAAGGGGAAAACAAAGAGAAAGAAATGGAAATCAATGTGGCCTCCACCACCTTGGATTTAGAAGAAATTGGAATCAAATTCCAAAATAAAAGACCAGAGATCCTGACCGGTATGATGAAAATTATTTTGGGTTGATAGATACACGGGACAACTTCAAATAAAAATCAAGGTCAGTAAAGGAATGTTGTATTAATACACGCAAAGGAGAATAAGCAATGACCACAATGCTTGGTTAAAGTTTTATTTATCGCAACACCATAACATGTAAAAACAATGTTAAGTAAACAGAATGAGAAAATATCACGAAGCTACAATTATGAAATACATTTACATCAAATATTACACCGGATAGATTCTTCCTGGAGAAACTAAAGCACTATGTGGTATGCTCATCCCAACGAAGACCGATTTCCATTCCACCATCTCCTAGTTAGGACAAACTTTCTCTTGCGAAATATGAACCATGGAATGAAAGAATTCCACTTGTTGCAGGGCATTTTCAAAAGATACTTGTAGAACGAAAAAATGGTCTTCCACTAACCTCTCAGACTCTTTCGATAAGGTTTTCATAATGCATCTCCTAAAGAATGTTCTCATCTTTCTTCTAACCTTCCCGAGTCTCATTTAGGGGACAACTCTAAATCATTCACCATCTTGTGGGAAGATATTGGTTCCTGGTTCGCCTCTACAAGAGAGGTCTCAGTTGTGGATAAATTCACATATTTCTTCTTTATCTCTAGTAAAAGTTATTTCACACTCTTAGTCAATAAGTGAGGGTATCCAAAATCTTACACAATAGTCCCTATCTCTCTTAGGAAACCAGTAGTCATGGTGAGCTCATCTAGATATCGGTCCCATTCAATAGTAAGAGTATTGATACGTTCTTGAAACACATATTTTTCCTTCTAAAGACATAAAAACAAGAAAACATCGCTCCTTTTGGAAGCACCTAAGTCCAAAATAATCTACACTTGACGATTTTGGTATGCCAGTTCAATCAAATTCTCATGACAAATTACCTCAACTTTTCCTGAAAAACATGTACAATCCCCCTTAGAAGAAGACTTAAACTCCTCAACATCTGCGGACCAGGGCGGGACAAAAATGAATTTGGTAATGAAGCTGTTGTTGACGTCGAGCACATGCCAGAGTATGAATTCATCTAACCGGAAAGCCTTCCCCATAGGGGGCCCAACAACAAACATGTTAATGGGAAACTCCTAGGCTACGAACGGTGACGAGTATATGGCACTATCTACCGTGACTCAGCCCAGAGAATCCCAGAATTCTACTTGGATAAGCAAACCCCATAGACGAGACACCATGAGTAGCTTTCCCAACATCAATGATAATAGACAAGGGAAATCCTGGGTGTCCTCTTCATATGAAGCATCATGTTGTAACATTTAATCTTATCTACAAGTCATATATTAATGAAGATAAGGAAATAATAACCATCTAAGTAGTTCCAAAGAAAATAGGATGTTTCCTGTATTATTCACCAAAGATAATATGCCTATCCTCCTTTAAAGTAGTTTCCATAAACAAGTGTGTCTCTATAAACTGTTTCTTTTGTTTCATTGATAACTCCCTCAGAGGAGTAACACTGTTGACATAACTCAAATCTTCAAAGAAGGCTACCAAGTTCCTTTTCATATATGTTTCTTCTTGAGACAAGTTATCTAATTTATAGACATAACACCCATCATTCGTAAAGAAATGGCTCTAGAAGCACAACTTGGAGAATTTGTTTGAACATTGATAAGGTTCCTCGAAATCTATGTCATAGATGTTAGAATGAACCACCTCGAGAAAGGGGCTAACCAGATAGTACTGGTCCTTAAAGTTCTTCAAGCTCTCTAAATAAACCTCAAACATCTTGGAACTCTTCCTAAGGGAGATTAGACCCTGACTTTGGGTTGAATCAATAGAAATCTATGGGGATTTAAAGAGGTGAAATAGGAGTGTTGGAAACAACATAATTTCTTGTACAATATTGGAAGACTTTGATATAAGTCTAGCTCATCGGGGGTAGTTATGAAGGAAAAATTACTTGATGGTTTAGAACGTCTAATTCAAAGTCGTTGAAGGGGAATATCCTATCAAAGAAAACAAGCATTTATGGAGAGGGATGACTCACCCATATATATACTTGTTGCAAATTCTCTTATCACCTTCGGGAGGAAGCACTCCCCGTCTTGAAGGGGGCCCACTTCAGTAAAGGGGCGGTTTATGCTGTCTTCACCAACAAAGGTGGAAAAGGTGTGCAACATCTCTTGATCCACTCACACGATAGTGTTGTCTCTTCTAGCCTTTCATATTTTGAGTATAGAGTTGTCTATGTCAAAAGAGGTTGTCAAAGCATGAAAAAAATGATCGTAAGAAAAAACACAGGGTTAATATAAAGGAAAACTTTTCTCCCCCACCAAAATTCATTTATAGCAAGAGAATTCACCAAAGTATGAAACAAAAAAATACTAAAAATCCATATATCTCGTCTCTAAAAACCCTAATAAAGTAAGAAAGTATAAAAAGAAGAGAAAGTTCAGGCTGATGCATTACCTTGAAATGATGAACTCAATGACCCACATATTGTATACTCTACCAAAAGTGGTGGCACAAATACGTCAAAATTAATGGCTGATGAAAGGAGATTAGCGAAGATAAAGGAGGTTGCAGACGCGGGAGAAATGCTCTCAAAGAATTACAGATGGAAATAATGGTAACATGGTATCCCTAGAACTCCTTATGTAACCCCTAGGGAAGATGAACCATGAAATCCTTCGGCGTTAGTAAGCGTGAGCCGCGTGACCAATAATCGAGATCTCAATGTAATTTGTTAAAGAAGACTAAAATGCCCTAGTACTAGAAAGAATCATTACCTCTAGACATAGGGACACATGAAGAGATGTACATGTGAAGCATTGTTAAACACGCGGGAGATATTTAATGCACTTGTTTCCAAATACATCAATTTCCTGAAAGCCCTCGTTCTAGAACGCATGAAAAAAGGGTTTGCAGACAATTGTTATGGGTTGTCTGAAAGTCTACGTAGAAGGCCCAATTAAAAGTGTTGAAGAAGAAGATGCACCAAACAGGTGGACGCTCGATCTTGTTGAGGACATGCGATCATGCCTTACGTCACATCTCACATTGTTGAATATAATCGACCGAAAACCCATATAAGGTAATTCCACCTGATTTATTACGTCTATTTATAAATAATTCTACTTACTTCTATTTATCGATAATTCTATATAATTTATTACTTTATTTATTAATAATTTTGCCTATTTTATTACCATTTTTATGGATAATTATATTTACTTCTATTTATTAATAATTATACCTACTTTACTGCCTCTATTTATAGATAATTATACTTACTTCTACTAATGGATAATTCTTCCTAGTTTATTACCTCTTTTATGGATAATTCAACTTATTACTATTCATAGATAATTCTATCTAATTTTTTATCTTTATATATATATATATATATATATATATATATATATATATATATATATATATATATATATATTCGTGTGTTTGTGTTCATGCAACCATAGTATAATACGATCTAAAACAAATATATGGATGTTGTCAAAATCCTCTCAACTGATACAATCAAGGCATTAAAATTCAGTGATAAAGAAATCGATTTGACTCCATGGGATCTCCAGTATTTTTCTGGTACACCCAACAAAAAAGGCCTTCTTTATCACCACCCAGTAGTATCAAACCAAATTCAACAGTTAAAACACTCTTTATCATCTGCACTTGAATTTTTTCAACCTCTTGCAGGTCGTCTCAAAATAACGGAACACAAAGACGATATTATCTCGTGTTCCGTTATTTGCAACAATGCAGGTGTGCTCTTTACTCATGCATCTGTAGAAAATACTTGTGTTGCAGATATCTTAAAACCTACCTACGTTCCTTCAATCATCGGTTCATTTTTCCCTTTCGTCGGGGTTAAGAACTATGAAGGAACGTCACAGCCGTTGTTGGTTGTTCAAGTCACGGAGCTAGTCGATGGCATCTTCATTGGTTGCACATTTAACCATGTGGTTGTTGATGGAAATTCCATCTGGCATTTCATTAATTCATGGGCTGAAATTTCACGTGGTTCTTGTCATCATCAAATATCCAAACTTCCAATATTGGATCGTTGGTTTCCAGATGGTGTTCAACGTCCCATACAATTTCCTTTTACGATAGAGCCACACAAAAATCACTCTGATGGGGCGAGTTCTTCACCATTTGATGAAGAACCCAATCTATCAGAGAGAATATTTCATTTCTCAAAGGAGAAAATCTTGCAAATGAAATCAAATATCAATAAACAAATTGATAATACTATCAAAATGACAAATATTTGAGCCAATTTCGTTGCAATACAGATTGGAAAGAGAGGGATTGAGATTTGGCCAAATTAGAAACTTTCACAACAAAATTTTCAATCAAATTTTTCTTAATGGCAATCAAAGATTCACAAAGATTTAATCCACATTTGTTAAACCTAATTATTTCCCTTATAAAATCACAACATTCCCAGAGGCAAGGAGGAGAAAAAAATCTGCAGTCAAAAGTAACCATCGAGCTCTCAAAAACTCAACAAAATTTCAAATTCGGTTCTTGATTTAAGAGGGATTTCCAAGAGATTTAAGGATTCTAACAGGTTCTCAGAGCATCATTGGTTGATTCTCAATCATAAACGAAGTCTCAAACACCAAGAACGCGCGCTCAGAAGCCACGGTTTGTGCAAATTTTCTTGCTTTCGATTACGATTTTGCATGCATCATGGAGGTGTTTTGAACCTATATTTGTGATTAGTATAACGTTGTGAATGTTTCTGGAGATTTAATTGCATTTTTACGCTGTTTTGATCATTACACCATTATTAGGGTTTCGTAGCTCTGTTTAGGGTTTTCAGATATAGACCGAATTGACTCAAATTAAGGCCATCAATGGACTGGGGAGGATGAAACGAATCCATTCGTGTTTTTAGAAACTATTTTTCGTGCGTGTATGCTATTTCGTATATATGCAGGTGTATAGCTACGAAGCTCAGTCCGTAGGTAAAAGTCCAGATCAAAAATGACGGCCTGTTGAAGAAGACGAAGTCGTGGCAAACGGGTATTGGCTAGTTTGAAACTAGCGCGCGCTTTTCCCATCAATTGAATTTGTTTCTATGTATTTGTTTGAATGCATCTATTTATCACAAACGCATCATTGGTTGGATGGCAAGGCGCTTAAGGGTAACCCAAAGGTCCAGGGTTCGATCCCTGGCCTTTGTTATATATATTTTTCTTTCTTTCAACAAGTTGCAAATGCAGATCCTGCGCACCAGAGTTAGGGACATTATCATGGGTACTCGGAATCACCACCGTTGGGTGGCCACCATCAGGGATTTTCACGCACCAGATTGAAGGGTGTATACTATGGATTGCAGCCTCGCTACACTGGATAAGAGCTGAGTTTTCTAATGTTCTTATTATTTTTATTTATTCAACAATAATTATAGCTATTTTATCTTTTATATAAAACTTCTTTTTTCTTTCTAATTTTCTTTTCTTTTTTTTCGGAAAAAACATAATAAATAATAATAATATATTATTTGTTTTAATTGTTTTTTTAATTAATTTAAATTGGTTAGAATTATTTATTTGATTATTAATTTTTTATTCATTGATTAAAAATACGCACTAGGGTTAGAATATTTAATTGAAACCCTATTTTTCACCGATTTAATTAATTAGGTTGAAAACCAATAATTAATTAAATTGATTATTTATTCTGATATTTTATTCGTACCCAAATCAGGGATTACGGAGATCACACATACACTGAAAAAATATTTCTTTGTGCAATTTTTTTTCAGGGTTAGCGACAGGGTTTCTCCCGACTACGCGCCACGCCTTTTACCAAGCTAAGTCCCGACTTTTATTTTCCTTTATTTTCCTTTAAGTAATTATTTGCCTTATAAAATTATTATTAGGGTTAAAACCCTCGAAAGTCAATGAACTATTTTACACTCACGCATTTTACTTCTTTTGCCAATTTTTCAGGGTTAACCTCGAGGCTACCTTCGACTACAAACCATATCAGATCAAATCAAAAGCTAAGTTCAAGTTTATTTCTGTTTTAATTCTATTTTATTTTGCTTTCTTATCAAATTAGGGTTAACCCTAATTATCATTTGAATTGATAGTACACTCACCCATTCGTGTGTTTATTTTCCTTTTCCAATTTTTCAGGGTTTGCCAACCGTCAAAGCTCAATAGTCGGTAACCCTAAATTTAAACTTGTTTATTTATTCTGCCTTAATTATTACTTGAGTCAGATCCGCTGGTTTCTTTTTCCCTTCCCCATATTATTTGTAACTGTTCTGAGGATGTATTGCTTGGCCTTAAAGGCACTTAATCTGTATATTATTGCGTGGTTAGTAATCTTAGGGAGTGCAAGCCTTGAACTGAATTAGCATCACTAATTATAAGATAATTGTTGAATTAATCACGTGAATGTTGTACCCACGCACCCTTTTTTGGTAACCTCTCCTGTTGCCTGTTGCCTGTGGCCTTGTTGCCTTTTGTTTTTTTTGCAGAATAGCCATGTCCCTCGAATACGAGGATGCCTTAGTCATGTTGCCTCAAATAATGCAAAGATCATAAGTCCCTAATGATGCTGCCTTCGATACACTATACATGATCTCGTCCCTCGGAAGTTGCCTACGAAAGGCTGAGGTATCCTCTGGCTGCCTAAACGAAAGGCTATTCTGATCCTTCCCTTAGACTACCTGCCTCTCTATGGCATGGGACAGTCTTATGGAGAACGAACTCTCGATGACCCTTCAATCTCCAAATCAAAGGACTTCCTTGCCCTCCTATGGCAGGGATAGCCCTGAAAGGCTAAAAGAACTCTTCTACAAAAACATTAAGGTAATTGCCCCTAAATGCCTTGCTCTGGCTAAAAACCTTTTTCTACCCTTTTCTCAAATACTTTCAAAAAGCTACGCTTATTTACAAGCTAAAGTCTTATTTCATTTCTAAACTATTTCTTCAAAAGAGCAAAGCAATTAAGAGCCCATGGAAAACCATGGATGCAAAGGGTGCCTTACACCTTCCCTTTGCATAATTACCCCCCGAACTCAAAATTTCTTTAAAAGGTTTTTTTTCTGTTCTTTTAGCCTTTCTAATATTTGGATAAAATAAAAGTCGGTGGCGACTCATGCTTAACCGCGACATTTCGATAAAGTCAGTTCACCGTATTACAGCACTACCAGTGGTTGGGGGCACATTGAGATTCCTACCAACAACAAGAACAGAACAGGAGTTGGATTCTTTCCAACATCATCAAAGGCTATTTCAGGAATTGAGGTAGTTCTTCCAATTCAAGAAACTTTCCACAGTGGAGGTTTTCTTCAACTTGTTCAACAAACAGTCAATACCATCGGTACGGAAAACACCGATGAAGAGGAATGGCTATCCTATCTTCACAGAACATGATACGTCTCCCTACCAGAGTCTGATTCACCTTGCTGTTATCCGACTAAAGAATCTGAAAGTAAGACTCAATCAAGCAGTGATGAAGTTACTAACGGCTTCACCACCAAAAGTCATGTTTCATCAGAAGAATTTCCTCATATCCCCGAAGAAACCTGGGATACATTAGGAGAACCAAGCGGAAAATTCGACTACATGGTGAAATACTCCGCTCCTGAAAGTTCAAAAATCTCTCTTGAAGACATTGTTCCAACTGGATGGAACATTGATTATGAGTACCTCACTCAGCCAGAAGAGATATATAACCATTGCTATTCATCATCAGCATCTGGTGAAGTCATCATTGAGGATTATATCCCCAAGTCACCTTCCGAGACTACAGATTTAGAGTTTACATACCTAGTCAATGCCATCTTGAGAGAAGAGCAAGACCAAAATACAAAAGAGGATGATCTCGAAAGTGTCTCCGACAACGAGTCTCTCCATTCAGAAGATTAGAAGTTTCCTCTAAAGAAAGTCCGACATACTCCACTTGGAAATGGGTATGCTCACACCGCTCACTCTCCTGAAGTAGAAGAAGATCATCTGAGTGTTGCAAAGACAGTGGTTGGTAAATCAAGACCTACCACGGGCCAACTTAAGCCTAAGGTGCCAGATTACCTAGTGCACAATGGGGTTCGCCACTATTGGACAGCTGTTGAAGTTTCGACTGTTGTTCGCACTCCTAAGTAGGAACTTTCACCGTTATTTTGTCCTCTCACCATAGCCCAGGGTGAAGGGATGTTTCATAGGGCTTTGCATTTTACTTTTTCTTAGGAAAATGTCCCTCTTTGCTTCGCCCAAAGCAATAGAGTTTTGTTTTATAGGGTCTTTGTTTCAAGAAATGACTGTCGATAAATAAAAATGTCATTTTGTTCCTTTGTTTGTTTTTCCTTTTCTTTTTTCGGAAATTGGTAATCCTAAAAAACACCCTTAAAAACATCAAAACATTCCATTAACTGCATACACCGAGTCTTCCCTCGTTGTCTAAATAAAACTCATCACACTTATGCAAATTAATCATAAAACACCCCGTTAAAACGTACGATCATATGACTTCTCCAAGCTTTGGGTTTCCTGTATTCGAGACAGAGGAAGAAGAAGACGAAGAAATATCAAAGGAAATTTCACGGTTACTTCAACAAAGGGAAGAGGCCATTCAGCCATGCAATGAGCCTCTAGAGATCATTAACCTTGGTTCCGATGGAAACAGAAAAGAGGTTAAGATTGGAGCTTCGCTCAGTTCAGAGATCAGAGAGAGTTTGATACAACTGCTCAGAGAATTCTCAGATGTCTTCGCTTGGTCCTATCAGGATATGCCAGGGTTGGATACCAGTATAGTGGAGCATCACTTGCCATTGAAACCAGAATGCCCTCCGGTCAAGCAAAAATTGAGAAGAACTCATCCGGAGCTGGCCATGAAAATCAAAGAGGAAGTTCAAAAGCAAATCAACGCTGGTTTCCTCGTCACTTCAGAATACCCTCAGTGGTTAGCTAACATTGTTCCCGTTCCTAAGAAAGACGGAAAAGTCCGCATGTGCGTCGACTACAGAGATTTGAACAAAGCTAGCCCTAAGAATGATTTTCCTTTACCACATATTGACATGTTGGTTGACAGTACAACAAAATCCAAAGTTTTCTCATTCATGGACGGATTTTCAGGATACAACCAAATCAAGATGGCACCTGAAGACATGGAGAAAACAGCTTTCATCACCCCCTGGGGCACGTTCTGCTACCGTGTTATGCCTTTTGGACTAAAGAACGCAGGGGCAACTTATCAAAGAGCCATGACTACACTTTTCCACGACATGATGCATAAGGAAGTGGAAGTCTATGTGGATGACATGATTGCCAGATCAGAAAATGGGGAAGATCACATACAGAATTTGACAAAGTTATTTCAACGCTTACGGAAGTTTCAGCTTCTCCTGAATCCCAATAAGTGTACCTTTGGTGTCTACTCAAGAAAACTCCTTGGTTTCATCGTCGGCAAACGAGGAATTGAAGTGGATCCAGACAAAGTCAAGGCAATTCAAGAAATGCCTTCGCCCAGAACCGAGAAACAAGTTAGAGGATTTCTTGGACGTCTGAATTACATCTCGAGATTCATATATCTCATGACTGCAACTTGTGCTCCAATTTTCAAACTTCTACAGAAAAATCAGAGTTGCGTCTGGACAGACGATTGTCAGAAAGCGTTCGACAGCATTAAGGAATATCTGCTCGAACCACCCATTTTGTCTCCTCCAGTGGAAGGAAGTCCTTTGATAATGTACTTAACCGTCTTAGAAGATTCCATGGGTTGTGTCCTTGGACAGCAAGACGAGACAAAAAGAAAAGAGCATGCCATCTACTACCTAAGCAAGAAATTCACTGATTGTGAATCCCGCTACTCCATGCTCGAGAAGACCTGTTGTGCTTTGGCCTGGGCTGCCAAGCGTCTCCGCCAATACATGATCCGACATACCACTTGGTTGATCTCCCATATGGATCCAATCAAGTACATCTTTGAGAAGCCTGCCTTAACTGGGAGAATTGCCCGTTGGCAGATGTTGTTATCAGAATATGACATTGAGTATCACGCACAGAAAGCCGTGAAAGGAAGCATCCTAGCTGAGCACTTGGTTCTCCATCCACTCAATGGTCATGAATCAACCAGTTTTGACTTTCCGGACGAGGACATCATGTACCTCAAGATGAAAGATTACGACGAGCCACTACCAGACGAAGGACTTGAGATAGGATCCCAATGGGGCTTGATCTTTGATGGAGCTGTCAATACTTATGGACGAGGAATTGGGGCAATCATTGTTACCCCTCGAGGTACTCATATTCCATTTACCGCCAGATTAACTTTCAAATGCACAAACAATGAGGCCGAATATGAAGCTTGCATCATGGGTCTCGAAGAAGCCGTGGATCTAAGAATCAAACACTTGGATGTATACGGAGATTCTACTTTGGTCATCAATCAAATCAAAGGAGAATGGGAAACACGCCAACCAGGGCTAATCCCTTACAAAGACTACACGAGAAGATTATTACCATTCTTCGACATGGTAGATTTCCATCACATTCCTCGTGAAGAAAATAACTTGGTTGATGCATTAGCCACACTCTCTTCCATGATTAGGATAAATCATTGGAATGACATTCCTCTGATCGATGTCATGCGCCTGGATAGGCCCGCTCATGTTTTCACAGTAGAAGCAATCATCGACGACAAACCGTGGTATCACGACATCAAAAACTTTCTTCAAAGGCAAGAGTACCCTCTTGGGGCATCAAAGAAAGATAGAAAGACTTTGATAAAGTTAGCTGGCAGATTCTTCCTGAATGAAGATGTTCTGTACAAGAGAAATTTCGACATGGTTCTGCTCAGATGCGTTGACAAGAAAAAAGCAGAAACACTCATGAGAGAAATACATGAAGGTTCCTTTGGTACTCACACCAATGGACACACCATGAGAAGGAAAATACTGAGAGCAGGATATTATTGGCTGACAATGGAGTCAGATTGCTACCAGTATGCAAAGAGGTGTCACAAGGGCCAAATCTACGCCGATAGAATTCACATGCCACCATCTCTTCTCAACATACTTTCTTCCCCTTGGCCTTTCTCCATGTGGGGAATCGACATGATTGGAATGATCGAGCCAAAAGCGTCAAACGGACATCGCTTCATCTTGGTAGCCATAGACTATTTCACCAAATGGGTCGAAGCAGCTTCGTATGCAAACGTCACAAGACAAGTTGTCGTCAGGTGTATCAAGAATCACATCATCTGTCGCTACGGCATTCCTAGCAGGATAATCACTGGCAATGGGTAAAATTTGAATAACAAAATGATGAAGGAGCTTTGTGAAGAATTCAAGATTGAACATCACAACTCATCTCCTTACAGACCAAAGATGAATGGGGCTGTAGAAGCAGCTAACAAAAACATCAAGAAAATTATTCAGAAAATGGTCATCACTTACAAAGATTGGCATGAAATGCTCCCGTTTGCTCTTCATGGTTACCGTACATCCGTATGTACTTCGACTGGAGCAACTCCTTTCTCCCTTGTATATGGCATGGAGGCAGTCCTACCCATAGAGGTTGAGATCCCATCAATAAGAGTCTTGATGGAGGCAAAATTAATAGAAGCCGAGTGGTGTCAAAGCAGATTCGATGAGTTGAACTTAATCGAAGAAAAGCGCATGACAGCTTTATGCCACAGACAGCTATATCAACAAAGAATGAAGAAAGCTTTCGACAAAAAGGTTCGACCTCGCACAATCAAAGAAGGCGACCTTGTACTAAAAAAGATTCAATCATTTCTCACAGATTCTAGGGGTAAATAGACTCCCAATTATGACGGCCCATACGTGGTCAAGAGAGCTTTCTCAGGAGGAGCCTTAATACTCACGACTATGGATGGAGAAGAATTCACCCGTCCTGTGAACATCGACGCAGTCAAGAAATATTTCGCCTAAATAAACAAAAGAACAGCTCGCTAAGTTGAAAACTCCCAAAGAGCGACTTAGGCAAAAAACAGCGTCTCGGTGAATCGAAAACCCGAAAGAGCGATTCAGGCAAAAGTTAGAGACATAAAAAATATATATATAATCAATCACGGTAGACTTAAAACCGAAAGGGGTAGTTTACGCAAAAGTTAGGGATATATGGCAAGTAACTGTGTTCAGGACAAACTTGATCATTCGAAGTCCATAGCGGAGTATTCATCATCAGTAGGTCATCTTCTACGAAGCACGAATACAGCGCAACTCAGAGTGGAAGGGAAAGACAGTCGTCACATTTCAACGTAGTCCTTTTCCCAAAAATTACCAATTTCCAACTTTGTAAATACTCCATGGAATCAAGCATTTGGCTGATTACCATTCCATAAATAATAATTTGAGCCTTGTGCCTTTTCTTTGAAATCGAGTCTTATTCAGTCTCTTAAAATGCATTTTTTAGGTCTGATAGTCATTTTCTTGAAACAGACGTTTTCAAAAAAAAATGAATTTACTTGCAAAATAAAGGTGAAATTTCTTTCTAAGGTCTACAAACAATAGGAAGAATGCAAACAGTTGCTCCGAAAACGGTTGAGACTCCGGGAACAAAATTCCCCCATGAGGACGCTTTGCGAACATCTCCCGATGACGGATCTTCAATTTAAAATCATTTCACTCACTTCAAATAGCGGACGACTGATAACCTGATATCCCCAATGGAGTGCAAATCTGCAAGAAGAAAACACCTTCTGATCAACAAAATTCAAGTCGTATCACAGGATTTCACATCCGTGACAATTCTATTCGCATTCACTTTATAATCATCATAACACTCATGCATGCTTCACGCATCATATCATATGTCTGCATAAACAATATTGTATAGTTAGGCATTGATCATGCTATTACCCAAGTCACGTGGACTTCAACTCGAGTTTCCCCTGCAAATCATGAAAGGAGAGCCTTTTCCTTAAAGACAACTCATACGCCAGGTTCTCCCCAAGCAGGTTAACAAATAGTAGTCTTCCTCAGGAAGATAGTTTGTTTACTTTTGGTAATCTCCAGCAAACCGACAGATGGCAATCTTCCTCCAGAAAATAGTTTGTTGACTTTTGGGATTTCCAACTATGATTCTCCAACAGTCGACAAATGGTATTCTTCCTCCGGAAGATAGTTTGTCTACTTTTGGGTCTCCTCAGCAGGTCGACACTCGGCAATCTTCTACAAGGATATAGTTTATCCAATTTCGAATGTCCCTACGGAGTCGGCAAATGGCAATCTTCCTCCAGAAGATAGTTTGTTCACCTCCAAGGAATTCTTCAGGAAGAGTCAACAGATACCACTTTTCCTCAAAAAGACGGGTTGTATGTGGTTTAATCCCCTAAAAAGTCAGCAAATGGCAGTCTCTTTCAGCAGAAGACAGTTTGCTCACTTTCTCCCAAGCGGAGATAACGGATGGCAGTCTTCTTCACGAAGATAGTTCGTTTAAGGATTCCTTATTTAAAGTCAGCGAATGGCAGTCTCTTTCAGCAGAAGACAGTTTGCTCACTTTCTCCCAAGCGGAGATAACGGATGGCAGTCTTCTTCACAAAGACAGTTTGTTCAAGGATCCCTATTAAAAGTCAGAAAATGGCAGTCTCTTTCAGCAGAAGACAGTTTGCTCACTTTCTCCCAAGCGGAGATAACGGATGGCAGTCTTCTTCACGAAGACAGTTCGTTTAAGGATTCCTTATTTAAAGTCAGCAAATGGCAGTCTCTTTCAGCAGAAGACAGTTTGCTCACTTTCTCCCAAGCGGAGATAACGGATGGCAGTCTTCTTCACGAAGACAGATCATTTAAGGATTCCTTATTTAAAGTCAGCAAATGGCAGTCTCTTTCAGCAGAAGACACTTTGCTCACTTTCTCCCAAGCGGAGATAACGGATGGCAGTCTTCTTCACGAAGACAGTTCGTTCAAGGATCCTTATCAAAAGTCAGCAAATGGCAGTCTCTTTCAGCAGAAGACAGTTTGCTCACTTTCTCCCAAGCGGAGATAACGGATGGCAGTCTTCTTCACGAAGACAGTTTGTTTAAGGATTCCTTATTTAAAGTCAGCAAATGGAAGTCTCTTTCAGGAGAAGACAATTTGCTCACTTTCTCCCAAGCGGAGATAACGGATGGCAGTCTTCTTCAGAAGACAGTTCGTTTCAGGATCCTTATCAAAAGTCAGCAAATGGCAGTCTCTTTCAGCAGAAGATAGTTTGCTCACTTTCTCCCAAGCGGAGATAACCGATGGTAGTCTTCTTCATGAAGACAGTTCGTTTAAGGATTCCTTATTTAAAGTTAGCAAGTGGCAGTCTCTTTCAGCAGAAGACAGTTTGCTCACTTTTTTTCCTAAGCCGGGTCAACGAATGGTAGTCTCTTTCACAGAAGACAGTTCGTTCCGCTTAAGGATTCCTCGGCAGGGTTGACAAATGGCAGTCTCTTTCAGCAGAAGACAGTTTGTTCCCCTAGCGGTTGGCAAATGGCAGTCCTTCCCAAGGAAGACAGTTTGTCTGTTTAATACCCAAGGAATCAACAAATGACAGTTTCTTTGCAAGAAAGTTTGTCTGCTTCTGAGATGTTTCATCCCCATCAGGGTCGACAAATGGCAGTTTTCCTCCTAAGAAAACAGTTTGTTAATTTCCCAGCGGAGTCAATGAATGGCAGTCTTCTTCAAAAAGATAGTTCAGATTCCTCAGTAGAATTGACAAATGGCAGTTTTCCTACCAGAAAGCAGTTTGTTAATTCCCCAATATACGTGGATGAATGGCAGTTTTCGTCCCGAAAACAGTTCGTCCACTTTCAAGCAAAGTCATTATCTCCTCAAAAGGATGCACGATCATATGGCATTCCTTCAAAGACGTCACATTGAAGAAAAGTATGATAAAGTTTCTTGTCATCCATCAATGGCATCTCTCCAACGGACGCTGGTGAGAAGCTTGATGAGGAAACAAACCCTTGGAGATTTTTCTCTTTATCTGAGATATCGTCCAAAATCACAACTGAGACCAATTTCGCGATCGGAAATCCGAAACAAGGGGAGTGGTTTACCTTTTTCTAAGTATTAACAGTTAGTTAAAGAAGATGGATCATGCATTCTACGTTGCCATCCATTCACCAGAATTTACATAAGCAAATTTCTACAGGAATTTGTCTCCCTATCCCCCGCAGAGTGAGACAACGGGATCAAGTCATGCACAAGGATTTTATTATCGATGCAACATCTCAAGGACGCCCAAAATTCGGGCATTCTTTGGTATTTAAGTCTCTTTCACTCAAGAGAGATCAAGATGTCAATATTTCTCCCTCCAAATGAAAGAAACTTAAATAGGGGCATCTGTCATACCCTAATTTTTACCCCCCCTTGAGATGTCACACCTCCAAATACCTCATCAAACTCAAGACAGGTACTCAGAGTAGTCACTTGTTTGTCTGATACCCAATCGAGGGTGCTCAAGGACAAAGGAGTTCAGGCAAAGGATCAATCAATATGAGAATAAACTCTAATACAATCATAGGATTCAAATGATTCATTTATTCACCTATGTTGATTAGAAAACAGTCATCAGGGCTCAGGTTTGCTCAGCTAGGGTTTTGAACCCATCAAGGACTAAAATCAGGGACCACATTTGGGAAACCCTAAAAATCCCCAGGGCATCACTCAAAGGATTCAATCGTATTCAAATGATCCATATGACAATATCCATAAGGCATTACACTTCAATTCAAGATCTACAGTCATCAATTTCATCTGGTCGACAATTAGGGTTTCAGACCTAATTCACTAGCATAGTTGACTTTTAATCAGGACATGGATCCAAAACTCAAAGCATGACTCAAGAACTTCTATTACCTCAATATAATCCATTCATATCACTCATTTGAGGAGGAGAACTTGATTCGTTACCAAAGTCCAAGATTTCACTTCATCTGGAAAAAGTCAACGATACAAGATCACCTTTGACTTTTAAGATTATTGGTCAAACCATGACTTTTAAGGATCAATATCATCAACATATGATTATTGAAGTCATTTGACCAAAGAAAATCAAGAAAATCAATCAAGAATCAAAAAGTCAAAGATTGACTTTTTATACTTAGAAATTTTTCTAAGTGTTTAAAGGTCTTTTTTGCAAAACTTTGGAAGGGAATATCTCAAAATATCAAGTACAAACTGAAAAAAACTTCCAACATCAAAGTTGTAGATTTTGATCCAATGAAAAACTTTGTCACATATGATTTTTTGGCTAGAAATCAACCATTGAAGAGATATGGAGCTTCAAAGTTGCTGCCTTCATAAAACTAGCAAAGAAACCCTAGTTTTCTTCAAACTTCAAGCCCATTTTTCACAATTTTCCCAAGAGATTTTGAAGAAACTCCAAACTAATGAATTGAAGTACATGTTAATGGCTTTCCAAATTGTGCTCAGCCTTCTCCAAATTCATTTTGAGCTAAGAGATATGCTTGTTCAAAGTAGGGCTCATGAAGTGAAATTATAGGTCATGTACCATTTTGAAACTTTGCAATTTTGTGCAAATGGCTTCACTAATGGATGCTACACGACCCATAATACATCAGTAAACATACCATGCATTCACTTTCACCATGGCATAAGGATTAGAGAATATTCCCAAAACAAGAACATGTGATTATGTAATGATTACATTTGGGAAATTTATGGCAAATGGTGATTCACCAATTGGAATCTTTCTTGAGCCAATTAGAGAGCTCAACACCTCAAGTCTATCCCCTAAGATCATAAAATATCAATGGATGGGGAGCTAGCTCGAAAACACCATCATTGCATTTTGAAGATTCCTTGAATTCCTTCATGGCCAAGAAATCAAAACTACTTCACTAAGCAAGCTCACTCTCTCAAACTACTCTGAGCTTTTTGCCTATAAATATAAGTGCTATACTCCATATAATTCACACCAAAGCAACTCTAATTCTTGCTTTCTCTTTCTCTCCCTCATGCTTATGGTTTTCAAAAGTTCTTTGGCAAGAAGAATCGAATTCTTCAAACCAGAGCTCTTCTTTTGAAAGTAAGCACTCTAACATCTCAAGGAGGTTCATTAGAAGTGATCCAAGCACCTGGATCACTTCTGTAAGTGCAAGAACACCATCTTCACTTTCACTTTGGAGTAGAGTCAGTTGGAGGTCTGTAGATCAATTCAGGAGCTGTCAAGCAAGTCTAAGCATTCAGACACATTCCTTATGGTGTAGTGAAGCTATCCAGATGGTCGCAGCTCATCTGTAAGTTCAGAATCACCATCTTCCATTTCTACTTGAAGCTCAAGCAAGAGGGGTCGGGTAGATCATTTCAGAGGTTTTCAAAGCAATCCAAGTGCCCAGATAGCATAAACAAGGTCCAAGGAAGCTTTTGTGATCATTCATTCAAAGTCAGGAGCTTCCTATCATTCACACGACCTTCAGTTTCAGAGGTAAGTTTTTGAACTCCACCTCTTTAATTTAAGCACTCTTTGTGATAAAACTCGATACCATTTCATTCAGCATCATCAGAGGATGAAAAATCCTCTATCATCATTTGTTTATCTTTCAGTCTAGTCATTTAATTTGATTTTTAAGTTCTAGGGTTCTTCATGTTTTTCAGTTAATTCATTAGATGTAGTTAATATAAATCTGTGTTAGCTATATATTTAGAATCGTGAGTGAATTTAGAACAAGTTTCATGTTTACACCTTGGCCATTGGTTGAGAATTGAGAGATCTGGAAATTCAAAAATCCAAGAGCTAGAAGTTGAAGACGAAGATGGCAGTTGGCGCGCCATTTTCAAACATTCTTGGTCAAGTTTAAAATATATTTAGTGCAAGGTATTCATATAACGAATACATTGTTATAGCCCAGTGGTAAAGAGAGTTTGTGTGTTGCGCGTGCCCAAGGTCTGGGGTTTGAATCCCCCTCGCCCCAGACCTTTTGATTTTATTTTCTTTTTTGCTCTATGCACTTAAACAACATATGTATTGCATTGGAGTCACCACTATGACACCAAGCGCGCGTTGGCTGGTTGGTGTGTGTTTTGAGTACTGGCTTCAAGGGCGTGGGTTCAAACCATGGTGAGGCCAAAACCAATTTTTTACTACTTTTCTTCTTCATTTTCTTTACAACTTCACACAACAAATTAACCAATCAAATTAAATCATTTTTTTTTATTTTTCACACACTTGTCACTTAACATATCTATTTTATGAATAATAAAAAAAATCACAAAAATATTATTTATTTGATATATTTTTATTAGGTTTAAAATAACATATTTTTAAGTATTTTAAAATGCTTTAAATATAGTTTTCTCTTGATTTTCAAAACCTAATCTCTTGTAAATACTTTTGTGATAAAACCCTAATCATGTAGATCTTAATTAGGTATAGACTTTGTCTTTACTCTAATTAAGTTGACTTTTGTCAATTTTCAAAACTGTTTTTTCAAACTTTAATTAAACAGACGACCAAGGTTTTCAGACAACAAAACCTTGTATCATTGCAAATCATTTTCAACTGTTTCTTATAAACAGTAAATCAATCCATGGGCCTCTAATAGAGTGTAAGTCCCATCACCTTTTTCTTTTCATAGTTTGTTTTTTTTCAAAACTGTATTTACAAAATCTTCTTTCTGTTTTCAAAACATTCTTCTGGTATTTGAAGGGCATTATTCCCGGTGAAACTCTTCAGATACCTATGTGACCTATGTCCATCTTCACTTCTTCTGTTTTCAAAAACCTTTAACTGTTTATCATAAATATTCAATTGTTATCAATAAAACATCAATTGCTAGCGAGGCTTTGTACATGCATCTTCAAAGGCCTCCACTCCATCCAGGTTAGGCTTTACAAGCTTTCGATTTACAGTTTTCATTTAAATTACTGTCAAGTATATACTGTTTATATATTGTTTAGAACTACGTCTGAGTGTAAACCTTAGGACAGTTAAACTATATATATATATATATATATATATATATATATATATATATATATATATTATACGATTATGGCCTAGGATTGAGAATGTCTTCCCGGTGAAGGCTCTTTCCTAATTAGAGATCTTTAGTTCTAACCCTCAAGATGAATTATTCCCGGTGAAACATCTTGAAAAAAACCTTAGAACCCAAAATAGGATACATCCACCCAAGAGGAATTATTCCCGGTGAAACCTCTTACCCATTTGCTTAGAGCCAAAATAAGTTCAAAACCACATAGCTTTCTCTTGTGCTATAACAAGGACCCTCGATTAGCCTCCTCTTGGGCTTTGTTCAAGGACCCACAGGCTTCTTAAAAGCATTCCCAGCTTCCTCTTGAGCTTGTATACAAGGACCCGTCAGGTTTCTTATAAACATAGGAACGGGTCTTTAGTCACCTTTTAGCCTATCCTGGTGAGTTTCTTCCACTCTTCAAACCAAACTTTAAACAAGCTAAGAATGTATCAATCTCACATTGAGTACACCTTTTGGAATGAGAGACATGGACAGTCTCTGTCACCCTTATCTTCATTAATTCTCCTTAGCAGAGTCTAGGATCCATAATTGTCTATCTTTAGTCAGTGTCAGCCTTAATCTTGGGCTTTAAACAAGAAGTCTCAATTAGTTAATCCTTCTGCCATCAGTCAAAAACCCCTGGAAAGGGTTAGCCTCCATTCATTCTTTCATTTTTAACAAAATTCCCTAGAAAGGGTTAGCTTCCAAAAATTAAACTTTCAAAAGATAAAACTCTCCAGTAGAGTAAAACCCCTGGAAAGGGTTAGCCTCCAAAATCAGTCCTCTAAAGTCATAATTCCCTGGAAAGGGTTAGCTTCCAAAAATTCAACTTTTAAAAGATAAATATCACTTAAGGTCAGTCTCAGTCAATAAAAACCAATTCCCCGGTAGAGTCTACTTTAGGTCAACCATTCAAACAAATTCCCCAGTAAGAGTCAATCTTCCAACCTGGGTCTTTCATTCAACAAAAGCACAATCCTCAGTAGAGTCAACCCTTAGGATAACCCTCAACAAAAATCCCCTCTGAGTCAAAGGATCCCACACTGGGAGATCTCTCTTCATTAAAAAGTCAGCCTCAACCTTGGGCTTTATACAAGGCACATACTCCTCTTAGAGTCAAAACCCTACTTATAGGTACTCCCCTAGAGAGTCAGCCACAACCTTGGGCTTCGTACAAGGCAGATAATAGAGTCTCCCCAGTGAGTCCTTCACCATCAAGTAGCCACAACCTTGGGCTTTGTACAAGGCAGATAAACCACATTTCCTATGTCAAAGATTCCTAACCTCTAGGATCTTTTCCCCATAGAGTCATCCATACTCAGTTTCCTCCATAGTCAGCCACAACCTTGGGCTTCATACAAGGCACAAAATAATGACTTCCCCATCTAAGAGTCAGCCACAACCTTGGGCTTCATACAAGGCACAAAAAAGAGTCTCCCTAGATAGAGTCAGCCACAATTCTGGGCCTTGTACAGAACACTAAAAACCTTTCAATCATAAAACAAATAAACACTCTCCAACTAGAGTCAGCCTCAATTATGGGCTTTGTACAGAATACAATACCTTTTAGCTTAAGTTAATTTCCAGTGGAGTCATCTTCTAGAGTCAATAAAAACAATTAAAAAGCCTCAAGCTTGGGCCTCATACAAGCCAGCTAAAAAGCAAATCTTTCAAACAGTAGATAGACATAGATTATCTCTATAGAGAGACATTTCTCCTATCTCACCACATTCAAACAAACAAACATTTCAACTTCAATTTCAATTTCAATTTCAATTTCAAACATTCTCCCATTTAGGACTTTGAAAGGCATGCTCTGAGGAAAACAAACCCAGACTTGTACACTTTCCCTAATTTGGATGAGAATCCTTCTTTCATTCAAGAGACACGCGACTGGAATACTTGCAAACATACAAGTAAGGTCCCTCTCTTAATGAAATGAATTCAGCTTTTCTTTCACTCTTTTAAATGTTTGTGGTGGAATAGTAGAAATACCTCTCTGTAAAGATAATTTCATGTCTCTTTACTGTAAACAGAGATTTAATTCAAGCTTCAACCTTGAGCTTTAAGCAAGGCATCAAAAACAATTAATTTCCCTAATTAGTTCTCCGAACTACAAAAAGCTCTGACTTCCATTAGGGATATGTAGGCATGAGGTTCACAAGGAATCTCAGCGAGCTAATAAAATACCAAAAATAGTCTGTCTGTCTTTCTTTTAAATCAATTCAATTTTCCCTCCTAACACAAAGGAGAAACTTTCCCAATAATAAGCAACAAACACAAACACATACACACAGAGAAGGTTCCCGTAGAGTACTACGGATATGTAGGGTGCTTAAACTCTTTCCTATGTATAACCGACCTCCCGGACTCCAGAATTTCTAGTCTAGGTGAATCCCCATACTTAGCAAACTCCTAGGGTTTATTTGAGATCTTTTTCCCCTTTCCTACTCGTAGGATAATTAAAAATTTCGTGTGATATCGTAGGAAGAACTGAAACAAAATTCATCCCGCCACGGGCGCATTCTCCTTCCAAATTTCGCGTGAAGGGTCTAGCGTGCCGTCCTCCCAATTGAAACGGGGAGGTAAAAAAACGACACCACAGATGGCATGTTCATTGCTTGCACAATCAATCATGTGGTTGCTGACGGAAATTCCTTGTGGCATTTCATTAATTCATGGGCTGAGATTTCTCGTAGTTCTGGTCATCATCAGATATCCAAACTCCCAACATTGGAACGTTGGTTTCCAGATGGTACTCAACTTCCCATACGTTTTCCTTTTTCGCTGGATTTACAAAAGAATCACTCTGATGGGACGAGTTCTTCAACATCTGATGAAGAACTCCATATATCAGAGAGGTTATTCCATTTCACAAAGGAAAAAAATTTGCAACTAAAATCAAAAGTCAATGCAGAAATTGATAGTACCTTCCAAATATCTTCTCTACAAGCGCTTTTTAGTCACGTTTGGTGCTCCATTATTCGTTCCAAACAAATTAATCCACAAGAACAAGTCCATAGTATATTAATGATAGGGGTTAGACCAAGATTTGTTCCACCATTGCCGGAAGGTTATTTTGGAAATGCATTTAAAGGTGGCATGGTTGCGATGAAAGCTGAGGAGTTGGTGAAGGAAGATGGTGTTCGTAACACCTCCCTAGAGATAAACAAGTTAATTGCATCACACTCTAATGAGAAGATAAAGAATCACTTTGACTTTTGGTTGAAAAATCCAAATGTTTTTATACCTAAGAGCATGCCGAATAATTTATTAATCATGAGTAGTTCTCCACGATTTGATGTTTATGGTAATAATTTTGGATGGGGAAAGCCGGTTGCAGTTCGTAGTTCAAATTAAATAAATGGAATTATTAGTGTGTTTGGTGGAATAGAAGAAGGTAGTATTGAACTACAAATTCGTCTCCCTTATAATATTTTGGAGGCATTGGGAAATGACATTGAGTTCACGAATGTTGTGTCCAACTAATGCAACTTCAAGATTTATAATTCATGAATAACTTATGATATTTAATTCTTAGTTTTTTCTTTCATAAAAAATATGTTTTTTGTTTTGATTAATTTCGCATTGACATGGTGCATGTGGTTACTTGTGTCGTGCACGAAGTTGTACTTGTATTATTCTAATGTGTGGTAATAATCGGTAAGGGGTCAGGTTAATGTGCATAAGGTATATCCTTATGCACGGTGCATAAGTCTCGTACGAGTAATATTTAAATTGTTCCGAGTAATATTTTAGTTAGAAACGAGTAATCATATCATAATTCATGAATAATATATGCATTATTTGTACACATCTATTAATTATGAATAATTATTAATTGTGAGTAATGAGTACACTATTCTGAGTAATATTTACATCATTCTGAATAATATCGAATTTTAACTATTTTGAGTAATATATTCATTGTTCTGAGTAATATTTATACTATTTTGAATAATCTGTATATTATTTTGAATAATAAATATAATACTTTGAGTAATATAAACAATATTTGAGTATTTATCCACCGTGCATAAGGATATACCTTATGCACATCAACACATCTCACTCGTAAGTACTCAATTCTATTGGAGAGAAATTTTAATAAAAAATTTAATATTTATTTAAATTTTAATTTATAATAAATATTGTTTAATTTTTTTTTTAACTTAAATGCGTTTGTGATCTCTATTTTAGTGTTGTTTTTTTTTTATCTTTTAGTCTTATTTTAAAAAAATAGTCTTGATCCCGTATTTAATATTTTCTAAGTTTTTAGTCTCCTTTCAAATTTAAAGAGATAACAATGACGTGACAAGAATAAAAGATATTTTAAAAAATAGTATTAATTAATTTATAGCGTAATGATAAGGATAAAAAAAAAGGTGAATATTTTAAAATTAAAAAGATACAAAGTATCTTTCCATGTGATATAACTCCATTTTAGAATATAATTACAGCAAAGTGTGTTTGAACGTTTTGCATGCACTTTTAAAAAACAAAGTCAACATTTAACAGAGTGTTTGTTTACTATTTTATTACTCCACTCAATTTAATTTTATGCAATTTTGTACTAACTTTAAAATTCAGCAATTATTATTGCTGTTAAATATATTTTTGGTTTCTATAAATATTTTAATTTTGGCTTTTAATCCCTATAAAAAAATATATTGACTTTTAGTCTCTATAAAATTACTTTTGCACTCACTTTTGGTCGCTATACGGGGACTAATACTGAGTGTAAAAGTAATTTTATAGTAACTAAAAGTCAATATTTTTGAAAGATACACATTACTCTCTTACTTGGATGACATAAATACATTTCACAAAAAAAAACCAACAAGGTCCATATCATATATTAAATACTTGCCAATTGAGTTAAAGATGATCCTGAATCATAATAAATAAAACTTATTCTTATATAAAACTTTCAATATTTTTTTTGCTTTCACATCGGTTCTGATCTACATAGTAGATCGGCTAAACCGACTTGTGCTACGGAGACACGTACACTGATCAAGCTTTGTTTCTATCAAAAATCGAACATGATATTCTCTGATTACCGTCCTTTGCATGGACTCGTTTGCCACTCGAGCCCAAACGCTTGGTTAAAATTTTTAATATTTTCATCAAACAAAAAGTTTTAAAATAATTTTTTTTAATTAAATCTTTAATCAACATTCTTCCATTTTTGAATCGTCTCATTCAAAGAAAATCTAAAAAACTCAAATAAAAAAAAATCCTAGAAAAAAAAATCCTAGAAAATAGTTGTAACTTCTAAAAGATGGAAATTCAAGAATGATTATTTCCAAGAATAATTTATGGGTTTCATTTCTTGATAACAGTATGAAGTTTCAATAAAGAGACAGAAACTTAAGTTTACGTAAACAACTTTTTATATTCTAAACTTGAGTTTACGTAAACATCTTTTATATTCTATATAAACTTGACTTAAAATTTTATTGAATAAATATTTGTTTACTTGCATAAATTTTATTGAATAATGGTTCTATGAATTATTCAAAGTTTTCTATATATAGAATGTGTTCATCCAAGCACTAACATAGTCTAGTCCAGCCTGAAACAAATACATGGGTGATATCCGAGTCCTCTCTACGGATACAATCAAGGCAGCAAAATCCAGTGATACAAGAATCAATTTGACTCCATGGGATCTCCAACATCTACATGCTCCATCTAACAAAAAAGGCCTTCTTTATCACCATCCTTTAGTAGCAAATCAAATCCAACATCTAAAACACTCTCTATCCTCTGTCCTTGAATTTTTCCAACCTCTTGCAGGTCGTCTCAACATAACAGAACACGAAGATAATATTGTCTCGTGTTTTGTTATTTGCAACAATGCAGGTGTACTCTTTATTCATGCCGCGGTGGAAAATATTTGTGTTGCTGACATCCTAGAGCCCATCTACGTTCCTTCAATTGTCAGTTCATTTTTTCCTTTTATCGGAGTTAGTAACCATGAAGGCACATCACAACCATTGTTGGCTATTCAAGTTACGGAGCTAGTTGATGGCATCTTTATTGGTTGCACAGTCAACCATGTGGTTGTTGATGGAAATTCCTTATGGCATTTCATCAATTCATGGGCTGAAATTTCACGTGGTTCTTGTCATCGTCAAATATCCAAACTCCCAATACTAGAACGTTGGTTTCCTGATGACATCCAACACCCCATACAATTTCCTTTTAATATAGAGCCACAAAAGAATAACTCTGATGGACCGAGTTCTTCACCATCTTATGATGAAGAACTCAATATATCAGAGAGATTATTCCATTTTAAAAAGGAGAAAATCTTGGAACTAAAATCAAAACTCAATACACATATTGATAGTACCATCAAAATATCCTCCCTACAAGCGCTTTTAACTCATGTTTGGTGCTCCTTCGTTCGTTCCAAACAATTTGATTCACAGGAAGAAATTCATAACATGTTTTTGATAGGGGTTAGACCAAGATTACTTCCACCATTGGAAGAAGGTTATTTTGGAAATGCAATTATAGGTTGCATGGTTACCATGAAAGCTGGAGAGTTGTTAAAGGAAGGTGGTGTTTGTAATGGTGCTTGGGAGATGAACAAGTTAATTGCTTCACACTCTAATGAGAGGATAATGAGTCACTACGAGTCTTGGTTGAAAAATCCAATTATTTTTAGGTTTAACGGCATACCGAATAATAATTTTTTAATCATGAGCAGTTCTCCTCGGTTTGATGTTTATGGTAATGATTTTGGATGGGGAAAGCCAGTGGCAGTTCGGAGTTCCAATAAATCAAATGGAATTGTTAGTGTGTTTCCAGGAATAGAAGAAGGAAGTATTGATCTTCAAATCCGTCTTCCTTACAATATTTTAGAGGCAATGGAAAATGGCCTCACTTCATGAAGGTTGTGTCCAATTGATGCAAAGTTATGATTTATAACTTTTATGAATATAAGTTTTAGATATTTTAAAAAAAAAAAGAAATAAAGGAAAGTGTGTTTCACATTTTGTTAATTTGGTTAGTTTGGTTATTATTATTCTGTGCACGAAGTTGTACTTGAATTATTCTAAAGCATGGTAAGTGCTCAATTATTGGTATAAGTTGGTATGTACTGAACCAGCATATGATGGTATGTGTTAAACTGAACCAAACATGTTGTGTTGATATGAAGTGAACTGAACATGTTGATATATATATATATATATATATATATATATATATATATATATATATATATATATATATATATATATATATATATATATATATATATATATATATATATATATATATATATATATATATATATATATATATATATATGTTGAACATAGTGATATGCCATGCTGATTTTTTAAGCATGCTGTAAAAGTGTTATACTTGTTATGGTAAATTGTTATACTTTTGTTAAATATGTTATGCAGAACTGGTTTTTTAAGCATGCTGTAAAAGTGTTATACTTGTTATGGTAAATTGTTATATTTTTGTTGAATATGTTATGTAGAACTTGTAACACTCTAAAATCTCGTCTCTTAATTTAAAAGAGAACAACAAATATACATGAATAAACATAACCATTATGGTGTCACACATACTTCTCAATCAAACATTCATTCTTTTTAAAATTTAAGAAATATCGCAGCGAAATTTAAACATTTAAGCAATAAAAACATCTTTTGTTCTCAAAAGGAATTAACTTTGAAATAATTGAAAATACCATTAAAAATAAATCGCTAAGATAGACATAACAAACCTCATTCCAATGTTACACTATCAGAGAATTATTCGCATAAACTAAATAAACACATAAATAAAGAAGTGAAGATAGCCATCTCAACCATCCTCTAACACGCATGACAGAAAGGCTTCTTTACCTAAGTATCTGAAAAAACGGCATAAAAGCCACACAATAACAAACAAGGGTGAGAATGTATTCAAATCATGTTAGTGGTGTATAATACAACAAGGATAGATACAAAACGTAATTCAATCAATCATCAATAATTCACCATGTAATATCATGTATGTAATAGACACCTCGACTCTACTACAATGTATGTGGTACCAAAGTTTGGAAATTTCATAGTTATGTTACTAAATTCATCCACGGGTTCCATCTCTAAATCCCGAGCTCACAAATGGTTACACCTCTAAACCATGAGCTCCTCACTAATTCCATCTTTGAAATATGATTCATCACTGATCACAACTCTAGCTCAGGACTCGTCAACAGACCGAAGCCCCTACCTATCACCTCTCTACATGATGCATGAATGCTACACACGCAATACATGAAGGCTCACGACTACCTCTATCTCCTAAACTCAACATCGGTTTCATCTCTGAACCGAGCTCAACATGATAAAATTAATATCAATATAAGGTCACACTAACGGTTCCATCTTTGAACCGAACACCTCAAACATGATCAATTATTAAAGGGTTAAATATGTTTTTGGTCCCTATTAAATTACCAATTTTTTTTTGTCCTTATTAAAAAAAATGACATGTTTTAGTCCCCACAAAATTATTATGCACGTAGTTTTAGTCCATATGTTAAACCGATTTGTATTTTTGAATGATTACTTTACAAACATGTTTAGAACGTTATAAAAAATTCCTTAAAAAAAAACTCAAAATTTGATTTTTAAGTCGAAATTTGCATTACTTTTATCATTATCTTTTGAAATTTAAAAAATCCATTTTTAATTCTTCTCATTTTAAAAAATTATATAATTTGATAAAGATATATTTTATAGTATTCTAAATACATATGGAAAAAATTATTCCAAAATTTAAAAGTTTAAGGGTGATTAAACAATTTTCAAAATTTTAAAAAATAGCAGTGACTAAAACTGCATGCATAAATTTTTTGTAGGAACTACAATATATCATTTTTTATAAGGACTAAAAATGAAATTTGAGATATTTATAGGGACCAAAAACATACTTAACCTATTATTGAATATCAATATAAAAATCAAGGTTATATAATATCTAATCTATAATCATCTCAACATCAACATTAAAACCCCCTCATGGGGTAATCATTAATTCAATCAATCACAACAATACAAACAAAGTGTTTTCATCGTCAATAACCCTCAATTAGCATTACACAAAAAGTAACAAGATATAATCACGTCCTCACGTACACTATTAAATTCTTAGGAAACTACCATGAGGTAGTGCTACGTGTTAGCTTTCAAACTCTTCGAACCACGCCTCAATTGGAGTCACAAAACACAAGTTATGATGAAAACAATATCTGAACAAAATCAATGTGATCGATGACGGTTGGGCCGTCACCCAGTTGACTCATGTCAGCTCATTCGATGCAATGATAGTTGGACAGTCATAAAGGTGATGTCCATCACCGCAGTAGAATGCATAATTATGTGTTTTTCACCATATGAGGACTTCTGGACCTTCGATTTCAATTCCGTTATATCTAGCATGCTCACAATTTGACATACAATAATTATTAGAAATTATAGCAACATAAAACACATATATTACAGTACCTAAGATTTTACTAGTGGATATTTTCTAGGAATTTACTTACAAATTTACCTACTGAAATAGTTACTTTCGAAGATTTTTACTAGGAACGAATATCAACAAGAAAATTTGTAAGAAATCAGCAAGGAAAAATGACTAGTCTATGATGGGAAGTCAGAAAAGCCTATCCTCAAATTCTAGAATAGTGGAAAGGTGGGCAGAATCCCAAACGAGAATTTTCTCTTGGCGATAACGCAGACAATGACCAATTTTGATGTATCCAGGATCCTCATTGATGGGGGAGCCCTTGAACCATTATGTATGTGAAGCTTTTTGAAAAGTTTAGACTGAGAAGAGAGAAAATTCACTACTACGGAAAAGTGATACCACAACGGTAAGAGAAGTCTTACCACAACGACTGATTAACCATTGTGAGGTAAGGTGTGATTGTATGTACGATGTTTTCCATTACGGTTGCGCGACCACTGTGATAAACTATGTAGCTCGCTACCTATCACAACAGTTATCTTAAACAACCGTTGTCATAAATGTAAGTTCATGAGTTCAATACTCAGATGCAACCAAAATCAAAACGCTTAAAATAATTACATTTCACTAGGAGTATATATCATAACCGTTGTGGTATATATATAAGTTTATTAATAAATATGGGATTGGTTATTTTTCCTTGCCCCTCATTAATCATATACGAAAATTCAAATAGATTTTTGAATTGCATGTATATTTTAATTCATGATTTTCTCATTAACTCATAGAATTTGATTCAATTCCAAATTCTTCAAAATAATGTTGATGAATGGATGTCTTCTGAGTCTTTCACACAAAATTTGATTTCCTCTTCTTTTCTAGTTTATTTTTCAAACATCAAGATTTGTGTGAAAGACTCGTACTGGCATCCATTTATCAATATTGTTTTGAAGAATTTGTGACATTGAATAAAATTCAATAGACAAAAGAGGAAATTATGATTTACAAGATGGATGCAATTTGGAAAAAAAACATTGGATCACCAAAGTTGTTTTTCAAGAATAATTTAATTTTTCTGATTATTAACTCAAAAATCTATTTAAATGAATGCACGTTCAATGAGTGGTTAATGAAACAAACAATCACGTATGATATAACAAACTCACTAACAAAAAATAAAATAATTAAGATAGATTGGGAGAACTTGATAAGTAATAATTCATGTAAGCTATGAAGAGTTGAAAACATGTGTTCTCTATGAAAATATTATATGAAAGACTCATATAATATTTCCGCAACAAACACAAGTTCGCAACTGTCTTAGATTCATGTTCATTGATAAGTATTTCCAGCTGCATCACTGATAATTAAAGACCCTTAACCACTTGCTAGCTGCACAAGAAATACCATTTATTAATAAACAACACAAACAACATACAAATAAACATTTATAATTAAAAAAAATAGTTGTGAGTGAATAATCTTAGAAGTTATAACTTACAGTAAATTACGACGAATAAAGAATATAAAATACTTACTTGTTTTTTTTCCATATTCCTTCTTGATGTTCTTCATATGAAGTAGGCACAAGAATCTACATATAGAATATAAAAAAAGATATAAGAGAGAATCTAGTAAAAACATAAATAGATGTTTGTAGAAACAAAAACGGAGAGAATCTAAGCATAGTCTTCAAGATAGTCAAAGTCAGATTCTTGATACATAGTCTTCAGGGCCGAGTTCTTCTTATAAAAATGGGTAAACATAAACATCCAGATCACATTACAGCTAAAATGAGTAAACGTAAAAATTATAAGGCTGAAAAGAGGTATTTTAAGAAAGAGATTACCAAGTTGGTGAAGAAACAAGTAAAGGAAGAGAAGCAGAAGTCTGAGGAAGCTTCAAAGGTTTAGAAGTTTGAAGGAGTAGGCACATCTATTGGGGCCTCCAAAGTGGAAAAAGAGAGGGATGAAGAATAAAATTATCTAATGTAGGCACATCTGTTGAGGATCCAAAACGTAATGCCTTCTTAATAAATAAAAGAATTCCATTCTCTTAGTGTTTGTTGCCATTTACTTCCTTTAACAACACCAAAACCTGAAGCATATCAACAACCTAATAATTAGTTTGTAACTACACAAAGTTATTGTCACAAAATCAAAATAAAATATGAACAATACACATCACAATGTCATTATGTTAAAAAAGAAACCCTAGCGAAGAACATAAACTTTTTGAAAGAAGTACCATTACCTCAACAAGATAGATATATATATATATATATATATATATATATATATATATATATATATATATATATATAGAGAGAGAGAGAGAGAGAGAGAGAGAGAGAGAGAAAACAAGAAATGAACAACAAACAAGGTGAAAACTTACGAAATTCGTTTCCAAAAATTAATGAAGATGGTGAAGATTTCGATATCGTCATCGTCTTGTTTGCTAGGGCATCCTTATGTGTTATGAACGAAATAAATTGTTTGTTATGTTTATATTATGTGAAAAGAATTTCATAACAGTTTCAAGAAACAACCGTAATGAAATATGAAATATATAATCATGGTTTAATGAAACATCCATGGTTGTTATACTTTTAATTTTTAAATAACAAAAAATATTAAGGCTCACGCACTTATTTTTCTTGAAAAAATGGAAAAATGTTGATGTTGGGATTCAAAGCTTATGACCAAATTTATATGACTACTATTAGATATAAAAACTGTGATGAAATGTTTCTTCATAAAATAAATAATGTGTGTAAAAAATAAGATATAATTACGGTGAATAAATGGTTGTGGTAATATATCTTCACTGTAAGTATGTTTTGTAGTAGTGATATAGGCGTACAAGGGATCTGACCAACATGCCTCTAACGACACGATAACTCGCCCCTGGGGGTATATTGAGCTAATGGTCACCTAGGGATAAAGAAGATATACTAGGGTGGCCGGCCTATAATTCCTAATAATTCTATGCAAAAGCATCTATAATGCATCCCATGAAGACCTTTCATGGAAATGTTGGACGCGGTGGCCTCCCCGATTCACCTCAAATTGAAGTATTAGACTGATCATGACAAGTCGATAACTATTTGAGCTGACATGTCTAGAGCACGAAGGATACATAAAGCCTTACAGCTCGGCCAAAAGGGGAAAACAAAGAGAAAGAAATGGAAATCAGTGTGGCCTCCACCACCTTGGATTTAGAAGAAATTGGAATCAAATTCCAAAATAAAAGACTAGAGATCCTGACCGGTATGATGAAAATTATTTTGGGTTGATAGATACACGGGACAACTTCAAATAAAAATCAAGGTCAGTAAAGGAATGTTGTATTAATACACGCAAAGGAGAATAAGCAATGACCACAATGCTTGGTTAAAGTTTTATTTATCGCAACACCATAACATGTAAAAACAATGGTAAGTAAAAAAAATGAGAAAATATCACGAAGCTACAATTATGAAATACATTTACATCAAATATTACACCGGATAGATTCTTCCTGGAGAAACTAAAGCACTATGTGGTATGCTCATCCCAACAAAGACCGATTTCCATTCCACCATCTCCTAGTTAGGACAAACTTTCTCTTGCGAAATATGAACCATGGAATGAAAGAATTCCACTTGTTGCAGGGCATTTTCAAAAGATACTTGTAGAACGAAGAAATGGTCTTCCACTAACCTCTCAGACTCTTTCGATAAGGTTTTCATAATGCATCTCCTAAAGAATGTTCTCATCTTTCTTCTAATCTTCCCGAGTCTCATTTAGGGGACAACTCTAAATCATTCACCATCTTGTGGGAAGATATTGGTTCCTGTTTCGCCTCTACAAGAGAGGTCTCAGTTGTGGATAAATTCACATATTTCTTCTTTATCTCTTGTAAAAGTTATTTCACACTCTTAGTCAATAAGTGAGGGTATCCAAAATCTTACACAATAGTCCCTATCTCTCTTAGGAAACCAGTAGTCATGGTGAGCTCAACTAGATACCCGTCCCATTCGATAGTAAGAGTATTGTTACGTTCTTGAAACACATATTTTTCCTTCTAAAGACAGAAAAACAAGAAAACATCGCTCCTTTTGGAAGCACCTAAGTCCAAAATAATCTACACTCGACGATTTTGGTATGCCAGTTCAATCAAATTCTCATGACAAATTACCTCAACTTTTCCTGAAAAACATGTACAATCCCCCTTAGAAGAAGACTTAAACTCCTCAACATCTGCGGACCAGGGCGGGACAAAAATGAATTTGGTAATGAAGCTGTTGTTGACGTCGAGCACATGCCAGAGTATGAATTCATCTAACCGAAAAGCCTTCCCCATAGGGGGCCCAACAACAAACATGTTAATGGGAAACTCCCAGGCTATGAATGGTGACGAGTATATGGCACTATCTACCGTGACTCAGCCCAGAGAATCCCAAACTTCTACTTGGATAAGCAAACCCCGTAGACGAGACACCATGAGTAGCTTTCCCAACATCAATGATAATAGACAAGGGAAACCCTGGGTGTCCTCTTCATATGAAGCATCATGTTGTAACATTTAATCTTATCTACAAGTCATATATTAATGAAGATAAGGAAATAATAACCATCTGAGTAGTTCCAAAGAAAATAGGATGTTGCCTGTATTATTCACCAAAGATAATATGCATATCCTCCTTTAAAGTAGTTTCCACAAACAAGTGTGTCTCTATGAACTGTTTCTTTTGTTTCATTGATACCTCCCCCAGAGGAGTAACACTGTTGACATAACACAAATCTTCAAAGAAGGCTACCAAGTTCCTTTTCATATATGTTTCTTCTTGAGACAAGTTATCTAATTTATAGACATAACACCCATCATTCGTAAAGAAATGGTTCTAGAAGCACAACTTGGAGAATTTGTTTGAACATTGATAAGGTTCCTCGAAATCTATGTCATAGATGTTAGAATGAACCACTTCGAGAAAGGGGCTAACCAGATAGTACTGGTCCTTAAAGTTCTTCAAGCTCTCTAAATAAACCTCAAACATCTTGGAACTCTTCCTAAGGGAGATTAGACCCTGACTTTGGGTTGAATCAATAGAAATCTATGGGGATTTAAAGAGGTGAAATAGGAGTGTTGGAAACAACATAATTTCTTGTATTGACACCAATATTGGAAGACTTTGATATAAGTCTAGCTCATCGGGGGTAGTTATGAAGGAAAAATTACTTGATGGTTTAGAACGTCTAATTCAAAGTCGTTGAAGGGGAATATCCTATCAAAGAAAACAAGCATCTATGGAGAGGGATGACTCACCCATATATATACTTGTTGCAAATTCTCTTATCACCTTCGGGAGGAAGCACTCCCCATCTTGAAGGGGGCCCACTTTAGTAAAGGGGCGGTCTATGCTGTCTTCACCAACAAAGGTGGAAAAGGTGTGCAACATCTCTTGATCCACTCACACGATAGTGTTGTCTCTTCTAGCCTTTCATATTTTGAGTATAGAGTTGTCTATGTCAAAAGAGGTTGTCAAAGCATGAAAAAAATGATCGTAAGAAAAACACAGGGTTAATATAAAGGAAAACTTTTCTCCCCCACCAAAATTCATTTATAGCAAGAGAATTCACCAAAGTATGAAACAAAAAAATACTAAAAATCCATATATCTCGTCTCTAAAAACCCTAATAAAGTAAGAAAGTATAAAAAGAAGAGAAAGTTCAGGCTGATGCATTACCTTGAAATGATGAACTCAATGACCCACATATTGTATACTCTACCAAAAGTGGTGGCACAAATACGTCAAAATTAATGGTTGATGAAAGGAGATTAGCGAAGATAAAGGAGGTTGCAGACGCGGGAGAAATGCTCTCAAAGAATTACAGATGGAAATAATGGTAACATGGTATCCCTAGAACTCCTTATGTAACCCCTAGGGAAGATGAACCATGAAATCCTTCGGCGTTAGTAAGCGTGAGCCGCGTGACCAATAATCGAGATCTCAATGTACTTTGTTAAAGAAGACTAAAATGCCCTAGTACTAGAAAGAATCATTACCTCTAGACATAGGGACACATGAAGAGATGCACATGTGAAGCATTGTTAAACACGCGGGAGATATTTAATGCACTTGTTTCCAAATACATCAATTTCCTGAAAGCCCTCGTTCTAGAACGCGTGAAAAAAGGGTTTGCAGACAATTGTTATGGGTTGTCTGAAAGTCCACGTAGAAGGCCCAATTAAAAGTGTTGAAGAAGAAGATGCACCAAACAGGTGGACGCTCGATCTTGTTGAGGACATGCGATCATGCCTTACGTCACATCTCACATTGTTGAATATAATCGACCGAAAACCCATATAAGGTAATTTCACCTCATTTATTACCTCTATTTATAAATAATTCTACTTACTTCTATTTATCGATAATTCTATATAATTTATTACTTTATTTATTAATAATTTTGCCTATTTTATTACCATTTTTATGGATAATTATATTTACTTCTATTTATTAATAATTATACCTACTTTACTGCCTCTATTTATAGATAATTATACTTACTTCTACTAATGGATAATTCTTCCTAGTTTATTACCTCTTTTATGGATAATTCAACTTATTACTATTCATAGATAATTCTATCTAATTTTTTATCTTTATATATATATATATATATATATATATATATATATATATATATATATATATATATATATATATATATATATATATATATTCGTGTGTTTGTGTTCATGCAACCATAGTATAATACGATCTAAAACAAATATATGGATGTTGTCAAAATCCTCTCAACTGATACAATCAAGGCATTAAAATTCAGTGATAAAGAAATCGATTTGACTCCATGGGATCTCCAGTATTTTTCTGGTACACCCAACAAAAAAGGCCTTCTTTATCACCACCCAGTAGTATCAAACCAAATTCAACAGTTAAAACACTCTTTATCATCTGCACTTGAATTTTTTCAACCTCTTGCAGGTCGTCTCAAAATAACGGACCACAAAGACGATATTATCTCGTGTTCCGTTATTTGCAACAATGCAGGTGTGCTCTTTACTCATGCATCTGTAGAAAATACTTGTGTTGCAGATATCTTAAAACCTACCTACGTTCCTTCAATCATCGGTTCATTTTTCCCTTTCGTCGGGGTTAAGAACTATGAAGGAACGTCACAGCCGTTGTTGGCTGTTCAAGTCACGGAGCTAGTCGATGGCATCTTCATTGGTTGCACATTTAACCATGTGGTTGTTGATGGAAATTCCATCTGGCATTTCATTAATTCATGGGCTGAAATTTCACGTGGTTCTTGTCATCATCAAATATCGAAACTTCCAATATTGGATCGTTGGTTTCCAGATGGTGTTCAACGTCCCATACAATTTCCTTTTACGATAGAGCCACACAAAAATCACTCTGATGGGGCGAGTTCTTCACCATTTGATGAAGAACCCAATCTATCAGAGAGAATATTTCATTTCTCAAAGGAGAAAATCTTGCAAATGAAATCAAATATCAATAAACAAATTGATAATACTATCAAAATATCTTCCTTACAAGCGATTTTAACTCATGTTTGGTGCTCTTTCGTTCGTTCCAAACAATTTGATCCACAAGAAGAAACCCATAACATATGTTTGATAGGGGTTGGACCACGAATTGTTCCACCATTGCCAGAAGGTTATTTTGGAAATGCAATTATAGGTTGTATAACTACAATGAAAGCCGGAGATTTGTTGAAGGAAGATGGTGTATGCAACGGCGTGAGTGAGATGAACAAGTTAATTGCTTCACACTCTAATGAGAAGATAAAAAATCACTACAAATCTTGGTTGAAAAATCCAAATATTATTAAGCGTAGTAGCAAGCCGAAAGATAATTTCTTACTCATAAGCAGTTCTCCTCGTTTTGATGTTTATGGTAATGACTTCGGATGGGGAAAGCCAATGGCAGTTCGGAGTTCAAATAAATTAAATGGAGTTGTTAGTGTGTTTGCTGGAATAGAAGAAGGAAGTATTGATCTTCAAATCCGTCTTCCTTTCAATATTTTAGAAGCAATGGAAAATGACTTTAGTTCATAAATGTTGTGTCCAACTAATGTAGATTTAAGATGTATAAGTTTTATGAATTTAAGTTTTAGAGTTTTTTCAATAAAAAATGTGTTTTACCGTGTGCTAATTTGGTGCATTTGGTTACTTGTCTTGTGCACTTTTTTTTTTAATTTTGATATCCGACCTTACGATTAATTTATATTTGAATTATTATAAATATTTGATAAGTGTCAAAAGAAATTATATAAATTATTTTTATTTTTTTAATTTTAAATAAATAATAAAATTTACATATCCTTTTTTTTATTGGAAAACACTACAATTATATCTTCACCTTAACAAACTATAAAAAATGTTTAATTTTACATTTTTGGTATTATAATAACTTCATCACCACAGAAGAATTTCTGTGAATTAAATAAATTTATGGAAAACTTAGAGCTATGTTTTCTGGTAGTAAAAAATTTGTAAGAAACTATTTCAAAATTTTATTGAGATTTAACTGTATCATATTATAATTTTTCCATGGTAAAAATTGTACATTAGAAGTGTTTTGAGAACATTTATTTCTAATTTATTCAAAATGAAATTCTTTGAAATAACCATCCAAAATCTACCTATGTCACGAAGTTTTCAAGACATTTAACCATAGTAATAACATGATTAAGTGGTAAGTATATTAAATTTAAAATTAATTAAGCTCATATGTAAGATTATTGTTTACAATAAATAGTTGCTTACCAATGATAAATAAAGGGATGGACTATTGAGAAATGGAAGAAACAGAATATTGAGCAATGGAAGAAATATAAAGTAGGCTATATGTTAGATCAGTTAGTCCAATTGATTTAAATGTTTCATGTGTCAGATCTAATGGTATAAAATTAGCTTCAAATTAAACAAAAACACTATAATTTATATGATATTTGAACAAAAAACTACAAAGAGAATCAAAGGTGAATGCTATATGTTTTTTTTTTTAATTTTGGTATCCGCCCTTGCGACCGACTAATTCAAGAGGATCAATCTTACCGTTCACTAACGAGACCCCGTTTCAAAATCAAATGTTTTCTATTGACCTTGGTGTGTTTTCTCTATAGGGCACATGGTATTGTTTAGGATGTCTTTCGTTGCTAAAGACTTACCTTGTGAAGGACCGGTTTTTTTTCCTTCTTTACAAATATTTTGGATGCTTCGTGCATTTAAGGAATCAAGTTCTTTGATATAGTTTGTCTTCTTCGTCTCCTTGAAACCCTGGATGTTAGTACTGCTGTCAACCCGAAAGGTGGTGTGACTCCAATCCATTGGAGTTTAGACTCATGTTTAGGGAAGGGATAATTTTCTTAGCCTTGGCAATATGTTTGTTTTATATCTTTGTGCATTGATAAACCTACTCTTAATGGTCAAAGCATAGACATAGGGAGAGTGAGGATGCTCATTAATAATCAAGTCAAGATTTCTGAAGAGGTTAAATTATATGAGGGACAGAATGTATTCTCGATTTGGGTATGAATTATATGAGGTTAATGAATATATTATGCCTATGTTGTTGTTGTTAATGATGTTTAGTGCCTAAATCCTAGAGGTTTATTTGTGATTGTTGGTGAGAAAGCTTTTTTATGTTGTTGCATGAATGTTTGAGGATAAGATATGTTGTTGTTAAGATTAGTTTAATGTTATGGTGTTGTTTTTTGTTTTTGAACATAGATGGATTATTCATCTAGTAACGAAACTCATACAAATGAAACTTAAACTATAGGGGAAAAAGAAAACAAAGAGGTCTTACAATGATGGCTAAATTAACAAAAGTCCGCAAATCGGGTGATAGATTTTGGTTAAATGTGAGTTGAATCTAAAATTTATCTTTGCACAAATCCTTCATTTCTTTCACGTGTTCTTTCTTCTTCCTTATCATCAAACCTTATCCCTCTATCATCATCAATGTTATCATCATCATTGCCTTCACTGAATTGATCAACACGAGGCTTCAATATCTTGCTTAGCATGTTTTCAGCATCATGTTCAATCCAGATATGATCATCAACATTACTGTCAAGATTGTGACTAGCAATTTCTCCATCTTGTACATCATCAATGAAATGAATAAACCCTTCATCAAGTCATGGTATTTTTCTCCAAATTCTAAATCCATCATAACCCCAAGTTTTAATTAAGTTAACTGCCTCGAAAAAATTCCATTTATCAGGGTCTTGCCCTTGTACAATGGTTTCACTCTCTCCCTTGTAAAACATGTGCTTGTCAAGAACACAGTTCCCTCTATGATAAAATATAACACTGAATAAGCCCATGTCTGCAATTACAGATATGTCCATTAGTTAAAATACGATTAAAATGTTTAACATTCAAAGTTTAAGGAAGCAAAACACAATTTACCCACTCTGTGAAAACCTAACTTTGAAAAAACTAAATTTTATTGATCAATTGCATTAAGACCACTACAAATTAGAAAACGTTATTTCAATTGTATCTTTTTTATACCACCAATGCTCGTCTTTATAACACTACAAGTCAAAACGAAATCAGCAAACACGTGAACGAAATGCTTGATGTTGAACGTTCAAGGATTCAAGGTGTCTAAGCTTTTCTAGGGTTCAAATCGATGAAAAAGAATGAGATGATAGAGAATCTAAGATCCTAGGGTTCAAAATGATGAAGATTAAAGGGAGGGTTAAGAATCTGATATTTTAGGGTTTCTTAAAATGAATGATTTCAGTAATCACATTTTAATTTTTAAGTGGGGGCATTTCGATTATTTCAATAAGTGAAGTAGACATGTGAAACATTAAATAGAAAATTTAAAAAAAAAACAGCGTCACATCAATTTTTCCGACGCTTATGTCTAATGAAAGTGCAAAACAAGAGAATCTTTACATGTTAGGAAAGTTTATTAAACTCTTTTTTACATGAGAATTTTTTAAATGGATTATGTATTAACCCTAAATTTAATTATATTTATCATTATGATTATTTCTCTTTTAAAATATAAAACAAAACAAAAATCTCTTTTAACAGAAACTCAAAAAAATAATAATAAAGCAAAACAAATTTAAAAGTTAATTACCATTATCAGTATTTTTATTTTTATTATTACAACTATTATATTTTACGCACGTGCTTCCATCTCTTTTCCCTCCAACCAATGATCTAAATTCTCAATAAAAAAAATGATCAAAATTCACAAGAGGACAAAAAACAAGAAATATCATAACAACGTCTCTTTCTTCTTTAGAATAACTCTCCAACTTTCTTTTTCACTTGCTTTTTAATTATTTCCATTTTTGTGTAACCAACAACACTGCACCATCTACATTGCGTGTAACATACCTCCCATCGCCATCTGCCAGCCTTGCAATTAACACATTTCAATTTTTTACCAACATGTCATATTATTAAAAATAATGAGAAAATCTCAATCTAACCATTGAAATTTTTAAACATTTGGCGAAATTTCAATTATACCTCCTACTTTCTTAGATGTATTTCTGAAAGTAATTTTTTTTTTTAATTTAATTTTTTTCCATATGTGCATCTACGGGAGCGTTAAAACATAGTGAAACTTGTCAAGATCCCAAATTAATTGGGAGAAAATCCCAAATTAAATGAAATATCCGTTGTAGCTATGGAAGATTTTGAAAATAGAGTATTCCGTGATATATCTACGGAATATTGTGTTATATTTTAAATCAATACATTTCACTCCAAAATTCGATTTTTATAACAAAAATGGAACATCAAATTATAGTAAATTAAAGTAGTGCAATTGAAGTTTTCCAATTATTTTTGATTTACTATAATTTGTTGTTTCATTTTTGTTTAAAAAATTGGAGTTTAAGAGTGAAATGTAGTTGATTTGAAAATATAACAGAATGCTTCGTAGATACATCTACGTAACACTCTATTTTCATAATCTTCCGTAGATGTAGCTACAAAAGATTTCATGAAAATTAATTTGAGATTTTCCTAATTTTCACTATGTTTTAACGCTTCTGTAGATGCACCTACGAAAAAAATCAAATTCTTTAAAAAAAAAAAAATGCTTTAGAATATACAACTACGAAAGCAGAGAGACAATTTTGACAACTCGCATGATGGATGAGAGATTAAAGGTTGGGGTTAGAAATTCTCAAAATAATACATCAAAATGCCATACTTAAAAAAAAAAATCCAAAATGTCATTTTTCTTTCATAGATTCGTTATTAATTGAGTGAACCAATGTTAAAAAAAAAAAATTCATAGGTTTGTCGTCTAATACATGAACGAATCTATAAAGAGAAAAAAATTTAGTATTATTTCACCGAATTTATGAAAAAAAAGTAACATTTAAAAAAAAAAATCTTCAAAATGTTGCATTTTAGGGTATTATTTTTAATAGTGTCGCATATTGGTAAAAAAATTACACATTTTATTTTGTTGTCTCAACGGACATTTTATCATGTGTGGTAAAATCTATTGTTAAGCCTTTGAATGATATAAATATTGGTTGCATGTAACTAATACATCTACCATAAAGACTATTTTCAACCCAAGTTAGTGTTAGCTACATACATATGATTCAAAGTTGCTCAATCTCTTGAGCTCTACATCTAGGAAGCAAGATGTTATCACTAAGGTTAACCAAAGGGTCAATTAACTCTTTTTTTTTTTCTCATTCCACCTCCCAATTAGAAATGTCATGGATTATTTATGAATGTCAAGTGTCTATCTCTGTCACTTATAAAATTAAATTCAAACAAATTTATTAAAAAATGTGATAAACTACTTTGATTAGGTTTACTAAATAATATTGAAAAGTTTATCCTTATAAATAAATTCAAATAAATTAGTTTAGGCTTAATTGCAACTTTGATCCCCCTATTTTGTCTTTTTCTTGATTTTAGTCCTCCCATTTTTAAAATCACGATTTTGGCCCCCCTTTGGAGTTTTCTATTGAAAAAGAGATAGGAATAGGGACTAATTTTGCAGAAAAAAGTAAAATAGAGGGACGAAAATTGCACAGAAAACTTAAAAAGGGGACTAAAATAATGATTTTTAAAATAGAAGGATCAAAATCAAGAAAAAGACAAAATAGGGAGACTAAAGTTGCAATTAAGCCATTAGTTTAAAGAGACTCTAAATCAACTTTTTTAAGTTTGATTTAGGGTCTAGCTGATAGCTTATAGCTTATGACTGATAGCTGATAGCTTATAGCGGATGATTGAGACTGATAGCTTATAAGTTAATTGAAGTGTTTGGTAAAATTAACGGTTCAATTAACTTATAAATGTAAAATGACATAAAAGATATTTAATATATATTTATTTTATTTTAAATTAAAACAAATTATAAGGGTTAAAAATGGATATTAATGAAAATAATAAGGATAAAAAAGGAAGAAAAAATAATAAGCTATAAGGCATAAGCTAAAACGCTATTTGAAATAGCGTTTGAAAAATAAGCTATAAGCTAGTAAAATAAGCTATAAGCTCGTGATGAAAAGACCGTTACTAAACGGGTCTAAATTATCATATGAGCTTATAAGACATAAGACATAAGCTATAAGCTCGAAAATATGTCTTACCAAACAGAACCTTAACATTTGGAAGAGACAAAAACAATTTTAAAAATGTAGAATTGATTTTGAAATGATTTTGGTGTGTTTGATTTTTTAAAGTAGAATTAATTATATTTCAAAAATTAATTCTACTTGAAGTTAGAACTTATATCTTTTCAGTTTAAACATAATTTTTATATTTTAAATTATTATTTAATTTTACATAAAGTTATTCAAACATAAATTCTTTATTTTTAATTTAAATCTAATGAAAATTAATTTTACAAAAATAATTCACTTAAAATCAAAGTCAATTTTACAAAAATAATTCACTTAAAATCAAAACCAATTTTACAAAAGTATTTCACTTAAAAATAATTCACTTAATACAAATAAAATGCAAGTACTAATTATCAATAAAAAAATTATTAAAATTAGAGGAATGATGGCAAGATAAAATTATTAAAAATGATATAGGATTAAATATGTTTTTAATCCATTTAAATATGTCAAATTTCTCTTGTACTCCCTTTAAAATTTTCCTTAAGTCCTCCTAAAAATTTAAAATTTAACTTTTGGTCCCTCTTGCAATTTAGCGACGGTTTTTACAATTTAGCGACGATTTTAGCGACAGTTTTATTGACGGTTTTTTATTTAGCGACGGAATTAGAGACCATTTTAGCTACGATTTTGTCATGAGGGACTAATAGTTAAATTTTAAATATTTAGGAGGACAATTATTTAAAGGAAAATTTTAGAGGGACTAAAAATAAAATTTGACATATTTAGATTGACCAAAAACATATTTAACCCAATGATATAATAGAAATATAAAATAATGAAGACAAAATTCAAACTCTATCATTCCTTGCTTATCAAAAAATATATCTCTAACCAATATATTTTTTGTTGAGCTTCATCCTAAAGTTTCTTTTTCAGTTGCTTTTTACTTTTTCCATTTTTGTTACAAACATAGTACAGATTGGTTGTTGTATCATCTGCATTTTCTGGCATCTTGGTACCCTCTGACAGTTTTGGTATCTTTTGTCCTACACCAACTCTCTATCTTTTTCTCATTCATTTTGCTTCTAACTCTCTCATTCATATAGAGACACACACCACCCATTGATAGTCTATTAAATATCAAATATCATTTTGAGTTAGCACATTCAGAAAGGTTTTTTCTTTACCCACCTCCCTATGGAGTCACCCCAGCGAAAATCCCATTTTACCACTGCTTCGGAAATGCATTTCCGAAATATTTTTTTTTCTAAATTTTTTCAGACTTCGGAAGTGCATTTCCGAAAAAATCCCAAAAATTGGGATTTTGATTAATTCGGAGATGCATCTCCGAAAAAACAAAAAAAATCTAAAAATTCCAAAAATTAATTTTAGGATATGAATTAATTTATATATTATAAATTTGATATAATTTATGAGTAATAAATAATAATAATTATATATTTTGATATAATTTATTAGTTATGAATAATAATTATTATATATTTCTATTCTGATTCATATTTTAAAATTTAAAATAATTTTAATTAAAAAAATTAAAATAATTTCACTTACAAAATGAGTTATAATTTTTTATTTATATATTTATATATTTATAATAATCATTATGTATTTATAAAAAAAATAAAAAAATGAGTGTTTTAATTTATATATTTATATAATAATGATAATAATTATTATATATTTATAAAAATTATTATATATTTATATATTTATATAATAATAATTATATATTAATTATAAATATATTTATATATTTATATAATAATTATAAAAATTAAAAAAATGAGTGTTTTAATTTATAATAATTATTATATATTTATATATTTATATATTAATTATTATATATTTATATATTATATATTTATATATTTCACTTACAAAATTAATAATTATTATTATATATTTATATATTTCTATTCTGATTCATAATTAAAAATGAGATAGTTTTTTGTTTAGTTTAAAAAAATTAAAAAAAGATTTTTTCTTAATTTTATTTAATGAATAAATTTTATATTTAATTCTATATAATTCAAAATTTACTTATGGAATTAAAATGTTTTTGATTTATATAAGTTAGTAAAATAATTTTTAACTTTCAAATAGTTTAGGATGTTTTGATTCACCTTGATTCACCTTCATTTTATTGATTCACCTTGATTTTATACCTATTAATTGTATTGATTCACCTTGATTTTAATTTTTTTAATAATTATTAATTATTTCGGAAGTGTATATCCGAAACATTCCAAGACCAATTTGGTCTTGGAATATTTCGGAAGTTCATTTCCGAATTCCTCCAAGGGGGTGCGTTCGGAGATGAACTTCAAAAAACACCACATTTTCTGAAAAGTAATCTATTTCGGAGATGCATCTCCGAAATCAATATTTTATATTAAAAAAAACACGTTTTCGGAGATACATTTCCGAAAACACCTTTTTTAACAAAAAAAAAAGTACCTTTTCAGAAATGAACTTCCGAAATAAGGGGTAGTGTGGTAAATTCACCAGGGGTGGGCAAGAAGGTTAGTAGGTGGGTGAAGAAATTTTCTTCAGAAATTAAATTGCTAGGTTTATACTAGATAATCATTAGAATAATAAATAATAATTTATACTTCATCTTCTAGTTTTTTTTTTTTAAAACTAACTTGATATTTCTATATTATTTCTCCTATTTTACAGGTTGTGTCTCTGCAGATGAAAGTGAAAAATGTCTCTTTAATTAATTCTGGTTGCAATCCTCACAAGATTATTGGATGCGATGACAATGGGAAGATTATGGACTCTGTAAGTTTACTAATTAACCTTATTTTTTCATCTTTGAAAAGTTTTGATATTGTATTAGAGAATCTGTAAACCATCAGGTCCAATACATCCTCATAGAAATACTTCATGTTTGACCCCAAGATTTCACAAAGCAAAGAGATAGGTTGAAGTGTCCTTTCTTTTGGAGTTATCTGTTGGACATTTTTGATCTTATAGGCATTTGTTTATTTAATATGATAAAGAGAAAATTACACTCACATGCTTTGAGGAGGTTGATTAAAATAACATTGACAACCTTCTAATTTTTAAAACATGCACTAACATCTCTTTAGCATACATATGCCAATGTATATTTTTAATGATAGATTATTAACAGTAGATAAATGTCATTTATATTTGTGATTTTTTGGTGTCACTGGAAACTAGATGGGTTGTCAAATGTCATTTTAATATACCTCAAGAGAAGTTGTGTATATAACTAGAAGAGATGTTAGTGTCTTTTTAATAGACCTTAGGAGATGTGAGTGTAATTTTTCCTATGATAAAAGATATTAACCATTTTATTTTTGTGTTCATCAATTTTTGGCCTGTTTAAGAAAAAAACTAAACCATAAAATAATTAAGGAAATAAAAATTGAAGTGCAATTCATCTAAGCAAAATAATTTATGTAATGGAATTTATTCAAACCATGAAATAATTGTTCAATCCAATTAGGATGATTCTTAATAAAAAAAGTTCTTTATAAAATTAGGATAATTTTTTATACATATGTTGTATTTTGCATCACTTGGTCAAACTGTCAACCAATAAATGTCGGGAGTGTTAAATTCTCACTGTCGTAAGTCATTTTTGTTGACCCGTTTTTGCAAGAGTCAGTATATAAAATATATATATATATATATATATATATATATATATATATATATATATATATATATATATATATATATATATATATATATATATATATATATATACATCTCCGTCGGTAAGAACAAGCACATGTAACTTTAAATCTAACCTTATCTTTCTTCAAAATTTTCTAGTACACATATCTGATATCTGAGACTCAGTAACTATGATGCATAAATATTGCTCCTCAAATTTGTTTGAATGAACAGCTGCAAGGATGGCAATACAAGACACGTTGCAAGTATTGTCATTTTTGCAACGCTTCATTCACCCAAATTTAAAGAGTAGTATCCATGCATTATAGTTACTGGGTTAAGCATATCAAATATGTGTATTTGAAATTTTTTAAAGAATAATAAGCTTAGATTTAAAGTTACTTAAAGTTACTCGTGCAGGCTCTTAACGACGGAAATGTATATGGGTTTTGTATACTAACTCTTTACAAAAACGGACAACAAAAATGGCTTACCATGATGAGAATTTAACAACTCCCGACATTTATGGGTTGGAAGGTAGGTCAAGTGATCTTCGAAAATACAACCTCCATGAGATATGGATAAAATCATTGAGCGAAATGGAATTGGACCTGTGCGCGGTATAATGAAGAAGCCTTATATAAAGAATCATCCTAATTAGATTGAAGACTTAGAGATGATGTTGAAAACCAAATTTTTTTTGACATAATGGCGGCAACTAAAATTAAGGTGAAGTGACATAATGCAGTATACCTAATTTCAAAGTGGTAATCACAAGATCGGATAGTTTGAAGTGGCTTGCAAAAGTAAGTTATTTTTTCCTCAATTGTTATTTTACAATTTTTCATTTTTTTTATTCCTGTTAAACTTTTCTTGTGTTGAAGTTATTTTGCTTTGATGAATTGCACTTCAATTTTTTTTCTAATTTTTTTCTTGTACGGTTTAGTTTCTTTTCTTGAACATGTCAAAAATCTGATAAATGGTAATATCTAGATAAATAGGGAAATTACCATTTGACATTCATATTTTTATTCTTTCTTCTGCTTGGCTCTACCTTGAGATTTGAGGATGGTGAGTTAAGACGTTGGTTAGTTCATATTACAATGCTACAAGGATTATGTTGTGAAAAACGATGTCAAGAACAAAATATAATAGGGAATTAGGGAAGATAAGAAGAACACAAGAATTGGTTATAACTGTTATTCTTTTACTTTCTCTTAGAAAACAAGATTACAAATTTACAAGAATAACCAATAACCTCTCTCACCCTAAATTAGGATTTGCTGTGTGCAATGATGAGAGACTAGTATGCTATTTATAATAAAACCTAACATACTAACTAATGGGCTTTTTCCACAAGGCCCATTACACAAGACAACTTAATAAACAAGCTAACTTAACAAATTAGGATTTAAACACTAAACCTAATTTAACATACTAACAACCCTAACATCTTCGACACCAGCATGTGAACAACCTTCGACTTCATGCTTAATCCTGTCGAACCAAGAAGCTACCCTTCGACCATACTAGAGTTCGGTCCAATATCTCACAAATCTCCACCTTGGACCTAACTCTACAACATCAAGGGAATAAACTAGCTTTCTTCATGCAGCTTTATCAACTGCATACAGTGGAAAAACTTGCAACTCGGCAATGTCTTTGTGATCATATCAGCAGCATTGTCCTCAGTCGAAACCTTCAGCACTTGGACTTCTCCACGCTCGATTACTCCTCTGACGAAATGCAGCCTCACATCAATGTGCTTAGTTCGCTCATGATAGGTTGAATTCTTTGACAGGTGTATTGCACTTTGACAATCACATTTAACAGTGATACCTCAACCTTGAAGTTTCAGCTCCTTTGCAAAACCTTCAAGCCACAATGCTTCTTTCACAGCTTCAGTGAGGGCAATATATTTTGCTTCAGTGGTTGATAGAGCAACAACCTTCTGAAGTGTTGCTTTCCAACTAATTGTTGTGCCAAACATTGTGAAAACATATCCAGAAATAGATTTTCTAGAATCCATACAACCTGCATAATCAGAGTCGACATATCCTTCGATTGCTGCTTTACTATCTTCACCCAATGCTCCACCATAAATTAGGACCCTGTTTGTAACACCCTTCTAAAACCCCGCGGAAAATTTAACAATAATCAGAGTAAAACATGAAAAGGGCATTACAACTTCCAGATAATTAAATAATACTCATGTCATACCATAAAAGAGAACGTTAAACCAAAATTATCCAGATTAACATGTTAACACAGCGGAAAATATCGTTAACATCTGAATAATGAAACAACTAGAGTCATACACTTAAAATACCACCATAAACAAAACACCCAATGGTAAGAGTTTATCAAGTAACTCTAAATAACGTCCCCAGTGTTACACGACCAGAGCATGACACGGACCCAACTGACTCTAACGAATTACTTGACGAGCTAATCCTCACCAAGTACAAAAGCTACTCCTCAATCTGAAAAATAACAACAGTAAGGGTGAGTCTCATTCACATTTAACAAATGTTATAAGATATAGATAATAAAATATCAATCACATATTATTCACCCAATTACAATTACGATCAGATTCACAACAACACAATTAGTTACAACAAATACACAATCAACACGTATTATAATATTGGACAATCTTCCCTTCATGTTATAATAACACAAGTAGCCTAATGCAATGCAACTATATGCATGTGGTACCAAACATGGGATAACCCATCTCACCAATCCACCATTGTCAAGGATACGACGACACCCACTCACTAATTCCATACAATGGGAATTAGCTACCACTGATCCACCATCGTCAAGGATCAGCCACATAATGATTATGAAATGCATGTATCAACCATAACATGCTCGTCATTAACATTAATCAACCAAATGTCATAATCATCAACAAACACAATAATCAATAGCCACATACGGTTCATGCTATCCACAACCATACAAACACATATTTTTCATCGACAATATATGTATATCAACCACCAGTTACAACCACGACATCACAATAGATAAAACATTCACCATTGTACCTGTACGCATAAACTATCACCACCAATTAAAATCGAGAGTTTAATTATAAAATCGAGTCACTACTCAAAACACAATTTTATTGTATAAATCATTTAATTAGCTTCGCTATGCTTGAAACGGCACCAAAATCCGATTTACGGTTTAAAAGTTAGGAGTTTTTAAAGTTAAGTGAAATTTAGGAAAGTCTGTGGAACCCGGTTCCTCCCCATCTGGGAACCGGTTCCTGAAACCCTTCAGAAACACCTCTCTGGTTTTTGTACCAGGAACCGGGTTGTCCCTACGTGGGAACCGGTTCCTGCTGAACAGAATCACCTCGTTTCGGGTTTTTACTACGGGAACCCGGTTCCTCCCACCTGGGAACCGGTTCCTGACGCTGCTGTAGCAGAAAAACTCCAATTTTACAGCATCGTAGTAACCCGAATCCATACCAATTCGCACCCGAATGTATTATAACATCAAACAGCAACCACAAACACAAATTGGCACATTTATAACACATTTCAACCATTCAATTAACACCATACATGATCAATACAAACATTATTAATCAATTCCCCAAAACCTAACATTCTACAACCTAAACATAACTCAATTGATACAAACAACATGTTCAATCCATCCTACTACCTATAATCTCATAATATAAGATAAATGGAAGAGTCCCCCCTTACCTGAAGGTTGATTCTTCGCTCTTCCCCTCTCCGCACTTCTCCGCTTCTCTGTTCTTTCACATTCAGACTTCTCTTCTTTTAGGTTCTATTCCTCTTTTCTCACAATCCTTTATTTTGTGAAAAATAAAACTATTCCAATTAATAATAGGGCCTACTAACACATACCCCCTCTTTACTAATCACAGCTTAAGCCCAATTGCTTAATTCTCACAATTCTCAATAATTCCAAATAATTCTCATAATTCAATCAAATTAATTTAAATTAAATTACGAAAAATAGTGTCACAACTCTCCCCCACTAAAAGAGTTTTCTTCGTCGAAAACATACCTTAGGCAAAGAGTTCCGGGTAGGAATCCTTCATCTGACTTTCTAGTTCCCAGGTCACATTTCCACCTGCTGGTCCTCCCCAAGCTACTCTGACCGGTGCTATCTCTTTGCCACACAATTGTTTCAGCTTTCGATCTTCGATCCTCATAGGCAAAGCTTCAACTGTCATATTATCCTTTATTTCCACGTCATCTACTTGGATCACATGAGATGGAACTGCAATGTATTTCCTCAACTGTGATACGTGGAATACATCGTGCAAATTCGCAAGCGTTGGTGGTAATGCAATACGGTAAGCCATTTCTCCAACCCTCTCTGTAATCTAATACAGACCAGTGAAACATGGAGTCAACTTCCTTGATTTCAGTGCTCTACCAACACCAGTCGTAGGAGTCACCCTCAAGAACACATGATCTCCTTCTTGAAATTCAAGTGTCCTTCGTCTTTTATCATGGTAGCTCTTCTGGCGACTCTGAGAAGCTTTCATCTTCTCCTGAATCATTTTAATCTTCTCTGTAGTCTCTTGTACAATTTCTGGTCCAATCACCGTACTCTCACCATATTCATACCAACACAAAGGTGTTCTACATCTCCTACCATACAAAGCTTCAAATGGAGCCATACCAATGCTCGAATGAAAACTATTATTGTAGGTAAATTCAATCAACAGCAAATAACTCTCCCATGCACCACCTTTTTCCAATACGCAGGCGCGCAACAGATCTTCCAATGATTGAATTGTCCTCTCAGTTTGACCATCAGTCTGCGGATGATAAGCAGAACTCAACCTCAATTTAGTACCCAAAGCCTTATGCAAACCTTCCTAGAATCGAGATGTAAATCTTGGATCCCTATCTGACATGATACTCGAAGGGATACCATGCAGACTTACTATCTTCTCGATATACAATTGAGCTAACCTCTCCATAGGATAATCCATTCTCATCGGTATAAAGTGTGCAGACTTTGTCAACCTGTCCACAATAACCCAAATAGCTTCACAATTCTTCACCGTCCTCGGCAACCCAGAAACAAAATCCATAAATATACTATCCCTCTTCCATTCAGGAATAAATAACGGTTGCATAGCTCCATACGGCTTCTGATGCTCAATCTTTGACTTTTGGCAAGTCTAACAAGCATAAACAAATTCAGCTATTTCCTTTTTCATTCCAGGCCACCAAAATAGCTTCTTCAAGTCATAATACATCTTGGTAGCACCAGGATGAATACTCAATCCACTACGATGTCCTTCCTCAAGAATACTTCTTCTCAATTCGGCAACATCAGGAACACAAACGCGATTGCCAAACCTCATTATACCATTCTCGTCGATTCTGAATTCACCTCCCTCACCTTGGTTAATTAGAGTCAACTTATCAACCAACTCTACATCAGTTTTCTGACCCTTTCGAATTTTCTCCAGAATACCACTAATCAACTTCAGCATACCCAATTTAACACTGTTAGGAGTGTCTTCGCATACTAAACTCAAATCTCTGAAATGTTCAATTAAGTCCAATTCTCTCACCATCAACATATACATATGCAAGGACTTCCTACTCAAAGCATCGGCAACAACGTTTGCTTTACCCGGATGGTACATAATTCAGCCCAAAATCATAATCCTTGAGAAATTCTAACCATCTTCTTTGTCTCATATTTAGCTCTTTTTGATCAAAGAGATACTTTAGACTCTTGTGATCACTAAATACTTCAAACCTTGAACCATACAGATAATGCCTCCATAGTTTCAACACAAATACTACTGCTGCCAACTCTAAGTCGTGAGTCGGGTAATTCCCTCATGCACTTTGAGTTGTCTCGACGCATAAGCGACTACCTATTGATTCTGCATTAGTACACCTCCTAATCCCATCAATGAAGCATCACAATAAACAACAAAAGATTCAACCGAATTCAGCAAAATCAAGATCGGCGCACTAGTCAACCTCTTCTTCAACTCTTGGAATCCTTCTTCACATTTCGAATCCCAGATGAACGCTTGAACCTTCCTAGTCAACTTAGTTAAGGGCAACGCTAACTTTGAAAAGCCTTCAATGAACTTTCTATAGTAACACGCAAGACCAAGAAAACTACGGATTTCAGAAACTGACTTTGGAGCTTCCCGCTGAGACACAGCTTCTACCTTTGTTGGATCCATGGCAATACCATTCTTGAAAATCACATGCCCAAGGAAACTTACTTCTCTTAACCAGAATTCACACTTCAACAGTTTAGCATACAGCTTCTTCTCTTTCAGCAATTCTAATACCACTCTAAGATGATTTGCATGCTCTTCTTCATTCTTAGAATACATTAAAATATCATTTATAAACACCACTACGAACTGGTCGAGATAAGGATGAAAGATCCTATTCATATATTCCATAAAAACACCAGGTGCATTGGTAACTCCAAATGGCATCACAGTATATTCGTAATGACCATACCTTGTTCTAAATGCAGTCTTATGAATATCGTCTGTCTTCACCCGAATCTGATGATATCCCGACCTCATATCAATCTTACTGAACATGCACGCCCCAACTAATTGATCCATTAAATCATCAATCCTCGGCAACGGATACCGATTCTTGATAATAACTTTATTCAGCTGTCTATAATCCACACACAGCCTCATCGAGCCTTCTTTCTTCTTTACTAGTAACACCGGTGCACCCCACGGTGAAACACTAGGGCGAATAAATTCCTTCTCAAGTAACTCTTCCAATTGAATCTTCAATTCAGCCAATTCAGATGCCGACATACGATAAGGTGCAATCGACACATGACTAGTTCCCGGAATTAACTCAATAGCAAATTCCACTTCTCTCTCAGGTGGCAACTCTCTAACATCTTCTGGAAAGACTTCGGGAAAGTCGCATACTACCGGTAATTCACCACTCACCACTTTCTCTTTCACTTCCATAGATGCAATCAACATAAACACGGCAACCCCGTTTTTAACCGCTTCATCTACCTGCCTAGCAGTCATCGCCAAACCCTCTACACTCACATCTTCAGTAAAAATAACCGTCTTCATGAAGCAGTTGATATGAACCTGATTGAATTGTAACCAGTTCATTCCCAAAATAACATCGAGTTGTTCCAACGGAAGGCACACTAAGTCCATTCCGAACTCTCTACCAAAAATATCAATTGGACAGTTCAAACAAGCAAACGAAGTAGTCACTGAACCCGACGCAGGAGTGTCAATAATCATACTTCCATTTATATTAGATATTTCTAAATTCAACCTTTTAGCACAGTCCATAGAAATAAAATAATGTGTCGCGCCAGTGTCTATAATCGCAATTAAAGGAGTGCCATGGATAAAACACGTACCTTTAATCAACTGATCCTCTGGAGTAGTCTCGGAACCAGATAAGGCGAACACCATACCACCAACTTGATTCTTCCTCGGCTTAGGACACTTAGGACTAATATGACCCTCTTCTCCGCAGTTGAAACAAGTTACAGTATTCCCTTTACACTCAATAGCAATGTGACCTACCTTTCCACACTTATAACACTTCTTTTCTTCACTTTTGCACTCGTGAATGCGATGTCTAGGTTCCCCACACTTAAAGCACTTAATAGGGGCACTAGAGTCTCCCCCACAAGGCTTCTTCCAGCCTCCAGCTTTCTGGTTACCTTTACCATATGGTTTACCACGGTCCATATACTTCTTCCCTTTCCTGTCGACCAACTCGCGAGAGTGCGACAACTTCAGCTTAACATTGTCCTCTTCAAATATTCGGCTACATTCAACCAAATCAACAAACCTGCGAATCCTCTGATATCTGATACCCTGTTTAATCTCGTCGCGGAGACCATTCTCAAACTTAACACACTTCGAGAACTCGCTAGCCTCATCATTGTTGTAGTGGACATAATACTTCGTCAGCTCAACAAACTTGGAAGCATACTCCGGCACGATCATGTTACCTTGTGTTAGCTCCAAAAATTCAATCTCTTTCATGCCCCTAACATCCTCAGGAAAGTACCTCCGCAAGAATTCTCTCTTGAACACAGCCCAAGTAATTGCAACACCAACCGCTTCCAGTTCATCCCTACTAGCCATCCACCAATCATCAGCTTCTTCAGACATCATGTGTTATTATAACATTAGACAATCTTCCATTCATGTTATAATAACACAAGTAGCCTAATGCAATGCAACTATATGCATGTGGTACCAAACATGGGATAACCCATCTCACCGATCCACCATCGTCAAGGATATGGCGACACCTACTCATTAATTCCACACAATGGGAATTAGCTACCACTGATCCACCATCGTCAAGGATCAGCCACATAATGATTATGAAATGCATGTATCAACCATAGCATGCTCGTCATTAACATTAATCAACCAAATGTCATAATCATCAACCAACACAATAATCAATAGCCACATACGGTTCATGCTATCCACAACCATACAAACACATATTTTTCATCGACAATATATGTATATCAACCACCAGTTACAACCACGGCATCACAATAGATAAAACATTCACCATTGTACCTGTACGCATAAACTATCACCACCAATTAAAATCGAGAGTTTAATTATAAAATCGAGTCACTACTCAAAACACAATTTTATTGTATAAATCATTTAACTAGCTTCGCTATGCTCGAAACGGCACCAAAATCCGATTTACGATTTAAAGGTTAGGAGTTTTTAAAGTTAAGTGAAAGTTAGGAAAGTCTGTGGAACCCGGTTCCTCCCCATATGGGAACCGGTTCCTGAAACCCTTCAGAAACACATCTCTGGTTTTTGTACCAGGAACCGGGTTGTCCCTAAGTGGGAACCGGTTCCTGCTGAATAGAATCACCTCGTTTCGGGTTTTTACTACGGGAACCCGGTTCCTCCCAGATGGGAACAGGTTCCTGACGCTGCTGTAGCAGAAAAACTCCAATTTTACAGCATCGTAGTAACCCGAATCCATACCAATTCGCACCCGAATGTATTATAACATCAAACAGCAATCACAAACACAAATTGGCACATTTATAACACATTTCAACCATTCAATTAACACCATACATGATCAATACAAACATTATTAATCAATTCCCCAAAACCTAACATTCTACAACCTAAACATAACTCAATTGATACAAACAACATGTTCAATTCATCCTACTACCTATAATCTCATAATAGAAGATAAATGGAAGAGTCCCCCCATACCTGAAGGTTGATTCTTCGCTCTTCCCCTCTTCGCACTTCTCCGCTTCTCTGTTCTTTCACGTTCAGACTTCTCTTCTTTTTTGTTCTATTCCTTTTTTCTCACAACCCTTTATTTTCTGAAGAATAAAACTATTCCAATTAGAATAGGGCCTACCAACACACCCCCCCTCTTTACTAATCACAACTTAAGCTCAATTGCTTAATTCTCACAATTCTCAATAATTCCAAATAATTCTCATAATTCAATTAAATTAATTTAAATTAAATTACGAAAAATACGGAGTGTTACACTGTTCAGAGACCCATTTATGTACCTTAAAATCCACTTCAATGCTTGTCAGTGAGCCTTTCCAGGACTCGCCATGTACCTGCTTACAAGACTTACTGCATATGCTATATCGGGTCTTGTACAGACCATAGCATACATCAAAGAACCAACTATATTAGCATATAGGATGTTATTCATATAGGCTCTTTCAACATCAGTACTGGGACACTGATCAATACTCAGATTGAATTGAGGGTTTGTCGGAGTCACAACTGGCTTCGAATTCGACATACCAAACCTTTCGAGAATCTTTCGTAGATATGCCTCTTGAGATAAGCATATCTTCGACTTCTTTCTATCTCTTCGAATATCAATTCCAAGAATCCTGGAAGCGGCTCCCAGATCCTTCATATCGAACTCCTTATTGAGTTCAGCCTTCACCCTCATTACATCTTCGACATTTTTGCTTGCTATAAGAATATCATCCACATAAAGCAACAAAATAACAAATGAATTACCAGGTCCAAATCTGAAGTAAACATAGTGGTCGAACTGACTTCTAATGAAACTTATGCGTGCCATGAACTTGTCGAATCTCCTATTCCACTGTCGAGGAGATTGTTTCAGCCCATATAAAGATCTCTTTAGCTTGCACACATAATCTTCCTTTCCCTTTTCGACATATCCTTCAGGTTGCCTCATCAGGATCGTTTCATCTAAATCACCATACAAGAACTCAGTCTTCACATCCATCTGTTCCAGTTCAAGGTCGAACTGTGCCACCATGGCAAGCAACATTCGAATGGACCTATGCTTCACAACAGGAGAAAACACATAATTGAAGTCGACACCTTCTTTCTGAGTGAAACCCCTTGCGACCAACCTTTCCTTGTATCTTTTCGACGTCACTCCTTCAATTCCTTCCTTAACTTTGAAAATCCATTTACAGCTGACTAACCTGGCTCCAGCAGGTTTCTTGATCAGATCCCAGGTGTGATTATCATGAAGAGATTTCATCTCATCATCCATGGCCTTCAGCCATTCAGTCTTATTTCGACTCCTCATAACTTCCTTATAATCTCTAGGTTCATCATCAAGAACCTCACTGGCAGAGATTAATGCATAAGCTATAAGATCTGCATACCCAAGTCTCTGAGGTGGCTTGATGACTCTTCTTGACCTATCTCTCGACAATAGGTAGTCATCGACAGTTTCCTCAACTTCCTCAGCATCTTCTGCTTCTTCTTCGACTTCATCAGGGATATGCAATTCAGCATCAACTTGCTCCACCTCAACAGGAATCTCTACATGCTCCAGCTCTTCTGCACTTCGACCATCATCATCATCAGTTTTCTTGAAAGCCATCTCAGCTTCATTGAAAACTACATCTCGACTGGTGATACACCTCTTGTGACCTACCTCTAGGCACCGTAGCCTATAAGCTTTGACTCCTTCAGGGTATCCCATGAACATGCATTTCAGAGCTCTAGGTTCGACCTTGTCTTGCCTAATGTGAGCATAGGCTACGCAGCCAAATACTCTCAGTTTGTCGAGATCTGATGGATGTCCCAACCAAACTTCTTCAGGTGTCTTCATATCTAACGCTGTCGAAGGACATCTGTTTATCAGATATGTTGTTGTCGAAACGGCCTCAGCCCATAACACCTTCTTTAATCCAGCACTAGTCAACATGCATCTGACTCACTCCAAAATAGTTCAATTAAACCTTTCAGCCAAACCATTTTGCCGTTCACCTGCAGTAGTTCTATGTCTTGCAATACCAGAGACAGCACAAAAACTGTCGAACGCCTCATTGCAAAATTCAAGGCCATTGTCGGTTCTCAACCTCCTGACCTTCCTGCCAGTCTGATTTTCTACCAGAGTCTTCCAACTTTTGAAATTCTCAAAATTTTCATCCTTAATCTTCTGGATGAATACCCATAACTTCCTGGAATAATCATCAACTATGGATAGAAAATACCTTGCTCCTGAATGTGATGGACACCTTGCAGGCCCCCAAAGATCAGCATGGATGTAATCAAGGGATCCATGTGTTCTTTGTTTGCCTTTATTGAACTTCACTCTGCAAGATTTTCCAAGTACACAGGGTTCACAAAATTTCAGCTTCTCAACTTTGTCTCCACAAAGCATATTTTGTTTTCCTAATTCGACCAGGCCCCTTTCACTGACATGGCCCAATCTCATGTGCCAGATTTCTGTCTTCGACAACGGTTTCGTGGATGCAACATTTGTCGAACCACTTACAACTTCAGCCTTAAGGGTATACAAGCCTTGTTTCTTCACGCCTCTCAAGATTTCCTTCGACCCCTTCATGACTCTTAGGATACTTTTCTCTCCTTGGAAAACATATCCTTTCCTGTTCACCAAGAGAAAGTAGATTTCTCTTCAAATCAGGAACATACCTGACTTCAGTCAACAACCTTATTGACTCATCATGGAGCTTGAATCTCACAGATCCAACACCTGCAATTTTGCAAGCCTTGTTGTTTCCCAGCAATACTGATCCACCATCTTGATCACATAATTCCTCGAACAATTCTTTGTTTGGAGTCATGTGCCAAGTGCAACCTGAATCCATAATCCACTCTCTTCTCGAGTCACTGCTTGAAACCACTAGAACGTCAGATGATTCAAAATCATCTTAAACAATGGTTGCATTATCATTATCCTTACCTCCATGATCTTTCAGGCGTTCAGGGCACACCTTTCTCGTGTGACCCTTTTTCTTACAATGATAGCATCGAATACCAGATGCTTCGCCACTATAAGACTTCGACTTGATTTTGCCCTTCTTCTTGTCGAACTTACCATCCTTTCGCAAGATTTATCCTTTAACGACCAAACCTTCACCAACAGTCGAAGGTTTATGCTCTTTTTATTCGTTCAAGTCCTTAGAATACAGGGCTGATTTAACTTCTTCAAAGGCCAGGGACTCCCTTCCGTACAAGAGAGTTTCTTTGAAGTGAGCATGTGATCGAGGCAAAGAGCACAATAGTAACAACGCTTGATCTTCATCATCGATCTTCACATCAATATTTTCAAGATCCATAATCTGCTTGTTGAACATATCCAACTGCTCAACCAACACTTTATCTTCAATCATCTTGAATGAATACAAAGCTTGCTTTAGGTAGAGTCGATTTACCAGCGATTTGGTCATATACAAACTTTCAAGTTTCACCCATAACCCTGATGTTGTCGTCGCCTTTGATACCTGTATGAGAACCTTATCACCAAGGCTCAACAAAATTGCATTGTGTGCTTTCTCGATCATATTTGTCTTCTCCGCTGCCGTTAGTTCTGCATTCACGGTTGCCTCTCCCTTCAACGCTTCCAAGCAACCCTGCTGAACCAGTAGGGCTTTCATCTTCAAGCGCCACAAACCGAAATCATTCACTCCGATGAACTTTTCAATCTCATACTTTGTTGAAGGCATCTTCTCCACGCTCACCGCACCAATTTGTTGTGAAAAACGATGTCAAGAACAAAATATAATAGAGAATTAGGGAAGATAAGAAGAACACAAGAATTTGTTATAACTGTTATTCTTTTACTTTCTCTTAGAAAACAAGATTATAAGTTTACAAGAATAACCAATAACCTCTCTCACCCTAAATTAGGATTTGCTGTGTGCAATGATGAGAGACTAGTATGCTATTTATAATAAAACCTAACATACTAACTAATGGGCAAGCCAAGTTAATAAACAAGCTAACTTAACAAATTAGGGTTTAAACACTAAACCTAATTTGACATGCTAACAACCCTAGCATCTTCGACACCAGCATGTGAGCAACCTTCAACTTCATGCTTAATCCTGTCAAACTAAGAAGCTACCCTTCGACCATACAAGAGTTCGATCCAATATCTCACAGATTGCTTATATTTTTTGGGATTCAGAGATATGCATTTGGATTTATATATCAATATTTACTTGTACTCGTCCATACTAATTTATAAATAAAAAACTAATATTTATATTTATTATGAAAGTTTAAATGTTTGTTTTATAACAAGATGTAAAAATAATTTTAGTTGTATGTGTCAATAACATTGACACATCCTCTTAATTACATAAAAATAATTTTTACTCTTCCATGTCACAAGATTTTCACTTAAGAAAGTGCATAAACTAATGATGATATATTATCTAGAGTTAACCTTTCTTAGTTGACTTAGTATAGGCATCAAGACCCACACTCCCAATTTTTTCAAACAAAATTTCTCTACCACACGTTCCTTTCAAATATTGTACAATTTATAGTGCAACTTGTAAATAAGTTTATGCTGGTGGGTGCATGAATCAGCTGACTAAGCTAATAACAAAAGTAACATCAGGTCTAGTATGAGAAAAGTATATAATTTTTATGGCTAATATCTGGTTTATTTCCTTATTAACTGCAATATCTTATTTTGCGCTTACTAACTTTACACTTGCATCAATTGGTGTATTCACTAGTACAAAAATGATTGAAAGTTGTATGACATTTATTAAGGAAATTGTCAAAGATAACACACATGTGGTTATAATGTTTGGCCGTTGTAAAGGTTGGTTCAGTGTACAAGAGACAATGGACCATAATGAGGAGAGACCAAGGAGATACTAACGGGTCAAACTAAATAGAGGTTGGTGCGATATCGGAAAGTTTCAAGCCTTTTGTATGCCTTGCACCCATGTCATGGCGGCATGTTCATATGCCGACCAAGACCCTTCCAAGCTTATATCCCTCGTTTATAAAGACATTAATGTATTCAATGTGTACAAGAGTAGATTCCGAGTGGTAGAAAAGAAGGTTTATTGGCCTACATATCAAGGGACATTGTTTGGCGCAACAAAAATATGTGAAGGAAGAAAAACGGTCACCGTAACAACACGCATATTCGAACTGAAATGGATACAACAAACAAAATGGTAAGATTATGTAGTACGTGTCGTAATCCCGGACTCAATCGAAAAAATTGTCCTAATGTTAGAGCAAGCTGCGAAACATAATTATTGTATGCACTCTTGATATGTAATTTATTTTTTGTAACCATGAAATTTCATATTGAATACAACTTTCGGTTATAACAAAACAAACAGAAGCATGCATAAAACAACAACACGAAAAACAAATAAAATGACTAAACACAAGAAAATATCTAAGAGATTACAACCATCAGAATAATATCATCTGAATGATACATAATAACACGACAATCATACTGTCAGTTCTTACTGACTCCCACACACGATGTACTTCATTACGTTTGAGCATTGAAACAAACCTATCAATTCTTCTAATCTTTTCACCGTCTAAGAATGTCTCTGTATAACCAACAGATCAAGCTCCTCTCAAGGTGCTTGAAAGTCCTAGTGTTTTAAAGTTGGATCTTCATCAAATGCTTTAATGGTGAACAAAAAAGATGAACACTTCTTTTAATAATGTGAGGCATTTTAAAAAAATATTTAAGAATAAAATGAAAAGGTGAGTGGAAAATGGCGGAGAATGAATGACCTATTTATAAATTAAAAAAATATTACAACATAGGCATCATGGGAATGACACCTCCTCTTAAGACAGCAATGCATGCGCCAGAGGGAATGGCGTAAGGGTATTGCATGCATAAGAGGCATAACGTATGGGTTTAATTTTAAGTGCATGCGCCACTGTGACGCCTTCTCTTGGCTGCAAATTTTTTTATTTGAAATATGAATATTTTGATTATTATTAGAAAATGTTGGTTATTAAAATAATAAATTTGAATAATTTAATTATTTTAAAAAAAAATCAGATTTATTGATTAAAAGTTTATAGTGCTGCAATTCTCCCTCGTAATATGTATTTCGTCAGCGAAATTCAAAAACTATCCTTATATCAACTAATATATCTACTTAGAGGCTAGAAAGTTTACTATAGTTAAAAAACTAAACAATTAAAACTAGTTCATTATCATAAAGACCTACACCCTAAAACATATATAAGATTCAACACAACCCATGGTTATTCAAAAAGCATGATTATGTAAAAACTATATAAGTCATAGTTTCATAACACACTCAACATTTGAATTAAGGGAAAATGAGTTATGCTTTTACACTGTCAATCAATCACGATCATGTACCTCATCAAGTTATACCGTTATTTTTAAATTACTGAGATGACATGACAGAATGATATATTCTCATTGGATGATAGTGTAAAAATATTTTAGACTGTCAGTACATCTTCATTAAACCCTTGAATTAATTTATAAGCCTTATTATCAAAGTTAGTTCTTAGTAAAGTCATATTTACACTACTACGGAAAACCCAATTAATAACGGTTGGGAAAGATATATAACAACGCAGGCCCAGACATTGTCATGTAGAGTGTCGTTGAATGTATGATACTTATTATCACGACCCAATATCCGTTGTAATAAACTTGAAAGTGCACTACCTATCACAACGGTTTTCCAAAATATCGTTGTGATAAATTTAATGGTTATGAGTTCGATTCCCAGCTGCGCCGTGTTGATATTTATTTTTTTTGGAAAGCGCGTGAGATATTATAACGGTTATGATTATACCTGTTGTTAAATTCTCTGCATAATTAACAAATATTATCATGCTTTTATAATTAATCCCATTTTTTAACCAGTATTATTGTTCACCATATCACAACAGAAAATAAAACTCATATTTGTGATAAAGTTATTGGAATAATGTTAATTCTATCATATTCAATTGTACCAGAACAAACAATCTATAGTTTACACATTACAAAACATCACATAATTCTAACTTGGTGTTTTGGTGTCTTGTTTCTCGTTGTCTTGACTTTAAAGACCTATAATTTCAAAATAATTATACTTGTTAGTAAAAAAACTTGGAAACTATAACATACATGAATATATTATGAATAAAGAATAAATTATGTACTTGTTAATTTTTCTAAATGCCTTCTTCATGATCGATTCGAATAACATGGACAACATCTTCATCAACTTCATCATATGAGGTAGGAACTTGTGTTGTGTAAGAAGGTGTGGACGAAATATCAAGACTTTCATCACTAAGAGGAATGTATTTTCCTTGGAGAATGATTGATTATTTCCCCGACATGTCCGATAGGTCGGTAACATAGAAAACTTGTATTTCTTGAGAAGCCATGATGAATGGTTCAGTCATAAAAGATGCCTTGTGTCATACCCCAAAATTTGCCCACCACATTTTTATACTCAAGCTCATTTGAGTATCAGAAGCTCAAGACTTGACTGACTGTACACTCTCCTAAACAACAACCCTCAAGTTAGGGTTTTGATCTTTTCAAAGTAAAATCAAGTTCTGACAATTCAAGTGGACCTCATAAACTCTCATATGCCTCAAAGGATCCTCATGCCAATTTTCAAGCTCTGATTCAAAAGATTGCTCACCTAATGGCCCAAACGATCAATAATCGACTGATTGACCTAAAAGTCAAACTATGGTCAAACCACAGTCAAAACTTCTGATTTTTGGTCAACATCAACATTCTAATGTTATATTCATCATTTGATCAAAGGTTGATCATGATTCATCAAGAAAAGATCAAAAATCCACAAAAGTACAAAGTTTCTAAATTAGGGTTGTCATAGGAGAAAGTCAACTAAACTTTGACCACCCATAACTCCAACATGAAACATCAGAAATTTTCCATCCAAAGCTCAATTTGAAGGAAATTGAATTCTCTACAACTTTTTCTCTCACATGCCAAGTCTAAAAATGCTTCATTTGAGAGGTATGGATCAAAAGATTATAGGTCCTTTTTGAAAGTCAACCAAAAGCAGTTTTTTGTCAAAGCCAATATCATCAAGATAAAATCCTCAAATGGAAAAAATTTCCCAAAGTGGCTTGTAGAAGACATCTTGAGGTTTCCAAAAAGTCCTAGAAATCCTCCATATCTTAAAAATTGAGAGAGATATGCCTTATCAAAGTTGGGAAAATTTGAGTGAAAAATGTGAAACAAAAGTGGTTCAAAATGAGTTTTCTTGCAAATGGGCCCAAGTTTTTAAGATCCAATCTTGATACTCAAGTTATCCAAGACATACAATCCAATTGCCACGAATTTTGGAAATTTATTTGATTTTGTAGGAATCTTTATTCATTTAAAAGTGATGAAAATCATGTAAATCAAAGGGAAAAATCAAATATTTGATTAGGAATTCACTTATAACCAAATCCAATCATCATCAATGCACCATAAACAAAATAAATTCGTGCAAATTGGAATAGATATGATTGGAACAAAATTTGGTTAGTTTTAGAAAGATTTCATGAATCAAATTTGCATAACTTGTAAACCAAGATTCAAGTGGATTTTCTTCAAGTTTGTTAACCTAAAAATACTTGCCTATATATTCACAACTAAATCAGAATGCAAAGGGAGGAGGATAAGGATTTGCAGCCTAAGAAACACGTTCAAAAATTCTTAAAATTTTCTTACAAACTAGGGCAACGTTGTGCACCTCCTTGCAACGTCTTTCATCGTTCCTGGTAATCAACTGAGCTTCTTTGATACCTCAGGAAGCCATACCACTCATCCCTAAGCTTGGGGGCCTCGCGAATCATCCCTATTCTCCACACGGTTTGCATTTATTTTCAACGTTTCTTTTTTAACAAACTCATGCGTTTTCAATGAATCATAAGCATATATTCTGGCTCATAAGACCGTTTAGAACGTATTTGAATCACTTGTTTTGGGGTTGGACGCTGGGATAACGTGATGCCATGGTTAGGGCATTAAGCTCATGCCCTTTCGTTCTCTATGTTTCAAGGCGATTCAGACCATGAAGGTTCCATATTCATGATGAGAAGGAAATTGTAAGTGGATCCGGGCTTTAATATTGTTTAAATTCACGTGTTTTCTTGAGTTTTCATTCTACAGGAATTCGAAGGAAAAATTCGCATGAAAATCTGCAACAAAAATCCCAGCAAAATCCGCAGGTAATCCCTGCAAAAAGGGGGAGGAAGAAGACGACACACGTGGAGCCACACGGTGGGTCGGTCAACCAAAGTATTCTCTCTCTCCCACTAACGCCACGCGTGGAGCTGCACTACTGGTTGGTCAAAGCGTCAACCATCTCTGCCCTCATCCGATTGGCTGCACGCGCACTACCTAGGGCCCACGTTGACTGGTCTTTTGATTTTTTTTTTTGGTTTGTTGTATTATTCATATATATATTAATTACAAATGGGTATAATAAATTAATGAACTTGTAGGGCAGTTGGCAAAAGGAGGGGGATGTTATCACATAGTGCCTGGGTTCGATTCCGCCCCAGGTGTGTATTTTTAACATTTGTTTGTTCTCGGATTCAGCACGTACGGCCAAGGAACGTCCACGATGCACCATCACGCGCAGACCCTTGGATCTCCAGCGATCAAAATCTAAAAGCCATCAATCTGCAACCCTACCATGGAGCTTCATGGAGCAGCCCCACTGGATCACACGCAAAAAGAATGGACTCCTCTTGTTGGGCCTGGTTTTGTGTTATTCACATCCTCTTTCCATACTGCACCCCCAGGTTTATTAAAATCACTATATTTCTTTTTTTTTCCTTTCTATTTCTTTCTATTAATTTGTTTAACTTATTTTGCATTAAAATCAATTATTAAAAATACAAAAAAAATTAGGTTAGGTTATAATTAGTTAAATAACTTTAATTAATTTATTAATCCAACTTTGGTTTAATTATAATTAACTTTAATTTAATTAAATTAATAGTGACAATTTAGACTTAGAATTATTCTCACCTTTTTTCTAAAACTCTAATTTCAATTCGCGATTCTCTTCTCATCTCAAAACTCTTGAATGTCGCATGATTGCTTAAATTCCGTCTTTTATTTAATTATGTTGTTATGTAATTATTTATTTAATTATTTAATTTCCGTATTTTAAATTCTAGAAGGTGTATAGGTCGTCCATTCAATTTTTATGTAATAGTAACTAGGGTTTATTTTCTCGCACTTTAATTTTCGCATCTCCCATTTTTTGGTTATGTACCCCCCAATCCCGAAGCCATGTAATAGCGTAGGATTTAATTTCCGCACTTTATTTTTCTGTAAATATATTATCTGCGTGGTTAGTAAAATAGGGAGTGGCAAGATAACTAAATTGAACGTAACTCACTAATTCAAGATAAATTTCCGAATACACTCACATGATTGCTACACACACCCACCTCTAAGGTAACACCTCTTATGTTGCCTTCTCGATCAAATAGTCAAGTCCCTTCGAGCGTAGAGACTCCTTAGCCTGTTGCCTTCGATAAAATCATCATAGTCCCTCGATATAAAGATCATAGTCCCTTCGAGTTGCCTACGATAAATATGATCTCGTCCCTCGATGTTGCCTCGATAAATGATGATCTTCCCTTCGAATGCTAAGGAGTCTTTACATGTTGCCTAAATGACTATTATATCCTTCCCTTAGACTACCTACCCTCTTTATGGCAAGGGACAGTCTTATGGCGAACGATAATTCTCGATGACCCTTTCACATCCAATTGAAAGACTTCCTACCCTCTCATGGTATGGATAGACCCTTTCGCCCGAAAAGCTAAAAGAACGATCTTTCAAACTTAGGGTAGGTAGTTCTTAATTGCTTGCTCCACACTTCAAATTCCTTTTCATAATCTCTTTTCAAAATCAAATTCAAAAAGACTACGCTTATTTACAAGCTAAAGTTCTTCTTCAAAATCTTTTCCAAACGTACTTCAAACATTTCAAACAATTCAAAAGCGAGCTAAGCAATTAAGAGCCCATGGAAAACCATGGATGCAAAGGGTGTCTTACACATTCCCTTTGTATAACTTACCTCCCGAACTCAATCTCTTTCAAAAAGGTTTTTTTCTGTTCTTTTAGCCTTTCTTTAAATTGGATAAAATAAAAGTCGGTGGCGACTCTTGCTATCCGCACATTCCAAGAAAGTCAGTTCACCGTATTACACCTTGCCAAGGTCGACCCGAGTGAATCCTAAGTTATCAATGTGTACACCATTACTATTATTGGGAACCCACTTGCATTTAAATAAAGCCACTTTAAAAATAACATAATCAATCTCCCAAATTTCATCAATGACACCATAAAACGCGATAGTTGCCAATACAGGATTCTTATCTTTCGAACTAGAGAAATACACCGATTCGGCTTCAACCATAACCCCACTATTTTTCATTGTACTACGATCATATTTTGATTTTGTATAAATGGTATAATGACCAATATCGTATGCAGTCCAAGTAATGACACAAAATTTTGGCTCGTACAACAATCATTTAAGTATCTCGGATGCACTATGATCATTAGATACACTTTTATTAAACCAATCTATGAATCTCTTGTTATGCTCTATCAACAATAACTTGTCACTCATTCGGGGATATCTTTTCCTCAAAAGTCTTTTGTGAGTATCTATGAAATGTTGAACTTCATTTATACTATTCAATATATAGAAATGTGCTTGAATAACTACATCCCGAGCCATTGACTTAACATTTAGACCTTGAATACCTCTTCTATCTGTGTGATCAGCGTGACGAGACTTTGGAATGCCTATAGAATCGAATTCTGATAACTAGTTTGTACAAAGCTCGACAGCTTCTTCAGTGATGTACCTTTCAACAATCGAAGCTTCCGGTCGATGATGATTCTTCCTATATCCTTTAAAGATCTTCAAATATCACTCTATTGGATACATCCACCTTAAATAAATTGGACCACAAAATATGATTTCTCTGACTAGATGAACAAGTAAGTGACCCATAATGTCAAAAAATGATGAGGAAAATACATCTCCAATTGACACAAGATTATGGCAGTCTCATCTTCTAATTCAGCTAACTTTTTGAAATCAAGAACTTTATTACATATAGCATTGAAGAATAAGCAAAATCTCGTTATAGTTACTCTCATATTCTTTGGTAGGATCCCACATATAACAACTGGTAGAAGTTGTTGCATCAATACATGACAATCATGAAATTTAAAACCAATTAACTTGAGATTTTTCATTGATACAAGTTTCTTAATGTTTGATGAGTAACCTTCCGGAACTTTAATACCTTGCAAACACTCGCATAAAATTTTCTTTTCCTTTTTTAGATAGAGTGTGACATGCTGGAGGCAAATAAGTTCTTTTTCCTTTCTCAATTGGAGTCAAATGTTTTCGTATACCCATCGCCTCCATATCAAGACGAGAATTCTTACTATCTTTAGTCTTGTCTGGAATATTTAGAAGCGTGTTAATTAAACTATCACACACATTTTTCTCCACGTGCATCACATCAAGATAATGTCTAACATCAAGACTTAACCAATACGGAAGATCAAAGAAGATTGACCTCTTTTTCCATATATTTTTTGCAACTGCCCCTTTTTATCTCTTCCTGAAGACAACATTAATGTGTTTCTTCTGTTGATAAACTTCATCCCCGGTTAAAGGTTCAGGAGCCTTATCAAACTCTTGCTCTCCATTAAAAGCCTTCCGCAATCTACGATAAGGATGGCCGAGTTTTAGAAATTTTCGATGCCCAAAGTAAACGATCTTTTTTCCAAACTTAAGTTGGTGATAACAAGTATTATCTTCACAAATAAGACAACTCAAGTTGGTGATAACAAGTATTATCTTCACAAATAAGACACACTTGATGTCCTTTGACACTATATCCATCCAAGTTACCGTAAGCAGGAAAGTCGTTGATTGTGCAAAATAACATTGAACGCATCTTAAACTTTTCCCCAGAATATGTGTCATCAACTTCAACGCCTTCATTCCACAAGAGTCGTAAATCATCAATTAATGGATTTAGATAAACATTTATGTCGTTACCAGGTTGTCGTGGTCTAGAAATCATCATACTTAACAGTATATACTTGCGCTTCATGCACAACCAAGGAGATAAGTTTTAAATAATGAGAAGAACAGGCCACAAAGATTGATTAGTGCTCAAATTACCAAAGGGGTTCATTCCATCGGTGGCAAGCTCAAGCCTAAGGTTTCTTGGTTCAACTCCAAAATCCGGAAATAACGAATCAATTTTCTTCCATTGCAACGAATCAGCTACATGGTGAATGTTTCCATTACAAGTCCTTTCATCTACATGTCATCTAAGATTCTTTGCGTCATTCGGATTAGAAAAAAGTCTCTTAAATCTTGAAATTATTGGCAAGTACCATAACACTTTAGCAGGAGGATGCTTCCTACTAACATTGTCATAGTCATTATCATCACCTTTGTTGGCCTTCAGCTTGTAACGCGACATACCATATTTCGGACATTGATACAAGTCTTCATACTCTTTACTATATAATATGTAATCATTAAGGAAAACATGTATTTTGATATACTCTAGACCCATTGGACACAATATCTTCTTGGCCTCATAACAACGATCAGACAAATTGTTATCTTCTGGTAACATTTGTTTTAGCAATTCAAGTAATTTCGTGAAACTTTTATCTAACCATCCATTTTTTGCATTCAGATTAAACAACTTTAACACCGCCAACAATCGTGTAAAATTTATGCATCCCTTATATAAAGGGGTGTCTTTATCACTACATAAGGTATCATAAATATGAGCATTCTTAAAAGAAAATTCCCCAATATCACGGAACATATCCTCTAGTTGATCCTCCATATATTCATCCATCCACTCTTTGACTTTGTGGCGCCCGACTTCCTCTTTATCCACCTCACTATGCCACATCCTTATTATATAATTTTGACATATACCATCACAACAAAGGTGCTGGAATATTTTGTTCTTTGTATATTTTGTTCTTTGTACCCTTATTGATATTCGTGCAAACAACAAAAGGACAATAAAAGATACCATTATTGTCCGGAAGATGTTTATCAGTGTATTCAAGGAATTCAAGAACTCCATTCTCATAAATCGGACATAATCTATCGACTTTCATTCAACTACGATCCATAACAACTTCTAAAATTTATTATACACGTATAATAATGTGAATGAAACAACCAAATCTAAACCTAAAACATATGAAAAATGCACTCTCATACTGACTTGACCATTTACACAAAGAAAAAAAGGAATGAAGATGTTGAAGAGTACCGTACTTTGAAGCTGAAGAATCTTATGCACGTAAGGAATGAAGATGTTGTAGAGTACCGTACTTCAAAGCTGAAGAATCAAATGAACGAAGAGGGTGAAGATTTGAGCATATACAACATAAACCAAGAAAAAACTAATGAAGATGTTGAAGAGTATCGTACTGGAAAGCTGAAGAAACAAATGAACGAAGAGGGTGAAGATTTGAGCTACAAATGAATGGATACGAAGAGGGTAAACATTACGCCACCTCTGTCGTCTCTGATTCGCTTGTTCGCCTAGGGCGTCTTATGAAAGAAATATGAAATAATTTTTTTAATTTATCAATAAACCCTTTAATCGCGGTTGGACAAACCAACTGTAGTGGAAACTTAAGTCCTCTAGCAATGGTTGGTGTATAAACTGTTTTTAAATCATTTACAATTTATTTTTTAAACAATGGAGATAGGTGACACACACTTAGGGCATGTTTGTTTCAGCTTTAAAAAAATAGATTTTTTTGTATTTTTTAAAATAGATTTTCCAAAACCGGTTTTTCAAAATATTACAATTTTTTTTAAATTCGATTTTTCTAAGATGAAACACTAATTTGGACATGTTATAACATAAACATACATTATTGAAGACCAAAACTTAGTCAAAATCGCAATTTTTTTAAAAAGTTGTATTTCAAAAATGATTTTTATGAAAGTCTATTTGAAATAGCTTCAAAATTAAGTGATTTTTTGAAATTTTGATATCTAATTTTTTTTCTTCCATAAATAGATGAAATACCAAATATCGCATTTTAAGAATAACTATTTAAACTAAATTTTTATTTGAAACTTTTATAAAAAGTTTCTTTGTAATAAAAATTTTCACAAAATTTTGTAACACTATAAAAATCATTTTAAAAAAAACCAAAACAAACGGGCCCTTAATGTACTCGGAAAAATGGAAAAAAATGTAATAGCTGAGAATCGAAGTGTGCTACACATTATTTTTTACTATGGTGTTTAAATTCAACCGTCATTAAATTAGTGTTTATAAATCAAGCAACTCACTGAAACTCATTGAATACATTGTAAATACAACGTTGTTGTTTACGCGTTTTATAATAGTGTTAGTTATAGACTCTCTGGAAACAAACAACATAAGATACATAAAGTGATAAAGGACAAGAAAAGTTACACAATGCATTAACTCAATTTAATTTAGTCACTAATATAATCTAATTGTAAATTTATGTACCATAATTCACGTTATGGATTATAAAACAAATTTGCATCTGACATTAGTACTACATGTTAGTATTTGGACAAATCAAAGAAAATGAAAGTTAACAAAAAGATATGAGACTATGCTTTGTTTTCTTTTAAAAAGAATAAATTTACAAATTGAAATCAAACTACCTCTATATGAAACCCAATAAATTGTATTGTTCATCGTGTTTCTAACTAACTACAACATTTCTTGCAATTGATGGAATAAAAAAAATCAATACTATTTAAACTAAATATTTATAGTGGTGCAAGAATTGCGCATCTAGGAAAACCAGTATCAAGTTTTACCTAAGGGTGTGTATGGTTGGTTATTTTCAAAAACCAAACCATAACCATTTTAAAAGTTTGGATTTATAACCATATCAAAAATTGGTTATAAAATCGGTTATAAATTTGGTTATGATTACATAACCGGTTTTTTAAAAAACAAATCCAATTTTGAAAAAAAAATTCCGAATTTTTTTTTCAAAAAATTTATTTATTTTGAGAATTAAAATATTTGGATTTGGATAGTAACCGGATTATAACCGAGTCCAAAATAATTTAACCGGTTAATAACCATTTAATTATATCTGGATTATATGAATGGATAACCAAACCATTAATAACTAAACCGGTTAATAACCATTCAATTATATCCGGATATTTAAAAGTGGTTTAGGTTTGATTATAGATTTGGACATCACAACCGGATATTTTGCACACACTACTAGAAATACACATATTACCTGCGGAATTTCCTGCGGAAAATATTCCGCAGGTTTACCTGCGGATTTTCCTGGGACTTTGTTAAATAAACTAAATTTTCCTGCGGATATGGAATTGGCAGAAAATTCTGCAGGAATACCTGCGGATTTTTCTGCGGTTTATATATTTCAAACGGAAAACGAAACTATAAAGCAAAATCCGCAGGTAAATTCGCAGGAAAGTTTCCTGCGAATTTTCCTGCGGATATCTATTTTAATAAAACCAAACTACTATACAAAATCCGCAGGTAATTCCGCAGGAAAGTTTCCTGCGGATTTTGCTGCAAATTTAACTATTTTCTATAGTAATTTTTGTCTAATTTTTTTTTAAAATTAATTATTATATTTAATGATTAATTATTTAATATTATTATATTAATTAATGTTTTAATGTGAATTGTGTTATTTTTAAATTTTCATCTTAATTTTTTAATGAAATAAAGGTATAAAAAATTTGAAAAAATAAAATTAATAAAAGGTAGTAAAAATTCTGAGAATGAGTATCGAAGATTTTTTATAATAACCAATTTTTTTAAAAAATTACATAAGTAATTCATATTTCAAATTTATTATCTCAATAATCACGTTTGGCCATTCTATATTACGCCTCCTATTTTTTTTAAAATTTTCAATAATCCGTGGATTTACTGTTTCTTACGGATTTACCTGCGAATTTACCTGTAGATCGGACATTAAAATATTTTACTACAGGTAACTGAATTTTTTTTAAAAAGTAGGTGGCGTCATATGAAATGGCGACTACGTGAAAAACACCCACAAACATGGTTGACGATTTCTCAATGCATCCCATATATCTTTTAGACACCACGCAAAATTTCATTTATGCCCCCAGCTTCCGTAAATGCATCTCCAAAAGCACCCTTTAAAAAAAATCTTCGGGGGTATCAATTAAAAAAATTAAATATATTTTGGTTAAGAATTCTAATATATATATATATATATATATATATATATATATATATATATATATATATATATATATATATATATATATATATATATATATAAGAAAATTGATTTAAATATTTTCTAAAAATAATAGTATTTTTTTAAAATTAATATAATTCTTCGATTTGTATTATAATAAGAGGTATGAAAAATAAAATTAAAAAAAAGGCATAATGAAATTTTGAGTTAAATGGTTATGCACAATATATCATTTAGCCATGTCATATAAAAAAAATTAAAAATTATAGTTTGATTTAGCATGATACATATTTGTGATTGATTGACATTGTCAGTCATTTTTCTCTAAAATTTAAAAGAAAAATTTGATAAAATTACTACATAAAAATCGAACTTACTCTCTATCTCATATTGGACCAACACTAAAAACAAATAAACAAATGTAAGATTAATTATCATTATTTTACTACAAATTAAAATTATATTTAATTTAAATTTAATAGACAATTATTTGTATAAATTACACATATAAACTACCACCTTTTTTTTTTTTTACAAAATAAACTACCACCTATTTAAACACTTTATATATATATATATATATATATATATATATATATATATATATATATATATATATATATATATATATATATATATATATATATATATATATATATATATATATATATATATATATATATATATATATATATATATTGAGTTTAAAGGTAGTGCACTGACAGTGTAAACAAACTTTACACATACATCCAATCAAAATCATTACACTTGTCATGTCATATTAGTTTTTTTAAATTAAAATTATGTTTTAATTGGATACATGGTTGTGATTGGTTGACAGTGTAAATATATTTTACACTGTCAGTGCATATTCCTATTTCTCATATATATATATATATATATATATTATAAATTATTTGGTTATTAATATTATTATTAATATTATTAATAATATGTTACATTAGTTTTTTTTTTTAAAACAAAAGGTTATATATAAATAAATTATAATATATTTTCTACATATTGTTTATGGGTTTAGTCTTGTATACTGTATCTCACCATGCTAACTTCTGAAAATGACTTCTTCCCTCCATAAGCACTTACGCTTTTTCATTCTAAAAAACACTTATTTTTAAAAGTCATTCTCTCTACTCTCCTGATCATCATGAAACAATGCTACCAAATAATCAATCAATTGATTCACTCCCAAAGAATGATTCACTCCCAATGATAAGGAATTACCGGCGAAAAATATGGATGACGGGGTGACGGGATTCTGGCTGAGGGACGTTTCCGACGGCACGTTAAGTTTGTGGAGCCGCGGAAGTCGAGATTGAGAGGTGCGGCAGAGCTATGAAGTAATTGTGGAGGTCGCGGTGGAGTTTCAAGGTTGTTCTCGCGTTTTTGTCGACAAATTCGGTGAGACAAGTATTCTGCGTTTTTGGTTTTCTCTTTTTCTCTTCTGTTCAATTCTTGGTCGCTTAATCGTAGTTGTGTTATCATTGATGATTGTTGCTCAGTTCTTGCTATCGAATGCTTTCAAAGTGAAGAGTTTTTCATCTTACACACATGGTGTTTGATGAAAAGTCTCAACCAAGCTCTTAGTCTTAGCATGTATTAGTATAAAATAAATTACTTGGTTTGCTTAATTGGTTTATTTATTTGGTTGTTTGTTTTGAATGACATCAATTTGTTCTCAGTAGGAAGTTAATTTGAACTGATTTTATGTCAGAAGTAGCTGTTATGAAAATATTAGGATCAAATTAGGGGCTTATGTTTATTTTGTTGACTTAAATTTGTGTTGGTTTTATATTGATTTTGCACTTAAATTATTTGAATGATTGTTGTCTGATTTGAGATTATGGACTGTGGTTTTAAAATGCGGCCGCGATTACATTGGGGCTACAACACTTGATGAATATAGGAAGTATGTTGAAAAGGATGCAGCATTTGAAAGGAGGTTTCAACAGGTTTACATGGCTGAACCTAGTGTGTCCGACACTGTTAGTATACTTAGTGGATTGAAAGAGAGATATGAGGGCCATCATGGTGTAAGAATTCAAGACCGTGCTATTGTTGTTGCAGCTCAGTTGTCTAGTCGGTACATAACTGGTATGCTCTTGCACTCTATTAATATTTGATTACTTATGTATTGGATGGGCATGATTTTGGTTGTGGCTTTGCTAACATGGTATACGTTTGTGTTTTGTATTTGTTAAGGCCAGAAGTGGTGCATACAGGAGGTTGCCATTGTAAGAGTGTAAGGTGAAAAGTGATTGCTCCTTCCAGTGTGGTCTTATGGGACTGCAACTGCTCAAACTGCTACATGAGAGCTAATACTCACTTTATTGTACCTTCTGACAAATTTGAGCTTTTGGGAGATTCTGCAGAGTTTCTTACAACTTACACGATTGGCACTCACACAGCAAAGCACACATTCTGTAAAATATGTGGTATAACTTCATTCTATTATCCACGCTCAAACCCAGATGGTGTTGCTGTTACATTCAGATGTGTTGACCCCATCAAGAGATATTTGTTGCTACTAGTTTATAAATTTGTTTGTTTATGCTAGAGGTATGCCTCAAGATAATCCACATCAAGAGTGTTTAGATTGCTTATTTCCACACTTTGAAGAAGGATTGTTGTTTAAGACTGTAGAGATTTATAAGATAAAAAAGTTATTGGATTACCACGATGAAATAGATCTACTAAATATAGGTCTTACCACACAACTGATGTAAATCATGATTTATGTAGTTAATCATATTGCGGTGTTACAAGTAGGTATCACATCGATGGAGAATGACTACCTTTGATGCAAGTTTTTGGATAGGCTGGGATTTAATACTCTATCTCTTCACCGCAATAATGCTTCTCCGATGTACGTTTTTTTATCATTGTTCTTTACAAATATTGATCATTCTTGATGATTCTTGATACATCAACGGTATGTGTAGTGATCTTTTTTACTATCTATGAAAATTGATTAGTGTTCATTGTAAATATAACAATGGATTGGATTTAACACCCTCTAAGGTTATTCAAAATCTATGATTTCTCAAACAATTCTACAGGCCACCATACAATGTAAGAAACTCTACTTATATTTTTCATGACAAGGTTGTTCAACCTGATACTTTGTCTTGGGTGAGTAGTAATAATAATAATATCTGATACTGTTTTAATAATCATAGTAATGAATCATTGATTGTGTTTCATTTTAATTTCATTAAGGTAAAGTTTTCTTCTACTAGTTGGACACATGATAGTAAAGGTTTCTTTTACAGCGCTATCCGGCTCCAACAATCAAGTGAGTCATTTCTATCAAATTCTTGCTGCAAATTTAGTTCCTGGTCTGATGAACCAACTCATGTTTCAAGGTAAGAATCATTCATTAAATAATGCGTGAGAAATAATGATGCCATGTTGTTTACATTTCAGAAGTGATATTTTAAGTTGCAACTCTTTTATTTACTACTCTTGTCATGTGCACTTATTATAATGCGTGAGAAATAATGATGCCATGTTGTTTGTAGACGTACACGGCCACCCCTAACAAAGCGCTTTGTGACGTCATTCTTCTTTCTTGGATTAACTGGGTAAGATTCTTGATATAGTCAGATATTCCCTAGTTTTATTATGTTTAGATTAAATGCAATTTTATTGATGCATCGGTATTTGGCTTCATTATTTGTGTTCAGGATATTTAGAAATCATCTTTTGTTTCTTATTGGTTTAAGCTATACTACTCCAACTTATGTTGCTGCAATTCAGCCAGCTACTCCAGTCTTTACATTTGTGTTGGCTATAATGATGGGGTTAGTTTCTCTCCTTTCAATTTTTCTGTGTTCATTTTGTGAATGCATTTTTTGTGTATGAAACAAAACAACAACCCACGCTAATATTTTACGAAAGTATGCATATTATTTATATTCAGATACACCAGGACATTTTATAATGTGTACCTTAATAAACTCATTCATGCAGTACAGAAAGAGTAAACTTGCTAAGGTAAACACTAGATATTTGTATCGATTGAGTTCAATTTAGCATCAAATCGAAATACAAATCACATTAATAGTAAGATACAGATAACTATGGTGCAGAATACTAAGGAAATAAATTTCTATCTTTCATGCATTATCACGAGCTTGCTCTTTGTAATACTATTTTGTGGGCGTTGACAGTTGATATTTGTGTTCAGCAATGGACGACGCTCTCTTGTTGGAGATCTTTTTGGCCTTCTCTCAGCCATGTCATATGGTCTATTTACCAGTTAGACAATGTCTTAGCTCTCTCATTCTACATTTTCTTGTTTCTTGATGATTTTGATGAATAATAACAGCTTCAACATTAATGCCACAGTTCTCCTAAAAAAGTTTTCTGGTGAAGAAGGTGAACGCGTTGACGTGCAAAAGCTGTTTGGATATATTGGATTGTTTACACTTGTAGCACTATGGTGGATTAGTAAGTTTTTTTCCGCTCAGTTTGGCCGTTGTCGGCCTTAGGAATTGAACCGAAGTTTGCAATTCCCAAGTCTGCCAAAATGGATGAAGTGGTTCTTGCAAATGGATCTGTTGGAAGTGTTCTCTCAGACTACTTCTGGTATTTGATATAAATTTGATTAATTTATGCGCGCGTGCACATCAACAGAGTTATGCAAATTCTTACATTAGATTTTATTCGATTTACAATCCAGGGCACTCTGTGTTGTATTGACAACTCCCCTCGTGGCCACTTTGGGCATGTCACTCACTATTCCTCTTGCTATGTTGGCTGATATGGTAATCCACGGTCGGCATTATTCAGCATTATACATTCTTGGCTCAGTTCAGGTATGGTTTATGTTTGTAGCGTAATGTATATATGTAACACTGACACTTTAGATTGAAAACATGTTTGATGTCTACCGCAATACAAACACATGTGCTTACTTTCATTCACTTTCATGTTCTTAAATTATCACCGGTGTTTATGTGTCTGTGTCGTGTCCATTGTATTGATCTTATTCAACATTTTTGTTGATATAGAGGTGTTTGCAGGTTTTGTGATAGCTAATCTTTCAGATTGGATGACAAAGAGGTTGGGATTATAGCACATGATGTTTTGTTGATTAGTTTGGAGACAACACTTATTCTTTTTTTGGTTGATTTATCCTTCCACTTCTCTGAATTTCACTTGTGAACAGTATAAAAATGTTCCTTGAACAAATAGCAATTGTAGTTATTTGAATATTTATATGTTTTATCCATTATGTATAGAATTGATTAACTAACTAGTTGATTCATTATAGAATTACTGCGGCCTTGATGGGCTTGAAACAAATGTAGCCAATCTTGAGCAGCTAATATTATTATTTTTTTAACTTGTTGACAAATGAATAGTAATGTGACTATGTAAGTATTTGGGACTAACTTTGTAGCAGATTTTATAGTAATTTGTTCTATAATTTGTATTATAATTCAAAATATTTTAAATTATAATTTTATTTTTATATTATGATTACATAGTCACATTATAAAAATATTTTAGATTTTTATCATGTTTCAAAAGTTTATAATTTTTTTTAATTTGAGATAGAAATTACCTGCGGATTTTAGTTTGCTGCGGATTTACCTGCGGAATTTTCCTGCGGATTTACTTGCGGAATTTTCCTGCGGAATTACCTGCGGAACTTGCTGCCGAAAATATTACCCACGAAGGTTTTAGCTGGGGACGTAAAACCGCAGGAAAATCCGCAGGAAATGTGTTTCCTGCGAAAATGTGGCTAAAATCTGCAGGTAAATCCGCAGGAAATTTGAGTATTTCTAGTAGTGACACCCCTAATTTTACCTATTTATCATTTCATACAAACAAAATCAAGAAGTAAAATTGTGACAAAAAAAACATTCAAGCAATATGTTTATCTTAAGAATCTCATTCTTCAAAATATGAACTCATTCTCCTTGTGACATTTACTCTTTATATGATATTAGGTCTACATAGGATATTTTCAACAAGAATGAGAGCAATTCCATGGGTCGTGATGTTCGAGGTATGCTCCGATTCCTTCAAATTCGTGTTATAAATTATGTATGTTTTATCATAATCGGTACAATTTTACTTACTAACAGATGACACAAATTTTACTAAAATATTATATTGTGTTGCAGATATTTCCGAATAATATTAAAGGACGAATCGGAAGCATAGCCACATTGGTGACCTGATTTGATGCATGACTATGCTCCTATTATGTTTACAATTTCTCGTGAGTTGGAGCTCATGTGCTAAATATATTATTTTTCAGATTTATTTATTTAAAAGAGTAATGATAAGTATTAGGGTCTGTTTGGTAAAAATAACGGTTGACTGATAAGCTAGCTGATAGCTTATAGCTTATGACTGATGGCTGATGACTGACGACTTATAGCTTATAGCAGATGGTTGAGACTGATAGCTTATAAGCTCATTGAAGTGTTTGGTAAAATTAGCGGTTTAATTAACTTATAAATGTAAAATGACATAAAAGATATTTAATATATAATTATTTTATTTTAAATTAAAATAAATTATAAGGGTTAAAAATGAATTTAATTGAAATAATAAGGATAAAAAAGGAAGAAAAAATAATAAGCTATAAGACATAAGCTAAAACGTTATTTAAAATAGCGTCTGGAAAATAAGCTATAAGCTAGTAAAATAAGCTATAAGCTCGTGATGAAAAGACCGTTACCAAACGGGTCTAAATTATCATATGAACTTATAAGACATAAGACATAAGCTATAAGCTCGAAAATATGTCTTACCAAACAGAGGCTTAGTATAAGATAATCATTTTTCCATTTTATTTCAAGAAACTTATATGTTTACTTTGTAATTATAATTTAATTATAATTAAATATTCTGATCTTATTTTTAAGAGAAAATTTATTTTTTAAATTTATTGAATAATCAATGTATTTTGACTATATGATGGATCATATTCATTGATTATTTAATGAATTTAAAAAATTAACTTTCTCTTATAAATAAAACATGAGGAAATATTAATTAAAATTTTCTATTGTCAATGGAATATAATGGGGGTAGCCCAAGGGGGTACTATCGCGTCGAACTAGATAGACTTTGGTGCGACTGCGGAAAGTTCCAAGCATTTTGTATGCCTTGCTCTCATGTCATAGCAGCATGTGCACATTCTCGCCTGAATCCTAGAAGACATATATCCCCCGTGTACAATGTCAAAAACATATTAATTGTGTACATCAATATGTTTTCGGTGGTGGCAAAGGAGGATTATTGGCCTGTTTATCAAGGGGATATTGTTTGGCACAATGACCAGATGAGAAGGAAGGAAAAAGGCCGCCCTAACAACACCTGTATTCAAACCGAAATGGATACGACAAATATAATGATTCGATTATGCAATACATGTCGTGAAACCGGCCACAATCGAATAAATTGTTTCAATATCGGGTCTAGCTCTGCAACATAATTTTTTCTGTCAATTTAAATATGCATTTTATGTTTATTGTAATGAAGCAATTTCAATTTCAGTTTCAATTAGACTTTCATTTCATATTCCACTAATCATTCAGATACAACTTTCTTAATGCAACCATACAAACAACAACAACAAGAAGGAAAAAAAAATTAAACAACTGAATACATCATAATAACTAAGAGATTACAACCATCAAGATAATTTCAGCTGGTCCAAACATCATCATAAGAACGTCATAGTCGTTTTCACGGGTTTCCATGCGCCAGACAGTGTGGCACCTCCTATAACACCCCTTTTCTAACCTCAAATAAATAAATATTTATAGAGTATTAACATGCATATAATAAAAGGGCGTCACATGTCGTTTTCACCGCAATGAAAACCCATAACAATTATGCAAACATGCACTGATCATTCCATAACATAATTTGAATCTTCATGTTTTCATAAATATGCATATCGCATGCGGAATAAAAGTAACTTACGAAGTTTCAATGAATATATTCCATGCTATATTCATCTACCAAATCATATAACATAATCAATCCAGAATATATATATGTCATATGAATTCAACATTTGGCTACATAGTCATCCACATTATATCCAAAATATCAAGTCAAATACCATAAAGACAACATTATCCAAACTTTAAAACATGAGTTCAAATAAAACCCCCTAATGTTACATGACCAAAGCATTTGACTCACTACCTAATCAAAACGATAAACCAAAAGCTCCTCGGCTAAATCCTCGGACAAGCTCACAACTCGTCGAAACCTGAACGATGTCACAATGAACATCGTTCAAACAGAGGGGGTGATAATTCACATCATAATGAATATATACAATATGTACAATGAATATATCATACAATAATATTATCACATCCTCACATTTCATAATTGAATAAGTTCCACAATTATTACACAAAGCGCAATTTCCAATCATCACAAAAATAATTCACATCAATTCAAGTAATCACATAACACATGCAATGAATGTGACTCAATGCATGTGGTACCATGTGAGTATTAAGCTCAACGCTTCCGATTATAAACCAGAGCCACGCTTTCGATCAGGATAAGATCAAAGCTCTCAAAATTATGAACCTTTTAGTTCACCGCTTCCGAACCACAAAGGAATAAAGCCACGCCTATGTTTCCACACAAGGATCAAATTCACCCGCTTATGTTTCCACACAAGAATCAAAGCCACCATGAATGCATGTACAATTATCACAAGATATATGCAATTAAGATTATCCATACAATCTTAACATACCACATACCATAATAATTCACACATTAAATTATCCATCAATTGTAAAAAATACATCAAGTAATCATTCACAACGAATGCATCCAAATAACCTACGTTCATTCACACAATTTCACGAATATCATATCACATACATATCAACAAATGTCATCCACAATTCATCGATTCATAACTCACATATACATAATTACATGTTATTCAGACAACAACATCATAATTAATTCATCAAGTGCTAACTGTTCCATTCTTATTATATAGATAATCACGTTAGCCCCCTAATACTTCGTACGACACATAAAACGGAGTTACGGATCAAAAGTTATGACATTTAGAAGTTTCAAAAAATTTTGCATAACAAGGGTCGCTTAGCGGGCTCCTAGCGCGCTAACTATAAATCCAGAAAGTTTCATCTTCGCAATCTCTCTTAGCAAGCTCGCGATTTCTGCAAAATATACACAGAACTCGCTTAGCGATCTGAGTTCGCTTAGCGAGGTAGCGATTTCTGCGTTTTCTGCAGAGCACACCAGACCTGTACCAGTGCATCCAAAACCCTCTAATTACATGTATGGCTCATTTATTAGCAATTAAAGGTTTTGATCATGCATTTTACCATTGATTAACAATATAAGCATCTTAGCATCATAAATCATGTCAAAAGCACTCAAACCCTAAACCCCAAAAATCCCAATAATTAGAAAGTTATGAGAAAGAAAGAGATGAACACATATCATAATACTACACATTGCATAAGTATATAATCAAGATATTGAAGATTCTCCCCTTACTTGATTCAAAACTCCTTCCTCTTCAAGTTTCTACAAAATCCTCTTCTCTCTTATACTCTCTTCTATTCCTCTTGTTCTTACCAAAGCCAATGTTATGAAAATGAAAATGACCTAACTCTCTCTTACTATCTCTTTTCTCTAATTTGGGCTTAACTCAATTATTGTCCACCATCCTTATTTCACTAATTAGACCCAATAACATATTATCTCATTAATAACTTTATCAACCCAAATAGCACAAATACACATATAATTAAATACTCAAATAATTATTATATCACATAATAACTAAATAAATAAATAATTAATAAAAACACAAAATAAAATAATTACTAAAATAATTAAAAAAAATTAGGATGTTACACCCCCCCATAAATTATTCCTCCATAAATTAAATGCATGTGTCACACAGAGTGGCGCCTCCTCTGTCTAACGATTTTTTTTTTAAAAGTGGTTAGATTGGTAAATTTTTTGAAAGTATGGTTATTTAGAGAATATGTTTGAAAAAATTAGTTATTTTAAAAAAAAAATCATTATTTTCTTTTAAAATTAATATATATTTTTTATTAATCAAGTTTTTTTTTAAAAATATCAAACAAACTAATATTTCAAAAAAATTACCTAACTAATCATGTTTGAGGTCTTTTTCACGTAGGCGACATCCTGGTTATTTACGAATTTGCCTGCGGATTTACCTGCAGACCAAACATTAAATATCTTCGTTGGTAAATTCGTTGGTAAATCCGCATAAATTAAAAAAAAAAATGCGCCATATGAGATAAGTTTTTTTGAAATATTAATTTGTTTGTTATTTCTTTTAAAAAAGTTGGTTATTAAAAAAAAATCTTAAAAAAATGTTTTTTTTTTTAAATTTATTTTTTATTTTGACTAAAAAAATCTTCTTAGAAAAAGACACATGTACTTATACGTGGACCTGTTTCTCTTTCCCCGCAGAAAAATATCCAGATTTTATGGAATCGGGTGCGGCAGCCTGTAAAGTCGATATCTCTCTCTGTAAATTACAAATCAAGCATCGCGCACTCACATTCGCAACACGTCACTTCTGCACAAACAAACCTTCTGATAAACCCATCCAATAACCGGTCTAGTCCGGTCCATCCCGGTCCAATCCAATCCAACCCGGTTCGGTTGGGTTTTACAACAGAGTAATAATAAAGCAACCGCACCACAGCGTATATTAGCATCTCCTTCGCCACACACTATTTCATTTCCTCGATTCAATTCAGTTTCTCTCTCTCTCTCTCTACACCCTGGAACCGTGCAGCGAATCTAGGTCACTTCCATCGGAAATCTCGCGGCGGAAATGACGGACTTGCCGGAGAATCGCCGGCGTTCTTCTTCCGATTCGTCGAGTTCGAGCGATAATTCGGTCAGAGTGGAGCATGATCAAGGTGCTGGGAGCGTTAGTACTAGCAAGGAAGTTGAGGAGAGTACTATCGATGTTGTTTCCAATGGAGTTTCCGTTAATAACGGTAGCAGCAGTTCTTCAACTTCAGGTTACTGAAATTCTCTTTCTCTATGTATGGATTTTGTTCTGTTTTGTTATTTGAATTTGTGAGTTTGTAGAGTTAGTTGCGGTTAATTGAAAGTTGAACTGTTTCTCGTTCTTACTTTGATACGCTTTTTCTATTGTGCTTCGTTATATATATTTTATTATGTTCTATTGTGTAATATTTGTTTTAATTTAATCTGATTGTTTCAGTTTCTTAATATGTATGTTATCTGAATTTATCTAAACTTTAGATTCAATGTTCATGTTGTTTGTTCTTAAATTTATTTTTGAAAAAGAATTGTATTCTTAAAGACAATTTCGGATGAACGAAAGTCCAACCAGAGTTGGTTATTTGATCTGATCTTATCATTCCGCTTTCATTTTTATTATTATGTTTAAATTTTGTATGTAATATTGTGCCTATGTCCATATTTTATTACACGTGCTTACTAAATTAGAACACTACCATTATTAGATGTGTCCTTGGGTTACACAGCATATTAACAGAAAGTTGTTGGATAAATCACATAATTTTTGCTGTCGAAGTATGTTGATATCATCAAATGGTTAATCCTTCACTAGGCTTTATGTCCACTCTTCCTTCGGTAGTGTTTGTGGCACTAATGTAGTCCTCCTTTCCCCACAAGAAAAGACACTCATCAGTTACTATCATACCCATGGCATGAGACATTACGGTAGTTTAGGTGGTGCGGAGAAGGCGTGTATATGTATCATTAAGGTGAATTGACTTGTTGGAGGATAGTACAATAGTTAGTAAGTCTTCTTCATTTGGAGTATCCAAACCCAAGTTATAATTATACATGTCTAAATCTTCCATGTTAGATGAACTTCCATCATCATCCATGTCCAATTTCTACCGGATGAAAAATCTTCAATATTATACTTAACTGTTTTATCCAGACTTTTCTTCTTCATGTGGAATTAACAAATGAAAAAGTAGTTAACGTATAACGAGTAGTGTTTTAAATCACAGTTCACATTTCCAATTTTAGCTGCAATATTGCAGTTTATTATTATTTGCTGCAGTGGTTTCATGGAATTTGATCCTCTATTCGAGAAAGTGCCTAATTAATTTCATTCTAAAATGTGCTCCCTTATGATCTTGACATTTCTTCCTCAACAAAACCTTGTTAGTGCTGCTACACTCATTCATGTTTTCCTGTTTTCTCCATGCTTCCCTGTGAAGAAATAAATTTATTTAAAGTAGAGAAACAGGGAGATTCAGTAGGAGGATAAGATATCCTCTTAGAAAACCAATAACAGAAACCAGAGGCCGAGACACAAGAAAAACTCGGTGGCCGAGCAAAGGTTGTCATTGTCTTTGTATATCCAAAACTGAAAGCCACCTAACTTGATAAATATTAAACGTGCCATGTCCGCTTAGCATTTTAATATACCTTATTTTTCTCTCTCAATATTTTATTTGATATCATTGTTTTGTTTGATTTCATTGCTTATTCTTAGGTCTAACTATGGGGGTCTTGTTTTCTCCCTGTATTTAGGCATTCCAAGCAGGGGGTTGCCCAAAGTGACCACATTGCCAGTAGATATATCCCATGGAGATAAATTAGAGTCAAGTCCAAGTAATTTTAAGTTGGAAAGGTCAAAAACAGAGAGGCAGAGACATCTAAGGCCTGAGGAGGCAGCACAAATTTTTGATGACAAATGTCCTGTACATGAAAAGGTATGTTATTGTAATCAGCGATGCTTGCTAGCTTTTTGTTTTCCCCTTTTGTCTGTGAAACATATCTATATGATGTCATTGGTTCTCTAAGGCTCTGGTTGGGTGTTTAGGAGGGAAAGGGGGAAGATTTATCCTTCTCTACAAAAGCACTCTCAAAAATATGCGAAAGATTTATCTATTTTTCCTTCTACTCCCCTTCATCCAAAGCCCTCTCTTTTCCTCCCCTCCAAACATGTATACTGTTGAGATATTGTTTTGTTATTAGTATTTATTGCTTTTATTAATAGTATTAGTTAGGATATCATTGTATCTAATTTTTTCTATCTTAATATGTCTCCCCCCTAATTAGTGGGGTTGATTAGGAGTCTTAGACCTATATATATGTGTGTATTCTCTATACATAATAATATAAGAAATTCAGATTTTAGCTGGTATCAGAGCTTGGCTCGAAAGACGGCTATATATGTTGTCATTGTAGCAGTCTTAACATTTGAACAAAAGACAACATAAATGCCACTGAAATTTGTAACTTTATATAGATGAAATAAAACACGAATTGGATGCTGAAGTCATTCAAGGTGAAGAATTTTAGTCCTAAGACTGAACAGAATATCACAAAAACTGCATGTAGATCACTGGTTAGGCAAGAAAACAAGCATATGAAATCATCCAATATGGACCCACCCCAAGACCATGCATTTTCATCATGATTCTTAGTTTTTGTTGCTTCTCATAAACCAGTGATGTCAGAACTATCGGGAAAAGAAACTGCAGAAAGCTTAAAAGTTTAAAATATTTGTATGCTTGCCAGTAATGAAGAATATTTTGTTCCCCAAAAGAATAAAAAAATATTGTGCTATGTTTGGATGAGGGATATGGTTAGGAAAATGAGGGGTGGGATGATGACTATCAAAAACTAAATCCCTTGATTATAAAGATAAAAATCAGCAACCCTAATCATAGAGATATTTACTCAATATAATTTAATATAATATAATTTAAATCTCAACAGATTTTAAGTGAACCTCACGTGTGCCAGGGAGTATGAAGAAAATGGGGGATTTTGACAAGGTAATTTTAATGCAGAAAAAGATGTAATGCTTGGTCAAGGGGTAAAGAGACTTATAATACTGAAATAGTATCATAGGATAAAGAAATAAGAAACATGTAGCATGCTGATCTCAAAGGTTAGTTGTGTTAGCGACATGGTAAGAGATTCATCTTGTAAGCGAGACTATGTGGCAAGTAGTATTAGGAGGGGATCTACTGAGCATATTAGGGGGATTATGTCGGGCATAAGTTGCTTGTGTACGGGCATATTTTCTCCATGGGAGCTCTGAGATCTAGAAATAATTGTAGATTTCCTTTAGTATTGAATAATACAGCTATTGATGTTCTTTAGTTCTTTTTCTTGGAATTTTATCCTTCAATCAGCCATCTAGTTTCTGACCAGATTTCACGTAATGCTCAATTTCCTGTATCTTTGTTACTACTTTATGAGGATTTTAAAGCAGCCCTATTTGGAAGACTTTAGAGGATTAACCAATGTATTAGTGGTTTGTTTTAAAGACTGGTAGTTAACATATACACAATCAACTTGTACTGAGAAATATTCTATTATGTTGATATTTAAATATAGGAATATTTTGTTTATATATGAATAACATAAACATATGCCATTGTAATTAATGTTGCTGATTGTACATTGATTTGTTTCTGAGCCTGTATGATAAAATTGTACTCTCACCATTTTATAATTTATTTATTTTCCCACTCATAATAGACATGATTTCTTAGAAAAAAAAAATAGAGATGATTTCTTAAGATACATTATTGCTTTATCTGATCCATGTAACTTACCTTATTGAATTATTATATTATGCCATGCCTTACTTTTCTTTTTTAAGTTTCTATTGACTATCATCTTTATTCTTGGTTTTAATCCCCCGGCTTAAACTTCAGTTAACATTTACAACTGTGCAGCTTAGATTGTTGAACAGAATAGCTACTGTAAAAGATGACGGAACTGTAGAATTTGAGGTTCCAATAGATGTTGAAACTGAAGCTCTTGGTGCTAGATCCACTCATGTAAATAATGTTATTGATGATTCACTTGGTACAACAGACCTTGATTACATTCCTCCATTGAATATAGTGATGCTTATTGTTGGTACAAGAGGAGATGTACAGCCATTTGTTGCAATCGGAAAACGCTTGCAGGTATAGTAATGATGCTTATTATATTTTTGGCTGTATCTTTATTTAGCTTGGAGCTCCCATTTTGTCCTACAAAAGTTGTTACTGATACCACTATTCTATTTTTATTGAATGAATACATTGTTTTTAACAATTCTATTCAAGGTATATTTGTATACGAATTTGAGGCCCTTATTCAAATTTACATGCAGGATTATGGTCATCGTGTTAGATTAGCAACTCATTCCAATTTTAAGGAGTTTGTTTTGACGGCTGGGTTGGAGTTTTATCCGTTAGGGGGCGATCCAAAAGTCCTTGCTGGATGTATGTACTACGTGTTCAACTGCAGTTTCTTTTTCTGGTGTTTGAGTTGTTTTAATGCATGTTTTCTTAGTTTCTTCTGTCCCATAATACTTTCCAATGCGTTTTATTTGGGAAAGTGGCAGGGGAAGAAACTTGCAACTTTTAAAATTTCATGGTTAGAAATGATAACTCCAGTGCTTAAGCAAATAAATAAGTCGGTTATTCTTCATCTACTCATTGCACATTCTTAACCATTAAGTTACTGAAAACAGCTGGAAATACGTCTTAAATCACTTCAAAATGTGTTGTGTCATGGATAAACTATTTACTAAGTTCAGACCATGACATTTATTATCGTCCTTTCTACAACTGCGTTATATGTTTTTACTTTGACTTTTTATGCCGGTGCAGATATGGTTAAAAATAAGGGCTTTCTGCCATCAGGACCCTCTGACATACCTACTCAGAGAAATCAAATGAAAGAAATTATTAACTCTCTGCTTCCTGCTTGTAAAGAACCTGATATTGATTCTGGTGTCCCCTTTAAAGCAGAGGCAATCATTGCCAACCCCCCAGCATATGGTATGCTTGCTTGTTACTTACATTTTTTATGATATGGTTCATTAAATTTGTGCAATTTTATTTAGTAACGATTCAATGTGCAATAAAAAAATCCGATGGTACTATGGAATATGGGAACAGAACCAACTCCAGTTATTGCCGAAATTGGGCCATGTGCAATTTTAGTTTTTCTGTTGCTTATACAAGGACTGATTTAGGATAATCTATCATGTGATCAGTTGCTTGTTATATTAAATGACTCATGGAGTCTGTGGATTCAGTTTGGTACTAAGAAGGGCCATGGTCAAGTACCATTTTATTTTCGGGGAAGGATAGTTGTTTCAAGGTTGTGTGCTATGTTCATCCAGATGCCATACTTTTCACCAATTATCCAGTGTCAATTTTATAGGCCAGTCATTCTAAATAGTTCTTCCCATTGGGATTGTGAATGATGAGTTGCACGGAGAAATTTTGAAATAGGGCCTCAGCCAAAACACAATGAACGTTTGGGTTGGTTTCTCTGAAAAGTGCTGTGAAGGTTGTTGTCATTTTGTCGACTGGTTTGGGGTTACCCTACATAACGGTTTCTAAATCAAAGCACTGGCTGTTACCAAATAGAGTTGGATAGGAAATACTAACTAAGATGCTAGAAAAGAAAAATACAAAGTGAATTAAGATGCCAACATTACAATTTAAATCAGATAATTCAGATCTTAATATACTCAAATTATTTCTCTTATACTACTTTTTCATGATAAAACATTTTGTCATTTCTCTATCTAAATTTTGAATTACTGTTTCTGATAATGTCATCCTTTCACATTTCTTGCTGGTTGATTCTATTTTTCTACTTTTATGATGACAATGGAAGATAATACTCTTTAATGCATATCATTGTTTTTGCTGCTGACACTGTTATGCTTTTAAAATAGGGCATACTCATGTTGCAGAGGCCCTAAAAATTCCAATTCATATTTTTTTCACAATGCCTTGGACGTAAGTTTCATCTCGATGATATTATCATACTCTTCCATATTTCTCTAGTCTTTTGTTTACTAATTTTTCTTTTACTTCTTTAAAAGTTGGTTATTTCTTGTAGTTTCCCTTGTGATTGAAGTGCATTATATGTATTTTATCTTTTTCACCCAGGCCAACAACTGAATTTCCTCATCCTTTGTCTCGTGTAAAGCAACAAGCTGGTTATAGGGTGAGTTCATTAATCAAACCTGGTTTTTATCATCCACCAAATTTGTTGCAACTATGTTTGAGACTTAATATTGATCATTCATAACTTTTCAGCTTTCATATCAAATAGTTGACTCATTAATTTGGCTTGGAATACGAGACATGATTAATGATCTGAGGAAGAAAAAGTTGAAGCTACGGCCTGTCACCTATTTAAGCGGCTCACAAGGTTCTGAAACTGACATTCCTCATGCATATATATGGAGTCCTCACCTTGTTCCTAAACCAAAAGGTGGATACTTTAGATCATAATCTTTATATTTTGTATATTTTCAATGCAATTATTCAGATCATTCTAACCAAGGATTAAATATATTATTTTTTATTTGCAGATTGGGGACCGAAAATTGATGTAGTAGGATTTTGCTTTCTTGATCTAGCATCAAACTTCGAACCGCCGGAGTCCCTTGTAAAATGGCTTGAAGATGGTGACAAGCCGATTTACATAGGGTTCGGCAGCCTGGTGAGTTTAACTATTTAAATCATACATTTATCTTGTCGGCAATATATCTCTATATGATAATGTTAGATGTAGGAACCTTCGAAACCAGTGCAGTAAATAGCGCCATATAATGGCGTACCAGAGCGATTCTGGCTGCTACAGGATACATAGTATTTAAGTGATTTGACGTAGCTAACACAACTTAATATTAGATCGAAAATTCCAAAAAGCCCTTGAGAATAAACAAATATCAGGGCTTTTGGTTAGGGTATGTCAGTCACAATTTGGTTAGGGTATGTCAGTCACAATTTGGTTAGGGTTATGTCAGTCAAAACTAATTGCTTACTATGTTGCGGTGAAGATAGCTTGACATTCAAATGATCAATTTTGCAAATCATTCTTGTATAGCTTAACTCATTCTCCAAATAGAGTGAACAACAGAAATTAAAAGTGCTCTTGTATGCTGCAATGAAGGTAGCTTGGCATTTAAATGATCACTTTTGCAAATCATTCTTGTATAGCTTAACTCGTCCTCCAAATAGAGTGACTTGCCTTGAATGATTAAATTTTGAAATTCAAAGCACCTTCTTAGTTGAGGTCTTTTTTGCCTTGACTTTGATTGAATAATTTGATGTAGACTTGAAGTCTTAAAAAAAGGGCATCTCCACTGAAACTTGTGTTATGTATACGAGCAATTTTTAATCTGTTATACTTATACATATACTTTTCACTGTTAGCTTGTTAACTGCTTATGCAAGTTTGTTGTTTTTTGGGCTATATTGGGGTTGTCCTAACTACCTGGAGACCTTTTTGTAAATAAGATTTATAAGGCTTGGAAAGAAGAGGTTAAGATTCTGTGGAACTGTCCTACGTTCACTATTTTCTGGTCTTTTTAGTTAGAGGAGAATGCTTAGATTTTTCAGGTTGTTTAGATGTTTTAAGCATTATTATGGGATGGAATGAAGATCCTTGCATCTCTTCTCTTTGGTGCTTGGCTCATGGTCTCTCAACTCAAAGGGGATTTTCGTTTAAGACGTGCATCCAAATTGTGCTTTGCAAATTATAGTTTTCATGAGTTTTGTTTGATGGTTCTTAGAAATTTGCTCTAGTTATAGTTTTCTTGTCGAGGATATCCTCTTCTTCCTTGGTATATGTCTGGCACAATTTCTTTTTTTATAAAACAAATGATTTCTCCATACTTTTTCATCTCATGGATTTCACTCTCCCCTCCTCTCTCTTACCACTCTGTATATATACTTATATCTCATTTCTGTTACAGCCGGTCCAAGATCCAAAAAAGATGACACAAATAATTGTAGAAGCACTGGAGACCACAGGTCAGAGGGGCATCATCAATAAAGGATGGGGAGGTCTTGGGAATTGTAAGGATACTGCTTATTCAAGCTTTCATTTGAATAGTTCATTAGTTTTTTTGTTTCTTTAACAAAATGTTCTTTCCCAGTGACAGAACCAAAGGACTCTATATACTTGTTGGATAATATTCCTCATGATTGGTTATTTTTACACTGCAAAGCAGTGGTAAGATCATCTAATTCAATACTTAGTTCAGCATTTTATTAAATGTAAAAACCACATTAAAATAACAACAAATATAATAGTTATATCAAATTATTAAATTTTGCTATCTAAATTTTTGGTTGCAATTATTTAGCTCTGCAAATTCTAATTGTTTTACCATGTTTTTGCAGGTGCATCATGGAGGAGCAGGAACAACAGCCGCAGGGTTGAAAGCTGCGGTAAGAAATTAATACCTTTTTTTAGTCCTTAGTAAATATCATATCATTTGGTTTTGTTTTTAATAAACTTATATTTTTTATGGCAGTGCCCAACGACCATAGTTCCTTTTTTTGGCGATCAACCCTTTTGGGGTGAGAGAGTGCATGATAGAGGAGTCGGTCCTCCACCTATCCCAGTTGACGAGTTTTCTCTTCCTAAGTTGATTGATGCCATAAATTTTATGCTAGATCCCAAGGTAAATAAAAAAAATAATTTCCTTAAACCTGTACGCTTATTAGCCAAATGAAATGAGCTTGCTTCTTTCAAAGCACATGCTTTGATTTAATTCTTGTTTGTACTACTTCCAGGTAAAGGATCATGCAATTGAACTTGCCAAGGCCATGGAAAATGAGGACGGGGTAACTGGAGCAGTGAAAGCATTTTTTAAGCAGCTTCCTCAAAAGAAACCCGAGACCGATACCGAGCCGTCTTCATCTAAAATTTTCTCTTTAAGTAGATGTTTTGGTTGTTCCTGATCCAATGCAAGCTGATCAACCCCAGCCTTTTCTCAATCTATATGTACATCCCAATTTTATATGTTACTGCATCAACGAGATGTGCTCAACTTGTTAGTTGTCACAGTCACGTGATTGCATAGTTCTGTGCATGCTTCTATTCAGTGTGAGCTTTAATATGTATATGTAAATTTTCTGTTGTGTTTAATATTATTGACTCTCTTGGTGCCTAGGTAACGGTTTTGTTCTTTTTCTCTTTTGTACTTGACAAATATATCAAATATATACATGATCTAATTTCAAAGTATGGAGTTATGATGCAAAATATTGACCAGCTATCTTATATGTATAAACAAATGAACTGCCTAAACTAATATTCTAGATTGTTAAATGTGGTACTTTTTTGAGGTATATTTCAGGCCGGTTTAAGAATTAAGCAGCCTAAACTAAGATTCTAGATAAAAAAAACCAATCAATCAATTTCAATTAAAAAAACATAGATCCTAACCAATTTGTCTAGTTGCTCCATGCTCTGAAAGCGAAGTTTCTATCTTAATTTCAAAACAATAGTAGTCATTAACTTGGAAAAGTGTAATACTTAGAATAAAATAACAAAATCAAATAATGTGTTCCTTTCTAGAATTGACGACTTTCTTCATTTCAGATGAACATTTGACATTATCCTTTTCCCGTTTCCATTCCTCTCAGCCCCCAAATTTGACAACTTCTCTTCATATCTCTCTCCATTATATTTCTTCATCATTTCTCATTTTTGTTAAAAAAAACAAAAACTTGTTACAGAGAGTTTTGATCATTGATATTCGATGGGACAACAGTCTTTGATTTACAGTTTCGTTGCTCGTGGCACGTTGATCATAGCAGAACACAGTGACTTCACAGGAAACTTCACCACCATAGCTTTGCAGTGTCTTCAAAAACTCCCTGCTTCTAACAACAGGTTCACTTACAATTGCGACGGTCACACCTTCAACTTCCTCGTCGATAATGGATTCAGTAATTAATAATCTCTTTTTTTATTGATATATTGTTTTTTTTGTTGATTTAGTTATATGATTAATTGATTTTTGTAGGTTACTGTGTTGTGGCCGTGGAGTCTGTTGGTAGACAAATTCCAATAGCTTTTCTTGAACGTATTAAGGATGATTTTAACAAAAGATATGGTGGAGGAAGAGCTGCAACAGCAACTGCTAAAAGTCTTAACAAAGAATTCGGGTATCTAATTATGTTCTATTATCTCGATGTTCAAAGTTTATTTATGTTTTAAATAATTCCGATCCATACCGGTGAATTAATCACAATTTGTTCTTTTATCATAAAAACGTTATTGTCGAAGCTGTTTTTGCTGTAACATACCGTTTTTAAAAACTTTTATAAATTTGCTCTCTATAATACTTATGATATATATGCTTTAGCCCAAAGTTGAAGGAGCATATGCAATATTGTGTGGATCATCAGGAAGAAGTTAGCAAACTTGCTAAAGTCAAAGCTCAAGTTTCTGAAGTCAAAGGAGTTATGATGGAAAATATTGACAAGGTATTATATTAGTTGTATATATAGACATACACACTTCTTCAGATTGAAGACGTGTATGGTGTCTGAATGTGTATGCGTTGGTGCTTAATAGTTGTTGATTGTCTATGAACTTATGTGCAGGTTATTGATCGGGGAGAGAAGATTGAAGTTTTGGTGGATAAGACGGAAAACCTTCATTCTCAGGTTAGATGCTTTATTTTATTGTTTATTTTCAATCACACGAGTGAAACTACCAGTTTTATGTATGTGAAATTGAGTAAGGAGATGATTATGGAAAATATATTGTTTTTATAAATGTTTAATTAATTAATATCACTCGTAGTTTAGCACGAGTAGTTTAGTTTATGTGCGGAGTCTGTGAGTGTTGTAAACTTTGTCTTGGATACCACCGATGTATAGTGCAATACGCGTGGAGTGTGCGAGTGTTGTAAAACTTGAACTACGAAATTTGATTCAAACCCTAATATTTGATTAATTAGTTATCAATTATTTATAATCATGGTTAATCTTTGCAGGCACAAGATTTTAGGCATCATGGAACCCAATTGAGGAGAAAGATGTGGTATCAGAACATGAAGATCAAGCTCATAGTTCTTGCTATCATAATTGCATTGATTCTAATTATTGTTCTTTCTGTGTGCCATGGCTTCAGTTGTTAAATATTGTCACTACATTTTGAGTTGTTAAATATTCTGATTATTGAAACTTTTTGATTTGTATATTAGACATTGAATGTCTTCATGTAAAAACAGTTAGGAAGGGAAATGAATAAGGTTTGGTAGGATGTTTTTCACTTCTTTTGTTTCTCTATAAACTTGATTATTTCATTTATGGAATTGTATATCATTTTGAATACTATCATTTGCAAGTCACCTTAGCTTCTTATAACTAAATCATATGTGACATTATTTTTCTTAGATTTAAACCCACTTTAACTCTCAAGAGAACCATATGATTTCAAATCTTTGTTGTTGTAACATTTGTCAACACACAAATAATCCATAGAACTGGCGTGAATAAGCTAAACCATGATTTATCAATGCATTACATATTCCTAACTAATAAAAAATGCAACAAAGCACATGTCTTAAAATAGACTAAGAAAAAATGATTAACTGTTTTCACAACACCATAGCCACTCAAATAAACTTGAGAAGTCACCTTCAAAATACTGCATTTAACCAAGCTATCATTGTGTATTGTTATTTGAATATAATTTATTTAAGCATTTGATATAATAATGTATACTAAGAATTTGAGTAATAAACACATAAACTTTGAGAAATTTGATGACAATGTGCATGAAGATGGCACTCGAGATAGTATCATTAAGTAAAAAATATGAAAGATCAATCAAGTTCGGTGAAACTACGAAGCTCGAAGTATGGGTAAGAGAAGACCAAAAGAGTAAGCGAGTATAAAATCAATAATCTATGTTTTACTAAAGTTGATATGTTAGAAAAATTTTATATTAAAAAGTTGTAGGACAAACAAGTTAAGTTTTATTGGATGTGCATGATAATTCAAACATTTTGTATAAGTTTCTGGGAGCAATTTGATGTGAACAGATTAAAAAATAAGCACTTTTGGAACTGCTATTTTCAAGGGCGTAACCGGTTACGTGAAAAGGCGTAACCGGTTACAGAAGGAGTTTTCAGTTATTTTTTTCTATTATGCATAGGCGTAATCGGTTACGGCCTTTGGCGTAACCGATTATGAGCCCGAGTTTGGACTGTTTAACTTATTTTTTAAGTTGTTTTGTATTTCACTTGTTTTATATAGCTTGTATAAATATCTCTCAATTGTAACATTGTTGTTAATGCCAAATTCACATCCCATCTCAATTACTCTCTCTCTCTCTCTATTATTTTTTCACATCCTCTTCTTCAATTACTCACTTTTCTCCATTGATTAACCAACATAGTTTGTGTATGTTCCAATATTTGGCATCAAGAGCCTGATTCTGATCCATAATCCGTTGCAAAGATGACTACCGTCTCCAATGATCGATTTCCCACCAATTTTCCAACCCTTGATACGAAGAACTATGATAAATGGTGCAAACAGAGGAAGATATTGTTTGACTATCAAGATGTTCTTGAAGTGGTTAACAATGGAGTTACTCTACTTGGGGCAGAAGCTACAGATGATCAGAAGGCTACACACAAGGATGAAAAGAAGAAAGATTACAAGACACTTCTTGATTCATTCTTGTGTTGATGGTGACAACTTTAAAAAAGTTGGTGATTGCAATTCAGCGATGCAATCTTGGGAGATCTTGAAGAAAGCTTGTGAAGGGGTTGATAAAGAAAAGGTGATGATGTTACAAACTCACAAGTGATAGTTCGAATTGGTTCAAATGGAAGAGAAGGAGACAATTAATGCGCATTACGCGATTAGTGAATCAAATTAAGTCACGCGGAGAAAATGTTTTTGGAGCAAAATGTTGTGTCGAAGATAAGATTCGACAACATTGTAGTGACAATCGAAGAATCAAAGGACTTTTCAACATTGAGCAAAAAGGAGCTTCAAATTTCTCTTGAGGCTCATGAACAAAGGATGGATGAAAGGGAAAATGATAAAGCTTAAGCATCAAACTCATAAAGACAAGAAATCCACACAAAAGAAAACTCTCAAACAAATCCTAACGGTCGTCAATATCCAAAATGCTTGTCACTGGGTTTTGGGACAACGACAATCAGCTCCTCATCAAGATGACAAACGTCATTTTTTCCAGAGGCATGAGGGTCAGCCTGTCATAGTGGTGACGACCGTCACGGCGCACCAGATGTGTTTTTTTTGTGTGTGCATAAAATGCAGAATAAACCCTCAAACCCTCAATTTCTCTACTTCTAAGCATCATACATAAAATACATAGCACAATAACAAATTTATCAGCATTAAAACATGCATTCCACACATATAACATGCATTCATAAGTTTAAGCATCAAACTCATAAAGACAAGAAATCCACACAAAAGAAAACTCATGAAAATCCTAATTTTTCCCAATCATGCTAAATCCGAAAAAAAATTAGATTTAAAGACCCCACTGTTTAAGAACCCCGCCTTTGAGTTAACAGAACCTCCTGGAATCTAAATAATGGAGGGGATATTGTTGAAAAGCTTTGAATCGTCTTCTTTCTTTAAGCTTCAAGAATGTATGCAATCTCCTTCTTTTACTCTTTCTTTCTTCTTTCCATGTTCCTTTTTCATCCCAAAAGATAATGAGAAACAAGTAAAAGAACTAGTAAGAGGGCTGGCTCCTCATGGAAAAGGACCATTTTCCCTCCAACTAAGTCCAATTTATTAGTTTTCTAGTAGTCCAAAACTAACCAATTCCTTAAAATTTCAATCTACTAGAAATGAGGTTCCAAGTGAAAATGACAAATGTGTGCTTCAATTACCATGTATTAAAAAAAAATCTAGTAATTAAATACTAAGCATCTGTGTTACATTTTCCCCCAAATTGAAGTTTGTTCTCAAATTTCTTTTATCATCAAGGTGGAAAATACTTTTACATGTACTACTCCAGCTAATGTGGTTTCACTTAGTTACGACTCTTCCACCACTTTCTAAAGTGTCCTTCACCGAACACACAACTCTCAAAGTTGGAATAAAGTTGGTTTGTACCATATCCTTTAGGTTTTGATTATAACAAAGTATTTAAAGAACAATTGAATATGCTAATGTTTGTTCAAGTGTGCAAGAACATATACTGTAATTTTGATTCAAAGACAGTTCAGATACTACGTTAAACATCCAAAGAAAAGTTTAAAGTTGTAGATTCTGAAGAATCAGCCTCTAAAGAGGTCGACTTTTGAATACCACAGTCTGAAGAATAGTCAGATCCTAGACTCTGATCAAGTCAACCTCTAAAGACTCGGAGTTTGAAGGACCAGAAACTAAGACTCATCTTCTGAAGACTCGGAACCTGAAGTAGTCAAAGATCAAGGATCAAAAAACTCTAATAGGTCACTATCAGACTCCGAAGACATTTTGTCTTCTTCTGATCACGTGAAAACTTAACATAAAATATGCAGAAAACAGAAGGAATGCAACTGATAATTTCTCTTGTAGCAAAGGAATTTCAAATGGTCCTTCATCGACATTAACCATACTTTTTTATATATGACAATACTTTGTGATCTTTTACGAGAAGAGTGTTCTCATCTTCTATCATATCACACATCTCATGCTGGAACATATATAATTTTGAATCTTATCTTTCATATATTAAATATCATCTTCATTAATTAACGGAGTAAGGTCAACATAATCACTAGAACAATCATTATCATTATCAAAATTATATATATATATATATATATATATATATATATATATATATATATATATATATATATATATATATATATATAGGGAGCGTATCCGGTGAGAACGGGTGTCTTTTATGAGAAATGGGAACTATTGATATCAACCATCAGATTTAATTAACGTTTAAGATTTATTGATTCCATATTAAGAGCACCTTACTGAATTTTTATCAATTATGATCCATATTTAAAAATTCCATAAATAAAATATCTTTTTAAAAGAATGTTGTTATTTCTTTAATTATTAGAATATTATCAAAATAGGAAAAAATTTCGGAATTATAACACTTAATATTTAAATGTTATCACAATAATTTTCATTTTCACTATAATTCTAACTCCATTTTAATTTGATCTATAATTTATTTTGAATGAAATAAATTATCTTATTTATAATATATTTTTTTATTCTTCATAATTGATTTTGATTTGTTCATTATTTAATTTTGAATAATACTATGAATATAAAATTAAATTTATACTTAAGAATTCATAAACTTTTATTTTTCACATAATTATAAATATAACTTGTTATTAATTTGTCACTTATATTTTCATTTAACTAAAAAAACTTAAGAATGTAAATTTATTACTGATATTTTGATTAGGATGATTTATTTATTTTTAAATTCACTTTTTTTCATGCTATACTATTCTAACCATTTTAAATATTTTTTTAAAAATCTATTATTTAAATTTGTATTTGATTAAAAATACTGAAGAAAAAGAAATTTTTACTTATATTTTAATTTGGTTGATTTATTTATTTGAAAGTTCAAAATATTTTGTTCTTGCAAGTTATTCTTGTGACTATTTTAAATTAAAACATATTATTGATTTATCAGATATATTTTAATTTGATTATAAGTTTTAAAAATGTGAAATTATTAAATATATATAGATTTGGTTGAATTATTAACTTACAAGCTTGGTAATTTTTTTTTTTTTTAATTTCAACGATCATCTCCATTTAAAATAAATTATACTTGTGTTAAAATTTTAGTAATTAAAGCAAGTAAAAAAAATCGGAAATAATATCTTTTTATGAAAAATTTAAATACTAGGCAAACTAGATAAAAAGACAATAATATTCTATTTGTATTGAATTAATAAATCTTATGAGTGATAAATATGATTAAAATATTATTTATTCAATCATAAGATTAAAATATATTTATCACCAATGTTCTAATCTTATTTGATCAAATAATAGCACATTAGTAAAAAAAAATTGTGATAACATTAAAATATTAAGTGTAATAATTCTGAAAAGAATTCTCTTATTTTGATATTATTTTAATAATTAAAGAAATAGAAATGTTCTTTTGAAAAGATACTTTATTTATGGAATTTTTAAATATTGATCATAACTGATAAAAATTCAGTAAGATGTTCTAAATATAGAATCAATAAATCTTAAACGTTAATTAAATCTGATGGCTGATATCAATAGTTCTCATTTCTCATAAAAGATATCAGTTCTCACCGGATACGCTTCCTATATATATATATATATATATATATATATATATATATATATATATATATATATATATATATATATATATATATATATATATATATATATATATATATATATATATATATATATATATATATATATATATATATATATATTGCGTTATGCTCAACGTAATCCCCTCATGCTCTCTATAGTTTATTTATATATTTATTTAATAATATTAATCGTGGTACTCCAAATGATAAGTGGTAGCTTTGAAGTGCCAACGTTGATTGAGATACTCCTTTTTTTTTTTTCACTTCAATTTTTCTTTTAAAAATCTCAATGATGTTTTAAATATTAAAATTTAACCTATATAATTTAAGTCAGTCAAACGAAAAAATTATTTAAAAAATTGAGGAAAAATTATACATAAAACGGGAGATAAATGTTGCTTGATAAATGTGTCTACATTTTTCTCTAAATATTAAAATAGTTTTATATTATATTTTCAACATGTTATCAATAGATATCAATAAATGTTTTTTCTTTTAACATTTACTTTTAAGAAAGTGAAAATTTCATGGCAAAGACATAACATGACATGAATGACATTCAAACTAATTTGATACCTCAAACTATCACGTATTATTTTCTTTTTGTATTCAATAAATTTATTAAATAGAAAAAAAAATTAAAGCGTTTTTTAAAAAATAGGTCAAAATTCAAGAAAACAACCATAGTTACAAATAATCAGGCTCTGTTTGGTAAAATTAGCAGTTGGATGATAAGATAGCTTATAGCTGATGACTGATAGCTTATAGTTGATGGCTGATGGTTGATAAGCTAATTATAGTGTTTGGTAAAGTTAACGGTTTAACTAATTGATAAATGTAAAATAACATAAAAAGAATAAAAATTAATAATTAAATGCACATTTAAATTAATTAAAATTTATAAGGGTATTAATGGAAGAAAAAATGATAAGTTATAAGCTATAACGCTATTTAAAATAGTCTGAAAAATAAGCTATAAGCTAGTAAAATAAACTATAACCTCGTGATGAAAAGACTGTTATCAAACAGGTCTTTTATTATCATATGAGCTTATAAGCTATAAGCTCAAAATATGTCTTGCCAAACATAGCGTTAGTGTTTCATTAAAACCTTATTAAAAGAATTTTAAAAAAATTATAATAAAGAAAAATAATAGTAATAAGGAAGAAAACAACTAATTTAAAGATCAAATTTATAAAACCTAAATATTAAAAAGCCAATTAATTCTTAATTACAGAGCATAAAAACAGCCGCATAAAAAGATATGATAATCTTTATTAGTCAAAAAATCAAAAGATAATATAAATTCAATCCGACAAAATAACCAATTTTATATTTTCTTAAATTTTATTTTTGTTGCCGACATTTATTTTTTTTAAATAAAAAATATATTTAAGAATTATAGTTTAATCATTTATAATATTTTTTTGTCCATATTATTATATTTTAATCTTTACAAAATTATTTATATTGAAATTTATTTTAATAATATATAAAATATAAACTTTTTATTTAAGAGAGTTAATTAATACTTACATCAAAGTTTTTAAATAATAAAAAAATTATCAAAATTGAGATTATTTAAAGACAAGTGATGGTGGACAAACAGATATGAGATAAACAAATTAACAAGAGATAGAGAGAATGTTGTTTTCCATTCCGTTGTTTGTTTTCTTTTCAAGCCTTTGCTTTTTAACCGAGCAAATGGAAAATGAAGACATTGAAATAGTGAAACTCTCAAATCATCAAGGTGAGGAACCTCTTTTGAACGTTCAAAGAAAAGAAATATTTAAAGAATGTCGAAGAAATCATGCTTCTAGCATTGGAGGCTTCGCCGTTGATGGTTGTTGCGAGTTTTTACCCGCTGGAGTTGAAGGTACTATCGAGTTTTTCAAATGTGCTGCGTGTAATTGTCACAGAAATTTTCATCGTAAAGAATTTGTCACAAGAAGTCAAACTCATTTTCCGTCCAATACCATTTACTACCCTTCCCCAACTCCAATCTCCGCATTTTTTCCAACTACCAATAGTTACATCCATATGACTGGCACGTCAAGGGGGACTACAACATCCCTCGACTTGCCTAATGGTATTGTCCATGTTACTGAATGCGGTGATACTAGTGGTGGTGGAGAAATGCCGACTAGCTCTAAAAAAAGATTTAGAACAAAGTTCACTCGTGAACAAAAGAAGAAAATGTTGGATTTTGCTGTGAAATTAGGTTGGAAGATTCGCAAAGAAGATGAGAATGTTGTCGAGAAATTTTGTAGTAAAATTGGGGTGAAGTTTCAAGCTTTTAGAGTGTGGATGCTTAACAATAAACGCACCATTGGAAAACAATCTTAGAAAAAAAAATTATAATAAGAATTAATAAATTGATAACAATAATATTTATTGTTATGTGTTCTTGTATCAATCTCTCTATGTAATTGTTTTCCATTTTATGTGAGACAATGGAGGATATTTATAGTATTTCTCTGTTGTTTCATGTTTAATTGGATTTCAAGAAATATCAATAAACTATGTTTTAATTTATTTTCAATTTTTTATTTTAATATTTATTTTTTATTTATCATTTAATTTTTTTAGCATTTTGAGTTTGATCAATATTATTGAAATGCCAGGATGATATTAGCTTAAGGGGTTAGGGGTTAATTTGTTTGTAGCTCAATTATTTTTTATAGCCAAACAAATTAAATTAAATTAAACGGATTACAAGGGATACTCATTTTAAATTTTTTTCAACTCTGCATTCGCACATAAAAAAAATTCTAGATTTATAAAAGTAAAATAAAATATATATGTTTTTTATTTATTATTTTTTAATATTTAAGTTTGTTTTTAAATTTTTTATAAATTTATTAATTTAAAAATATTAATAATTTATTCACATTAATACGTAAATATAAATAAATATTATCGTTATAAATTAAATCAAACTTAAATTTTTATTTATTTTTATCTTAAAAGTAAATATTAAAAATTTTCCGCTCACTAGAAATATATAGAGAATGTTTGAGTTGCAGTGGATGTTTTGGTCATCTCTTTCACACATTTTTCTTTTGACGAAACAAAATAAATATTTACATTTTTTTATAGTTTTAATAGTTTATTAAGTTTGATTTTATTTATTTATTTATTTATAAAAGGTGTTAAAAAGTATCTATTGAATTATATTAAATATTTTTACATTTTTATATGTGAATTAATTAACAAAATTGAATGGTGTTTATTAAGATCATTTGGATGGTCAAAATATGAATGGCGACTTTCTTTTATAGGAAATTGTAGTTGTAATTACGTCATAGTAATTACTTCTCAACTTTCTACATAATTAATAAATACAAATAAAAGAACACTTGAATGAGATGACGGAGTCTCTTTCCTTTTAACCAGAGGTCTTACAATACCTGAATCAAATGTAATGCTCTAGTTTCTTCTATTGCAAAGTTTGACACTTCAAAAAAAGCGGAGATCTCTCTAATTCAGACCCTCCTTTTAAAATTTAGTATTTATTTTCCAAAGGTATGTTGATGATTAAATCATGGAAATTTTCTCTAATTTTCTACAAGTTAGATAGCCACTCCATTTCCAATACCATATCCATTTCTCATAACTAAAAAATAACAAAGTCTTTTTATATTTCCATCCATTGCATGGGGATTTTTAGTTTAGGGCACATTCTTTTGCATGGAATCCATCTTCCATCTACCACTTTCACATGATATGGTGGAGTTTCTTCTATGGTCAATTTTTCTTCCTTAACCAACATAGAAGAAATTAAATTATATGAAGCTCTACAATCTATAGCACTAACATCTTTTCCATAATTCCTACAATTTGATGATTTTTTTTTAATGGGTCTTATCTATACATAGAGGGTTGTACATTTTTCATCTCCAACTTAGAATTTTCTTCCTGTTGCTTTTCCCCCTCGTTTTCTTCCTGTACATCTACTTCCCTCAACAACACCTTAAATACATAATTCATCAATTCATTTGATCTTTCTATTGCATGGAGTTCATCAATTCATTTGATCTTTCTATTGTATGGAGTTTGATTTCAGTCCATGACACATCCTTGAATACATTAAGGAAAATTCCCTTTAAATTTGGCAGTCCAATACATATTAAGGGCTTTGTATACCATTCAAAATTTGGCAGTCCAATACATATTAATACATATTAAGATTAAGCAATGGCTCAAAAGGGCTTTGAATCATGGGGCACTTCAACATTTCGAGGATACTAGTTCGAAATTCCTCCCAAGTTGAGTTTGAGAAGAGAATTCCAATAATTAGTTTCAAGTAAGAGTTATCCCTTCCATGTCTACAATTAGGGCCTGCATTTTCTCTCCCTCGTTCATACTTTCAATTCAAAATAATGATCCACTTTGTCTAACTTTCTCCATTGCTCTTCGTGTGGGCGAGCTTGGGCAACATGAACTTAAATTCCGTCGCTATTGGTCTCTTCACACCATCACCATAAGGATTCTTCTGAGGCGTTCGTAGTGTGCGGTGCATAATAAAAGTTTAGGATGACCAACTCCTATTGCCTTTTTATATTTATTCTAACTTGGGTTAATAAACAAGTAGTTGCTGAATTGTAAAAACTGTAACTATTAAGAAAATAAATGGTGCATAATAACAAATGTGAGGGTCATTCCTTGTTATTATTTTCAGTGATACTCAAGAGACAAAAGAGTTGATTCCACAAAACTCAGATGAAACAATTTGTCTCCCAAAACAGTCATAATCTAAGTATTTCTAAAACAAAACTAGTCACTCAATTTATTACAGAACATGTTGCATTAAAGGACTCTCACATATTGCTGATTTTCTTCATGTAATGTAACCCTCGTGCACCTGTTCCATCCAAAAATAATAATCTGTTATTTCCCCTAATATTAAAATCGTGTCACAAAATAAGATACAACTATGCTGATGGTATTTTTGTTATAATCTGTTACATTCAATCACTTATATTTTTTCAAATTATTACTGACGTTTTGTGTCTATGTATATGTGTCTGTGTATATGTGTCTGTGTCAACGCTTTATACATGATAAATCAAGAATTTTTGTTTAGTTCTAGAGTCCAGCAATTTGGTTTGAACTGCCAGTCACCTTTGACAAGGATGGACTCAAGTAGAAAGATTGGTGAAACGTGGAAGACATGATTCGAATGCCTAGATGTAGAGTTCCAATTTCACCACAAGGATCAAATGCAAGATTTTGGAGAAAAGTGTGCGAAAATTAACAATTTGAATAGCGTTCTTCGATTGTTGAAGGATTTAGCTAAGCAAAAAGAGGCTGGCTAGCAGGAAGTTCTAACGATGTTAGAAATAATTAAATGCATGATCAAGGACATTTCAATGTTCATTCAATGAACCTTGAAGATGAGATCCCAATTTCCAAATGAGTATAAGAAGGCTCTTAGAATGTTTAATTGCCTAAGTTTGATTAAAATGGTCCTATAAGGTAGATGGATAGTTGAGGCTGAAACGATGTTTGATATCCAAAATAACAAACAAGAGGTAGAGGTTTCACTGGCCTTCATATGTATGGAAGGCAGTGGCTATCGCTATCCAAGGCGGATGACGGAAAGCCGAAAAATCTACCATTTGAAGAGGGGCAACAAAAGTTGAAAACAGAAACAAAAATCAAACAGGCTTTTAGAAATACAAGTAGTTGCTAAGCATCTCACTTCAGGCCATCCAATACTTCCAAAAATAGAGAATAGAATTTGATTTGGAGAAAGTGGGACAGTCGAGTGCCAAAAAAGCAAAGAAAAATGTAGAGGCAACTAGTTAGATGCAGAAGTGGATCAGTGAACACACAGAAAATACAAGATTGAACCAATGAGTTCAAGAAAAGTATGGAATAACTCTTGGTGAGGAGAAGAGCAATGAAGGCATTATTGTAGTCGAGTCGAGTTTGAATAATCTTTGATCACATGAGAAGAAAACCAATGGAGGCTCGAATAAGAACAATGTGATCAAACAGAAGACAGTATAGTATGGAGGCTCGAAAAGACCTAGGAAATAATTAGGAAAACGAATCGACGGTATGATTAGACGATTTTTTTCAAAACAAAAATGGCTTTCTTCTTGATTGACCCCAACATAATCACATGACTCATGTAGCTAATCCAGCCAAATAAAACAAAACTTGGCTGTAATTTATGCATCGCTTCTGTACCACTAACAGAATTATCCCAACGAAGGCCTATGGTTGTTGCATTCTTTGAAAACAATGAATACTAAATATTCTTTATCGATAAAACACATCGCAGTACATAATTGGCCCCACAACTGAAAACTTTCTTCATAAAAATTACCTACTACTATGAGTTAATATGTTTCAAAATGCTTTTATTTACTTCCATAACTCAAGAACTCCCAACAGTTTCTCTCAAATACATATACAAAACCTGTTAAGATATTTTCAACCCTACACCATACAAGGAAAATCCCACATTTCTGCCGATTGAATGAAAAAAACTAGGGCTGGTCAAAAAATCTAAGAACTGAACTGAACTGAAGTTAAAATAACCGAACCGTTATGTTTGGTTAGTTAGCCAAACTATTATACACAAGCAGTTCTAGAACCAAACTGAAACTGAACCCGAACCGAACCAAAACTGAAAATGAAAAATGCTTAAAACAAGTTAATTTTTTAAAAAAATTTGAAAAATAGCTTGATGGTTCGGTTCTTTGATAAACGGTACGGTTTGGGAAAAATTGTCTTCTAACGGTTTGATACGGTTCGGAATTTCGAAACGGTATACCAAACCAATATTTTTGGTTCAGTTCGGTTCTTAATAAATTGAAACAATTCGATTCAGCTCTAGTGAATTTTTACTACGGTTTGGTTTGGTTCGGTTCAGTTTTCTTCACAAACTGTACCATGAATAGCCCTAATAAAAACAGTAAAGACATAAAGAGAAAGAAAACACTGAAAACATAAAGTTATAGAACTATAAACCCTCAAATTCTTCTCTAAATACAACATGCAACCAAATTAAAGGCTTCAAATACATCAATTCAGATTGCATCAATACTACATCTCAAAATGATATTCTTCATCATCGTAAAAAGGTTTAAAAAGCAATCCACAGCCGCGAAAAAACGGTATTGGCAGGTACCGATACCATTATTCACTGTTTTCATGTTAAAAAAACAAATTATGGTTAATTCACACCACAACGAAGTCTCACAACACCTCCTCTACCGATCGAAATCACGAAAGCGTTAACGCGACCACGGCCGTTATTTAAAACCTAAAATCAGTATTAACTTGAGACTATCTTATGATTTCAGGATCAAATTCGATATTCATTCAATTCATAAACTAAATCGTAGATTCAATTACACAGAGAATTCACAGAATCAAACAGAATGCATAATTGAAGAAACGATTTACCTAATTGGCGGTGGCGGAGGAGTGTTTGTCAGCGTAATTAGGAGGAGAGTAAACGAGCGCCGCCACCATGGCTCCTGGTAGAACACCGTATCTCGCCAACGCTGCAATTTTGGTGATTACTGGTTTACCCTTCATGAACGCCATAGCTGAAACTTCACGGAATCAGATAGATCGGGTTTTCTGTTTTGAAAGATGAAAATCGAATTGTGAAGAAGAAGAGAGTTTTTTTTTTTTTATTCTGGTAGAAAAAGAAAAAAAAAAAAAGAGTGGGATTTTGAATAGAATACTAATTTAGATTTTATTGGGCTTAAACTTGCACAATGTAAAATTTGAACCCTAATGTACTTATATTCCCACCCCAAATTTAAATTTATCCTTTTAATTAAGTTGAAGTAAAAGTTTTTAAATTTTTACTCATGGTTAAAAAAGTGATTTTTTTCATTAACTATGTAAAAAAAATTGTGGTAAATAAATTTGTAGAATAAAGAAGTTACCTCCAAGATATTTATAGACGTTAGTGAGAGACATGATGTTTGTGTTTTAAATGTACAGGTAGAATGATTTAGAGTCATGAAGATGTTATAAAACATTTAGAAAAAAAATTAATTTTATAGAAAAATATTGAGTGTAGATTAATTATGATTAATGACTTAAACATATTAATATTAAGTTCGATGTTAATAACACACTTTAAGAGGTGAAGCGCATATAGAATATGGTGAATAGTTTGACCTGGTGGATGATATGGTTGGTAATGCTCTTAGGAAGTGTTGTAATAATTCAAAATGGCTTAGAAATTTTTTATTTTTTTTTTTGACAAAGTGGCTTAGAAAAATTAGTTAGTTAGTTTGATGGTTAAAAGTCTGTTACTTAACCCACAAGTCACCTAACTATTTATAGCTTAATGTTGCCTTCCATTCAAATTAATGCATAAGAGTTCTAAGTCATTACTAGTGACTCGAACTTCATTCTTTGATTTTCTGTTTTCGTTTTTATTTTTCTCTTTTGTTTTTGTGTTACTTGCATTGCAAGTAACAACTTTGTTGGGCCATTAATTGGCTTCTAGAGCATGGTTGCTTAACATCAAAGGGTTTGTGTTGATTTATAGGAAAACACAAATGATTTTGTGAGGGAAACACGAGTGATTTTGTGAGGGGACAGTTGGGAAACATTGAAAAAATAGTGATTAAAGAATTTTTTGCAACAAAAGCAAGATGAATATAAATGATGGGTTTTCATCTAATATCCTGATTTTTAATGAAAACATTTAGGAAAGGTTGAGTGTCTTGATGAAATCATTATTTAGAGCACAATATGTGCTTGAAGTTGGGCAAGATGGCTATAAATGATTTGGTGAAGATTTTACAGACTCGCAAAGGAGGACGCTCAAGTAAGCAGGGCCGTCTTTGAGGGCGTGCAAGGCGGGCTACCGCACATGACCTCAAATTTTTTACTATTAAACTTTAACTAAATGGGACCTCATAAATCTTCACCACTATTAGAATGTGGTTAAATAGGGCCTCTAATTATTTTGTCATGGTTGAACCATGACTAACCTACACAGGGCCTCCAGAAAATTTAGACGGCCTTGCAAGTAAGAGTCATACCAAAAAGAGAGTTTGACAAAAGCAAGATAGAATGTTACAATTGTGAAAATCATGGTCACTTTGCAAATGAGTATTGGTACAAGAAGGAAGGACGAAAGAAAATTCAAAAAGAAGATGAAGAAGCCAATATAGCTCATGATAATGGTTATGAGCATGAGACAGTTTTACTTATGGCTACCACATGTGATGGGAATCTAATGTGTGAGAAGTGGTACTTTGATTCCGAATGCTCCAATCACATGACATGACATAAGGAATGACTTACTAATTTTGACTTAAGCATGAAGACTAGTGTAAAGCTTACAAACAACAACTACCTTAAATTGAATGTATTGAGTGATAAAAATAAAGAATGGAAAGGGTGCCTCGATTGAGAAAATACTCTATTTACCCGGAATAAAATAAAATCTAATAAGCATAGAATAATCATTGGAAAAAGGTTTCTTAGTGATAATGAGTGCAGATGAATTTCAATTGTTTGATAAAAGTAAGAATATGATATTGAGGTCTCAATTGTCAAAGAATAGAACTTTCAAATGACTTATACAAACTACAAAAGAATTTTTTCTTGCAAGCATTAAGGAACAATAATGGCCATGGCACACAAGGTTTGGACATCTAAATTCTAAAAGCTTAAGTAAGTTAAAATCTAGAATTTAGTGTGTAACACCTCGAATTTGATTAATTTATTAAATTATATTTTTATTTAATTACTTAGGTGATTTAATATTCATTTAATTATTTATTTACATGATAATATGTGATACTATATGACTATTTTGTCATTGTGGATAATTGTGGGAGAGAGTAGTAAAATTTAATTAAATTTTACTTAATTTTAAATGGATAAAATAATAGAATAATAATTAATTAAAAAAAAGAGGTTATGAGATTTGGGGGTAAAAACTTGATTAATGAGAAAATTAGAATGTGGAATTGTTAAAAACTTTTCTTTAGAAGTGTTCTAAAGGGTATAAGAGGAGCCTGTTGTTCATGACCCCCACTCATTGTCATCTCTCTAATGGTTAACATATTTTCCAAGGTATTTACCATACTCATGGAGTTTCCACGAGATCCCATGATCAATTTTGGTGCTCATTCTCCCAATTTATGTACGCCCGAGCCTTGTTCAGCAGTTTGTTCATGTTATTCACATCTTTTAGCCCTAATTTCTCCTAAAACTTACATTATGCTACCAAGCTCATCTTAGATATCCAAGTTCCAACACTTTAATTTATTTTCAACACCTCATACCACTATAACCATTTTGGTGAACTTGTTAATGTGTTCCTGCAAGGTCTCTTTATTGCCTTGCGTAATTCCACTAAGTATCGCCATCTTGGTCGGATGCTTCTTCTGGACTATAACTTAAGAGGTAAACACGTCACAATGGTCCCCTATGAGTTTATATTCCCGTATGGGAGAGACTTCTACCACTTCAAGATAGTTCCCATGAGGGTTAGTGTGGAGAGTTTGCACTTGATAAGTCCTCCAGTGTGATAATAATCCAGCCAATAATCAACATGCTTGATATGCTCGGCATGATCCTCATTTCAATCGAAGTTAAATAGTGCAAAGATTTCTCCAATGTTGTCGGTATCCTACTGTCGAGAATATGAACGGACAATGTAACACCCGTAATGCGACAGATTATTTAATTTAGTTATTTCGAGTATTTGTCGTGAGTTGTTGTATTTTGAGTCGTCGAGTCGGGTATTTTAATTGAGTAGTCGGTCGATTGCTAATATTATTATTATTTCGTATTTTTATTATTAGGAATGTTAATAATGTGAGTATTAGTATTTTAAGAGATAAGCTGCTAATTAAAATAAACTAGTTAAACTAAGCATAAACATAATATAAGGAATGATGTATCTTATTTTAATGTGGGCTAGCATAATTGGTGAGGTGAGCTGTACGGAAGAATAATAAGCCCATTTGGTAGTTGTGATACAAGTTAGAGGTAGCGGTATGCAATTTAGGTTTTAGCAGAAAAAAAAGAATAGAGGCATAGAAGCGAAACAAGGTTTTTGGAGAGGAGCAGTAAAAATCACGCAGAGACAAATTAGGGGATTTCGATCGGAGAAAGAATTTAGAGCAACCTTCAATCTAAGGTAAGGGGTTTCTAGCTCTATAACCGGGATTATGATAAATGACATGTGGGAATTTTAGGTCGTTAAAAATTATAGCTGTGTTGAATTGTGTTACGGGTAATACTGGAATGATGATTTTTTTCCCTATTTGAATGTTATACTGCTGTGAGTTTTGTTCTTGAAATTGGTCTTGACACTACTATAAATCCCTAATATTGTTGCAGTATTAATTGATATTTTCTGGTAACTATGTTAGGAATTAGAATTAACCAATCACCGAGATTGCGTGTTGTGTTTGGCTTGTTTTATTATTTGTATGTGATGTTGTTGTGTGAGGTCTTTTCTGATATCTGTGAGGAAACTAATCCTGATGAAATGTTGCAAAATTTAGTCGTGTTGATTTAACTGGAATTAACCCTATAAACAGTGGGTATTATGTAAATCGATGGATGAAAGTATGAGTGGAAAATGGATCACGGAAAAATAAATAGAGAAGATTAGAAATTTAAGTGGAGGAAGAAGAAGTGTGGCGGGGGCTCCATGTGGCTAATTTCATATTTTAGCCTTTCTTTTATGGGACAGGTGCTACAGGTAGAGACGGGGGCCACCAATTACATTTTTAATATTTCTTTTGTTTGTTTTAGTGAATAATCTCATGATTTGGCATTAGCATAATTTCCACTTAATTTATATAATAGCAATGATAATAAGCATGATGTCACATGAAATTAAGACAGTAATAGAAGCTGGATTATGAGAGTTTAATTATAGCAGAAAATAGCAGAGAATACCAGAAGTGAATATCTTGGTTGTAGAAATTATATGTTAATAGCAGAATAGTAATCTGATGACGGACTCAACAAAAATAGCTGAAGCAGTATAAAGGATAACATATAGCATATTAGTAGCATAAATAAATTAGTGTAGTATGCTTCAGAAGGATAATGGCAGGGACTGGTTTTGGTGATGAGGGTTGAAGCCCTGGGTACCACATGCATGTGCATTGTTAGTGTCGCATTTTATATTGCATAAGTGTGACTTGTATTGTGAATTGTGATGTTGGTGTTCTGACATGGTGATTTTAATTACTCAAATTCTAATATATATTATTTATCATACACATGTCTATGTAGTTCGATATCTCACCCCTTCTGTTTGAATGTTACCCCTATATTGGTAACACGCGGGTTAAGAAGATTAGTACGTTTTCGGAGTGGCTTGGAAGATATTAATCTTCCATTGTTTATGTCGGGTAGGGTCATGCTCTGATATGTAACACTCGAGAAGGGATGAATGATAATTGTTTAGTTGTTGTCTTTGTTTTACATTGTTGAATTATGAGTTGAATTTTAAGAAGTATTGTGATGTTTTCAAGTTGTTTTAGTTGAACAAGATGATATGTTATTTAACATTGAATACTGTGATTCCGCTGTATAATTAATATAAAGTTGTTTGGTTTCAAAGACTAAAGTATGACGTTATCGGTTCATCTGAATGTGAAGTGTTATGTATCCATTGAATTAAAATGAGCAGATTGTTCTATGATGTATGATTTTACTGTGAAGCGTGACATCCCGCTTGTTTGTTAAAATTTTATAACTCTGATTTTGATTATAATTGTCGGGTAGAAATGGGGTGTTACATTAGTGGTATCAGAGCAGGTCAGTCCGTCCGGGCAAGTTGTCGAGTCTGTAGAGTTGTGCAAAAGTTGAATATTGTCAGCGTGTTGTTCCTTAGTAATCGACATGTGTCTAAAACACTGTCGGTACTTGTTTACTTTTCTAATCACTCATATGCAGAAGTTAGTATGAGATAAGTGAGGGAGAAACTTTGCTTCTCATATAAGTTCTAGTTGTAAGATGATGGCTCAGTGTTCTGCTGATGGAGACAATGAAAGTATCATTGAAGTTTTGGTGTCTCCCAAATACGAAGGTGACATGGATTCGAGGTTTTGTTGTTAATCAAGTTAGAGTACCCTGACGGAGAACAATCAGGCATTATTGATGGTTACTTCTCAAAGGATGAGGAGAAATGTGACGGTCATTAACCTACGAATGGAGTGTGGATCCCTCATGTTTCAGAAAGTGATTGCCAAGTAAATAAAATAATTTTAGAAGGTGGAACTTATGAAGTTACGAGGTTTCGTTGCTGCTGTTTGATCGTGAAGTTATCGATTTGAATTACCCGTGCGTGTAATGTCGATATTAGGGCGATGTTAGAATGATGAATGTTGCTGTAGACTTTGTCGTGGGATCCATATGAGTGATTGTTAACAAGTTGATGATGTTGTTGGATGGTTATGGATCGCAAGTCAGAGTTTGGAATTCAAAGAGATAAGTATGAATTTAAAGTGTTGGTGATTATACAAGGGAAGAATTCTATTTTGGATGATGTTGTAAGGTTTGTTACGGTATGACGTCAGTGTTGGCCTTTTCGAACAACTTAGAAAATTCATACCTTGTGTTCTGGATATCAGATTGAGGTGCTGTTTGAACCTACGAAGAGGTGAAAATATATTCTACCTTATGGGAGTGTTTTAAGTACAATAAATACACTCCTTCAAGGTGGAAACCAGAAGTCGGTTACATAAACATGAGGCTTTTGAGTATAGATGGTTATTATGGCAGTTGTTTGAAACGAAGTCAAGTGGAACATGTCGTTGACGAACAAGTTGAAAGAATGAGATGTTCGGCATTAAAGATGATTTGGGTGCCGATGGCTTTTAAGGAAAAGTCAAGTAGTAGTAAAGGGGAAATAAACTTTTAGAAAAATTGAAGTAGTGTTTGTGATGCCAAAGTGGTGGCATGCGTAAAAGAAGAATTGTAGAGAATCTCTATCACCAATTCAATATGAAGAAGACTTGTTGAGATTCCTATTGGAATGAGGTTCAAATGTGAAAGATATTAGGAGATTTAGAGTAAGACCAGAAGTTGTGAATATTGTTAAAGTCTTTTGCCCAGATAAATACCTTGGTTAGGACAAGACAAATTGTAATGTACAAATATATTAGTAATTCTGGAATTGGAAAGTACTTAATGAATTGTGTAATGCTAAGTGAGTACGAAGCAGGATGTGTAATATGTTTGAACGATGGTGTCTCATCGATGAGAGCGAGTGAGAAGGAAGTTGTGGGAGACGTAAACCTCAGAGTAAAATTATTGGATTATGACGTTGTTAATGACTTTGAGTGAAAATTCGGAAGGGACGCTATTATGTAGTAACGACAGTTTATACTTCATTATGGTTGTCAGCTATCTATTGACAAATTGAGGAACTGATCACCCTTAATCTCTTGTTGATAGTAGACGAGGTCGTGTTGGATGGCATAGACTTGTCTTGTTATCTTAATAGTAGGTAAGGTGATGGATATTAAACCGTGAGGATAATCGCTCACCATGTTGTGTGAACTTATGAAGAAGCGACTGTGAAAGAGTGAAACGTATCGGATGGTGACTTAAGTTGGATAATCAGTGTTGTGCAGTTAAAGCGTGATGTGACACAGTTGTTATGCGTGCACGACTAGGTAGGAGTGAAAGATTATAATATCATGAGCCGTGGGAATGATATGTCTTGATTTATATGTTTGATTTGGTAGGTTGTGATTTAAGGATGTTGCGTCAGGGCACTATGGTTGCTAGTAAATATTTGCTGATGATATAAGAATTATACTGTGGGGTGTTGGTTGATGGTGAACTACGTGTATGTTTGTTAAGTTATACGGTTAAGTTGAAATTATAACGATTTTTACCGTTGCTAAAATGTTATTGATGATTACCGTATATAACAAAGAATTGTACTCCATAATATGACGAAGTCGAGCATGATAGCTATGTTGATGTCGCTATAAGAGTAATACGACGAGGTGAAAGAGTTTTTGGTATTTTGTTGATGAGTGACATAAGTATGTGGGAATGAAAACTGTGTAGGTATTTCGATGTTGGAAATGTGGTTAGGATGATGATGTGATGTCGTATATCCAAGTATGAGTGCGTTATGGTTGTTGCTACCTTAAGGAATGATATGTCAGGATATTGTTGATTGATTGACAAGTTAGTAACGATTATATCACGAGGGCGTGGAATAGCATGTGTGTGTTGGATTTGAATCGTATCAAGTTGTTGTTATTTCGGAGAAGTAGTGATTGAAGAGTCACCAAGCGCGACTTGAGAATCGAGAAGTTAGATGCGAAGTTTGCGTTATGAGTTATGGTATCGAGAGCATTTTCGAGGACGAAAATATTCTAAGTGGGGGAGAGTTGTAACACTAGTAATGCGACTAATTATTTAATTTAGTTAATTTCGAGTATTTGTCGTGAGTTGTTGTATTTTGAGTCGTCGAGTTGGGTATTTTAATTGAGTAGCCGGTCGATTGCTAATATTATTATTATTATTATTATTATTATTTCGTATTTTTTATTAGGAATGTTAATATGTGAGTATTAGTATTTCAGAGGATAAGCTGTTAATTAAAATAAACTAGTTAAACTAAGCATAGACATAATATAAGGAGGGGTGTATCTTATTTTTATGTGGGCTAGCATAATTGGTGAGGTGAGTTGTACGGAAGAATAATAAGCCCATTTGGTAGTTGTGATACAAGTTAGAGGTAGCAATATGCAATTTAAATTTTAGCAGAAAAAAGAGAATAGAGGCATAGAAGCGGAACAAGGTTTTTGGAGAGGAGCAGTGAAAATCACATAGAGCCAAATTGGGGGATTTCGATCGGAGAAAGAATTTAGAGCAACCTTCAATCCAAGGTAGGGGGTTCTAGCTCTATGACCGGGATTATGATAAATGATATGTGAGAATTTTGGGTCGTTAAAAATTATAGCTGTGTTGAATTGTGTTACGGGTTATACCGGAATGATGAATTTTCCCCTATCTGAATGTTATACTGCTGTGAGTTGTTGTTCTTGGAATTGGTCTTGACACTACTATAAATCCCTAATATTGTTGCAGTATTAATTGATATTTTCTTGTAACTATGTTAGGAATTAGAATTAACCAATCACTGAGATTGTGTATTGTGTTTGGCATGTTTTGTTGTCTGTATGTGATGTTGATGTGTGAGGTCTTTTCTGATATCTGTGAGGAAACAGATCCTGATGAAATGTTGCAAAATTTAGTCGTGTTAATTTAACTGGAACTGACCCTATAAATACTGGGTATTATGTAAACCAATGGATGAAAGTATGAGTGGAAAATGGATCTTGGAAAAATAAATAGAGAAGAGAAGAAATTTTAGTGGAGGAAGAAGAAATGTGGTGGGGGCCATAGAGACTTGGGGTGGGCGCCCCTTAGCCTTGGGGTGGGTGCCCCTTAGCCCTGGGGTGGGTGCCACATGTGGCTAATTTTACATTTTAGCCATTCTTTTATGGGACGGGTGCTACAGGTTGGGACGGGGGCCACCAATTTCATTTTTAGTATTTCTTTTGTTTGTTTTAGTGAATAATCTCATGACTTAGCATTAGCATAATTTCCACTTAATTTATGTAATAGCAATGATAATAAGCATGATGTCACATGAAATTTAGCCAGTAATAGAAGCTGGATTAGGAGAGTTTAATTATAGCAGAAAATAACAGAGAATACCAGAAGTGAATATCTTGGTTGCAAAAATTGTATGTTAATAGTAGAATAGTAATGTGATGACAGACTCAACAAAATTAGAAGAAGCAGTATAAAGGATAACATATAGCATATCAGTAGCAAAAATAAATTAGTGTAGTATGCTTTGTGACAGAAGGATAATGGCAGGGACTGGTTTTGTAGCAGGAGTAATTTTAATAACAGAGGCTTGGTAGTAATACTAAGAATTGATGAAAACAGTACCACATAAAATATTAGAAACCTTCCCCGATAAACGAACTAACCGGTTTGGGATGAAATTTGTCTGAATAATTACGGAACGCATGTAGATTGTTTTGGTTGGAATATTTGTGTTGAATTGTTGTTGATGATTTATTGTCGTTGATTTGTTGTTGTGATGCATTGATACTAAGTTGTAGGCCTATGGCCAGTGATGATGTGATGTTATTACTCTTTTAATATTGCAAAGTGCAGGAATTATTGTGACAATTTATTACCTCTATTTATTGGTAATAACAGTGATATAGGCGTATGCCTCGTGACGAATTTGTTGTGATTGTGTATGTGATGTTGCATTCATCGAGTCACATTCATTTACATTTTTGTGACGACCTAGATTGAAAAACATGGACGAAGGCTTATGCCTATTTGACGCCTCTATTAATTGGCAATTGGTGATGGGGATTGAAGCATTGGGTACCACATGCATGTGCATTGTTAGTGTCGCATTTTATATTACGTAAGTGTGACTTGAATTATAAATTTATGCAAAGTATTGTGATTTGTATTATGAATTGTGATGTTGCTGTTGTGAAGTGGTGATTTTAATTACTCAAGTTCTAATATATATTGTTTATCATACACCTATTTATGTAGTTCGATATCTCGCCCCTTCTGTTTGGATGTTACCCCTATGTTGGTAATGTGCAGGTTAAGAAGATTAGTGCGCTTTCGGAGTGGCTTGGAAGATGTTAATCTTATGTTGTTTATGTTGAGTCGGGTCATGCTCAGATATGTAACACTCGGGAAGGGATGAACGATAATTGTTTAGTTGTTGCCTTTGTTTGACATTGCTGAATTTTGAGTTGAATTTTAAGAAGTATCATGATGTTTTCAAGTTGTTTTAGTTGAACAAGATGATATGTTATTTAACATTGAATATTGTGATTCCGTTGTATAATTAATATAAAGTTGTTTGGTTTCAAAGACTAAAGTATGACGTTATCCGTTCATCCAAATTTGAAGTGCTATGTATCTATTGAATTAAAATGAGCAGATTGTTCTATGATGTATGATTTTACTATGAAGCATGACATCCCGTTTGTTTGTTAAAATTTTATAACTCTGATTTTGACTATAATTACCGGGTAGAAATGGGCTATTACAGACAATGGGTTTCTCCTTCATTTGACTATTAGAGAAGCTACTTCAAATCTTTTCTTCTATCTTGTATTGGGAGCCACACGACGAGTTGGATGAAGAGCTTTTGACGGAATGTAGTTTCTGATTCTCTCTAATGAGTCGAGGGAGGAGTCTGATGCCTCTCAGTCTCGTGAGGTCGGGGAGAACGTGTAACTTCGTGGTGTATCATAGGTGATTTAGCCGGAGTTGGATATGGAATGAATTCAAGATGATCCCGAGAAGCCATATCATACAGTGCTTCCTCGAGGAAGAGCAAATTGTATGTTTACTTCCAATCTCATACTCCTCTTAGTCAAGAGTTGAGAATTTTGCTACAGTATCATATTGTACATGGTAATCATCATATTATTTTTTCCTTATAGGCCTAAATTTACTTGCAACAGTGGAGACCGAGAAACATCTTCGATGTAGCCATTAAAGGTCGAGGTAGAGGTTGATTAGGCAGTGCGACAAAATCTAACGGTTGATTATGTTGGAAAATTGGTAGAGGTTGAGATACTCCTAAAATAACTCTTTGAGTAATCGTGTTTGAGTTAGTTGGATCTGATGGCGAAGTTACAAACATTGCATTATCTGATAATGGAGGAGGAGGAAGAAGACGAATCGTGTTTGTTTATGCCGCTGCAACGACATCGACCTTGGAAAATCTAGTAGACTTGGAATCGACCATAGTAAGAGTTTTCGAATTTCAAATTTCTGGGGAGGAGATCTATAACTCGACGATCGGAGATCTAAGATCTGAATCTTCGACGTAAGAATGAAGGTTTCTTGATGAATTTCGTAGGAATCAAAAGTCGATTTCCACATACGACACTACTATCATGTGAGCGAACCAAAAATGTGAGATGGATCGATGATTGGACTTCCGATGCGGTGCACTAAGCTTTTCGTATAGAGGCGAAGGGTGTGCTTGCAAGGTTAGCACTCCAACACATAAGTTAGTGAGAGAATAAGAAATAATGAATAGTGGAGATGGATTTGAATTGTTTTTAAAATATCGCCTTCTCTCATTATATAACGAGGGCGATTTTAACCGCTTCATGTGGAATGAGACATATCATGCTAGGGACCATGTGATTGATCTTAATGATGCGTGATGAGCTAGGGGTAGAGATCGTCTATACTCGAGAACACGAAGGTCCTCGTATCTATTGCATAATCCTTCATGATATTTGATCATATGTCTTCTGAACAACTCAAAACAAGTATATATTATTCTATTTTTCACAGATTTCTGAGACAGTTTATTTTATCTATTTAAAAAATAATTTTAATAATTTTAATTTTTAATAATGTATATTTATATTTTGAAATATTAAAATTAGTTTATTAATTTATAAAATATAATTTTTGAAATAATTTGATTAAAAATAATTTTTTAAAACATTAGCTATACCAGTAGAACCTAATGCAATTTCCAATAAAAATTAACGGAACAAGAAATTTGATTAAAATTGAATTCTATAGTTTTTGAGATTTTTTTTCGCATAAAAGCTCATTTAAAAATATATAATGTGGCGGCTAAATTGATTAATTGCTAGAACTTAAATATTTATTAAAAAAAATAATTGAGAACCTTCCTCGTACCGTCCAACGTTGACCGACCAACAAACTTATTGTTAGAGTCCGTGCATTCAATATACATTGAAACATGAAAAATGCTTTAAATAACTAACATTTATTACCTTAAATTATTTTTTTATAATTTTTAGTTGTTCTGTGTTGAACTTTCAATTGCGTTTACTCAAGTCAATTTAAAAAGACTTTAATGAACAGTCACGTGTAAAGAAATTTTATAGGTCGTTCACTAAATAATCATCAATCACCGTAGTTCAATTTTCCGCAATTACGATTGAAGGGAACTGGAACCACTTGATGTCAGAACTGACCCCGAACCAGACTATATTTTTTTAAAATATCAATATGATTTAGCAGAATACATTTTGTATTTTTCGGTTTAAAAAATATATTTTTTTTTCTTTATTCTTTCTCTGTCATCCATTATATAGTGACAGAACCAAACACACGTTTTATGTGAGTGTTATAGATTCTGAACAGAGAATAGAGTGAGAGATTCAGAATTCAGAAAGAAAGAAAATGGAGAAAGCAATTGAAAGACAAAGAGTTCTTCTTGAACATCTAAACCCAAACTCTTCAAATTCTGTTTTCTCAGCCTCTCATACTCATCAATCCACTGATATTTCTGTAACTTTACATGTTCTTAGTTCTTACAGTTTCATGTAGTTATATGTTGTGGTGTGTCTTTTGATTATAGGTGTTTTGTTTTTCATTTGCAGGCTTCGTTTTGTTCTGCTGGACAAACAGGTGGATCTGAAAATGATGTAGTGATTGTAGCGTAAGTTTTTTGGATTATATAGCAATATGAATGTGATTGATGATACTATGTAGTATTCTGAGTTCTGACAAAAACATTGAAAGCGCAGCGCGTGTGTCTGGTGTTTGATACGTGTCTGTGTTAGTTAGATTTAGTTGTTTTTTTCTCAAAATACTACTGGTGTTGACGTGTCTGTGTTAGTTAGATTTAGTTAATTTCTTTTTCGTTTTTGTTAAGGTGAGTAAATAGTAATTGACTTTTGATGTTAATTTTACTGTGATAATGATTCAGTGCTTATCGTACTGCTATTTGCAAAGCGAAGCGTGGGGGGTTCAAGGATACTCTTCCGGATGATCTACTTGCCCCAGTTCTCAAGGTAACTTCTTTGATTAATCATTTGGTATGGACTATGGAGTAATGGAGTAATGGAGTATAAGTGTATGTATTTGTTGATAAGTGAGAAGTCGCGCGAGCATGCTGTTGAAAACGTAGACTCAATCTTGTGTTTTTGTGTGCGTTTATTGACCAAACTCCATGATCAAATCTTGTGTTTATTCATGATTTTTCTGTAGGCTGTGATAGAGAAAACAAATGTGAAACCTAGTGAAGTAGGAGACATAATCGTTGGCACAGTTTTAGGACCAGGATCAGAACGAGCAATTGCGTGCAGAATGGCAGCTTTTTATGCTGGTTTCCCTGGTAAATTTTCCATGCTTTATTCAACCATTCATCAATCAATGATAGCAAGTAGAATGAAAATCACTAAACGTAGAGTTCACGTAGATGATCTCGTTTGGTTTCTAACAATTTCCAATATGTGATTATCTCTTAATTTCAACCAGAGACGGTGCCACTTCGAACTGTCAATAGACAATGTTCATCTGGACTTCAAGCAGTCGCCGATGTTGCTGCTTACATAAAATCTGGATTCTATGACATTGGTAAGAAACTAAGAATGATTCTAGACTCTATTTAAAAGCTAAAGGCCTAGAAATGTTTTGGCTTAATTTTCTTCCTCTTGTTTGATGAAGGAATTGGAGCTGGAGTGGAGTGTATGTCACAAGATAATATTTCAAGGATCGTCAAAACTAGCGCAAAGGTACATTGAAATTGCACTTTTCAAATTCCAGATAAATAACCTGATCTGAAACGAGGCTCTGTGCTATGTTAGAAATTGTGGTTGGTCCTAACTCATCTCTACAAAACTGACTTGTAAGATGATAATTGCCCCCCACTTAGAAGTGAAGTACATGTTCAGGCCATATATCATCCGATATGAGATTTGGATTTTCTGTGACAGGGAGAGCTTATAAAAATAACACATTCAGAATAAGAATGAAAACACCTTAATACTTATTTTGAGTTTTTCATTGTTTTAACAGGCGGAAAATTTTGCACAAGCCCGAGACTGTCTTCTTCCGATGGGAATCACTTCAGAGAATGTCGTACAACGTTACGGTGTGACAAGGCAGGAGCAAGACCAGGCTGCTGTTAGTATATGAAATATGTTCTTAATGTACTATAAGAATCTCAGAAAAGATTATTTATGCAAATTAATTCTTTTAATCGCGTGTAACTAGGTCGAGTCTCATAGACGCGCTGCAGCTGCAACAGCCTCTGGTAAATTCAAAGAAGAAATCATTCCGGTTTCTACAAAGGTAAGTTCAAACTGCCAAAAAAATTTCCTCTTATCATTTGTAATGCTATTATATTGATGATTTTGTTGATGAAGATTGTGGATCCTAAAACCGGAGAGGAGAAGCAAATTATTGTTTCGGTTGATGATGGTATCCGCCCAAACGCCAATTTGGCTGATCTGGCTAAGCTTAAGCCCGCATTCAAAAAGGACGGAACCACAACTGCAGGGAATGCTAGCCAAGTTAGTGACGGTGCTGCAGCCGTGCTCCTCATGAAGAGAAGCGTTGCCGTGCAAAAGGGGCTTCCTATCCTTGGAATCTTCAGGTACACAATAACGATACATATTCAATATACAGATAGTGTCCGTTTGTTCGCTTTTTTAGTCTCTTGTTTTTTGTTCCCTATTTTCGCTTTGATTAGGTAAATATAGGGCTAATTTAAAAACACTAAATTCAATGTTGCAGGAGTTTTTCTGCTGTTGGAGTAGATCCGGCTGTAATGGGAGTTGGTCCAGCTTTTGCTATTCCAGCTGCAGTGAAATCTGCTGGTCTCGAACTCAGTAACATTGACTTGTTCGAAATCAATGAGGTAAAGTTTTAGTAATTTCCATGATAATAATAACCAATGACTATAACTTTCTGTTCTACATTTTCTGAGCATTTATCAATTTGATCGTCTTTTGTGTAGGCGTTTGCATCGCAGTTTGTTTATTCCAGCAAGAAATTAGGACTTGATCCAACAAAGGTCAATGTCAACGGTGGTGCCATTGCTCTTGGACATCCTTTAGGCGCCACAGGTAAAGTCGAGATATTTAAGGCCCGTTTGCTCACGTCTTTCCTATTTTTAGTTTCAAAAGTTCGAGAAGATGTTATAGAAGGTTTATATTAAAAAGGCACAAAAAAATCTTAAACTCGCGACAGTGGAACATATCGACTTATTGATCTTTCTGATGCACTTACAACTGGTGAATTTTTCGGCTGTCTTTTATGTCAGGTGCGCGCTGCGTATCAACTTTGTTGAATGAGATGAAGCGTCGTGGGAAGGATTGTCGCTATGGTGTGATCTCAATGTGCATAGGTGATTTTTTTTTATACTTTTTCGCTAAATCACATTCTGGAAAAGAGATTATTAAGAAAGCTTATAACTCAAGTAAAAGTTGCATTATTGAATTGTGCATGATTTCAGGTTCTGGTATGGGAGCTGCTGCAGTGTTTGAAAGAGGAGATTTTTGAGAATTTATAGAAGTTTAGAATGGTTAGAAAAAGGATCAATCATTTGTCACAAGTATGTGCTTGATCTATGCATTATTTGAAGTAGTGCAAATGAAATAAGGAAAATAGAAAATTAAAATAAAAGAATAGAGTGGAACATCAATTTATCATAATTTACTTATATCTAGATGAAGTAATTAAGTTGCTCCATCTGTTGATTTTTATGTGTTCTTTGAGGTTTTTGTACACTGATCAAAGAGTTAATAAATTTTGTTGTTTTGGATTAAATTATTGTCTTTTTTTGGTGATAACTTTTTTGTGTGTTGCTGTTATTATCTCATTGCATATACATTTCTCAAAATGAATAGTTAAGGTTATAAATGAAAAATATATATTTAATGTAATTTTAAACTCTAAGTAATAAGTAGTTGCATATTTTGATTTTTAAATAGAAAATTAAAAAAAGAAATTAGAAAGTTATGATGGAATTAGAAAAAACAAACAAAGGAACTAAACTTCAAGAATTATGATTCAAATCCTTGAGCGAGTACAGGTTGGGCTTAGGATTTACATAGGCCCAATGGCTTAAGTTAGTTAGAGTAATTTTATCTAACAAATATTAAAAAATGAGAATTTCTTAACTCACCTTATTATATACTTGAAAAATACCTTATTTAATTTTAGAAATGACCCTTAATTTTCAGCGATGTATCTTCGGACACACCTTTAGTTGTTAAATGTTAGATTGTTTCGGAGATGTATCGGTAGACCTTTATTTGTTAAGTGTCAGATTATTTTGGAGATATATCTACGTAAAGTATTCAGAGATATATCCCCATATCCAGTGCATATAATAAACTCTAAATATTTTAAGTGATTCTCAGATCAAATAGTCAGAAGGTATGCTATGATTCGACAATACTAAGGTTATGAAGAATACATAAATCTAATGCAAAAGTTATAATAGAGTCGATAAATAAAATGCAACCCAAAATATATCAAAAGTACAAATACTATAATTTATTGTGTATGACGGACTCAGACTCAACCTTGGCCTCGTGCCCCCTTGTTCCTACGCTACCTCCTATACTGCAGTGCCTCCCGAGCCTCCGCCATCATGGCATCTACAACGCACTCGCCTCAGAGCATCTAGAAAGAGTCCTCCGTCAATACCTTCCTGCACAATCTCCATGATACAATGACATTTAGACAACATATCAACAACGTGACTTGTCTTGAAGTTGCTTGTTGTTGCTTGATGTTGCTTGTAGTTGAATGTTTGAAGTTGCTTGATGTTGTTTGATGTTGCTTTAATGTGGTTTGAGAGATAAAATGGGGTTCGAGAGAGTTTGAAAAAATGGGTTTTGAGAGAGTTTGAGTAAGTGGAGGACGTGAAGGACTTCTGGCACGTTTTTGAAAGAAGAGCGTCCAGAGATGCATCTACGTAAGCTTTTCAAAAATGTATCTCCGAAATAATTGCACGTGGAGGTTAGGATTTTCTGACATGTGCGCATCTAAGTGTCAGAGTATTAGGACAAAATTAGTCTCTAAAAACCCTTATGGATTGTCACAAACAAATCCAAATTTTGACATCCCCTACATGAGTAGGTATGGAACCCATTGAGATCTATGATGTCGACAAATCAGGAACAATCTCAGATTCCCCAAGTGTCTTACAATGATAACTGGTTTACCTACCGAGGGCTTACTTGGCTCCTCAGGGCATTCTAAAATCATCAGCGGAGTTTAGGTTCAATAAGCTATGTTCACCTATGTGGCATAAGTGTTAGGAAGTGAAGATTCGCATGGGGTGAGGCACCACATCTCTATTTGTAACCAATAAGCTAAGTCTTATGATTAAGAAATAATATGCATTAAGGATCATAATAAGATAGTCAATAGGGCGTAGGGCTTGAATATCATACAAATCAAAAAGAAATTATCCAAAGTATTACAAAAATACATCCCCATAGATAACTAAAAATTAAATCATAAAAAAAGAAGAAACATAAGATCAACCTTCCTTGTTCTCCTTTGCATGAACTTCATGAGTACCTTTACCACTCGCACCTTCATTAGATATCTCGGCGCCAGGGTTACAATCTTTTTCCTTCAGATATACTAGACAACCATCCACCACCGTCTTAAAGTAGTACATCTCAGATACGTAAAGTCCAAGATGAAGGCATAGATCCCTAGCTTTAGACCTTTCAAAGGATTCATCACCCGCAGAAAGGATATCTACCAGAGCCCCCTGTAGAGATTTCTGCAGCCATTCATTAAATTTTTGGGTTGATTCCACATCCTTGATCAAACCAACAATGGTCATTTCGTGATCCGAGAATTGGCCTTTGCGGTCTCCTTTTGATTTTGCGCTTCCATCAACTGTTTTTCTAGCTCCTCTACTCTATCAATGTGGATCATTAGGTTTTCTTTCAGGTGACTGATCTCCTTGTTGAAACAAATTTCATTATTATCATACGCATCCCCAACTTCAAATAGACCTCAGGTCATGACCGCACATCACATTAGGTAAGACGTGATATTTTGGGTCATTTTTTGGGATCCTATAGACTTTACCTTTTCAAAGTCCTCGGTGGTATTCAAGTGGTCATAAAGGTACTTCTGTCCATCAAAACTGTTAGACCAGAACTTGAACTCCTTTGAAGAATGGGATAATTGTTGGAGCGGTAAAGCGGCAAGCAACAAAAGGTTTGGAAGTATTTATCCGGGAATTTATCGTGTCCACAGAGATTAGTGCTATTGAACTGCCGTTCGACGGATTCTTAGTTCTTGAGTTTGGGTTAAATGGGTTTAAAGTAAACAGGAAAAATATAACATATGAACATAAAATAAATTCATTCTTGATAGAGAATAACTTATCTGGTTTGAATCTAAACTACTCCTCACAAACTTAGATTTATCACTCCTCCGTACTCAATCTACAATACTTATCAGAATAACCACATATCTCTCACATCAATGTCCATTTCTGCAACACCGACGAGAGTTCAACTATATTGCTCTTTCGACGATGTCTCAACCGATCGAATAACACAGAGACATTAAACTTAGATATTATGTGAATGTTAACCCCAAACTCTATGTCTAGAATCTAAAGCTAACAGATATCCCCCTAATCAAGATTTATGATGTTTATTTCTACAACAACACCAATCCAAAGTATTTAAGCAAAAAGATCAAGGAAACACCGATTAAGATTTGTAAAGCAAACTTTATACAACTAGTAGAAAGAGTAACAAACATCCATGGGTTAAGAGTAATTTACATACAAACTCACCAAAAGAGAAATAAAAAGAGAAGAGAAGAAGAAGAACAAAAAATCTCACGGATTGTCAGCTCCGATTGATGAATAATCCACCTCCGATCATCCAAATGCAAGCTCCAATGGTGTTTCCAAGCTAAATCTAGCCAAAAATGACCTAGGATAAGTTGGGGTTCAAAAATACCCAAAACATCACCTAAAAAATCTGATTTTCGCCTATTTATGCAATTTTGAGTTCTGTACAGCGCGCGTCGCGCCCAACCTGCTGTCATGAAAAAACAACTTATAGTAAAAATGACGTAACTTGAGAACCGTAACTCCGATTTGCATCTGGTTCGAAGCGTTGGAAACCTTATTCAATTTCCCATATAACAATGACAACATATCAACCAAATTGGTGATTTATTATTCTTTGTTTTTGAGCTTTATTCGTTGACGAGTTGGTTTCGTTGCTAAAAAACGCGCGTTTGAAGCCGTGTCTTCGACACGTTATTGCTCATGCTCCAAATACGCCTCAATACCTACAAAATGAATAGAAAACTATCAAAAAGTATAAAAGTATATGAAAATACATCTATTCACAAAGTATACGTATTTATACACAAAACGGGGTATTATTCAAACGGTATTAACAAAAAGTATCGATAAGTGCAACAAAACATATATACAAAATAAGTACATTTTTGCACTTACCAATAATGCATCAAGGTGGTGACCTCCAAGTAGGCATCACAAACCGTATCGCTTATTAAAATTTTCATCTTCTTTCGAGAGCTTGGATTCGAACCACCATAAGAGGGAATGATATTGACTTCAGAATCAGAGATGCTTGGGATGCTTTACCAATATCCATCTTCCTCTTCTTGATGGCTTAGGTTTGGATACCTGTCAAGTCGGTCTTAGAGGCAGAGTGCTCCCCGCGTCTCGCTATGGCCTCAACCGCTATTTTCCTTTGTTCCTTCAGCTTTAGGCTTGTCATTTTGGATGAAAAAGGAACACCAAAGCAATTCAGCAGGTTGATATAAAGATGTAAGTATAATATATTAAAGGATATATAAGCATTACCCATGAAGTTTTAGATTTGTTCTGGATCGTCAGCCATATTCGTTAAATCTCAGACCTTTACCACCTAGAAAGCATCTAAAATAGCTAAAGCTTGGACCTCTAAATCATCTAATTTATCATAGACAAACTCGGACACCGATAACAGGTTATCCGTACAGTAGGTCAAAAAAGCGATGGCTCTCGTTCAACACATACATTACTTGAGGGAATCTACCCTGCTTTTTACACATGAAACTTGTCTTAAATCCTTTATAGTTGGTAGTATAAGCTTGGAGGAAACTTTTTCCTGGGATACCGCTAAAGGAAATCCATCCTCCCTTTTCGGCCCTTTTAGTTCAAAAAAGAAGAAGAATAAACCTAAGGTGGGGATTATATCCACTGCTTCGCAAACCATCTCAAAGGCTTTTATATAACCCCAACCATTTAGGTGTAGCTGGGAAGAGGTGATATTTAGGATTTTGAGGAGGTCGGATTCAAAATCAGTAAAAGGGATATAGATATTAAAATCTTGGGTTAATATTAATTCACCCCCTTGTAATGTTAGCGAATTTTGCTTTTCCCCCTCCCTACCTTTTGGCAACGGTTTTTTTCAAAAAAACCGTTGCCAAAACCTGCCTTTGGCAACGGTGGGGGGGTAAACCGAAATTCGCTCATATTACAGGGGGGTAAACTACTTTTAACCCTAAAATCTTCAATCACCCTCAATTAAAAATAACAATAATCATCCAATAGTCCCGTTGGCCGAGTAATACAAACCCTTTCGTCGGGAATGCAGGGTTCCAACACAATGGCTTCTTCGTTACCAGTGGAAGAAATCTGCCTATTAGATTAAAGATTGGAAATGTATTTGACATCAATAGTGATATGGTCATAGCTTAGAACCTCTTGATCAATAAAAGATCTAATCATCTCCATCACGATTTCCACGGAACCTGATGATGAAGATTCTGAATCAGATTTGCTAAAAGATGAAAAATATCACCGTAAACTTCCTTAACAATGTGATTAAATTCAACTTGCCCCAAATGGTATTTACATTCTCTCATAGATGAATCCCAGAGTTCTCTTATCTCTTGGGCATTTTGGGAAATCGATACATTTGTTAGATCACCACACTAACGTATTATAACCATGGTAAAAGAATTAAAGTAGAAAAAAGTAAGGTAAAGAACAATACCTGAAATATGTGTGCTAGCGACTGATAGGAAGTGTAGTACTTTGAGAGCAACCAAGGTCCTGTCGAACCAGGGTCATAATGGAATTGGTTTCCTAATAAAGAGTCATCATGACACGGAGAGAGAAGAAATCTAACATAATATTTGTAATCATTATTCATAAAAACCCACCATCACACGTCATCAGGCTATGAGGTGACTTATGGACTGATTAAAGTTAGGTTGGAGTACAATCCCCGTAAAACACAGAGAATTCCAGGACTCTTTGTCCGAATATTTCACCCATTTAGGCCTTATGGTCGTGGGGCTTATATACGTCCCGAAATTCTTGAAGCCTAGTTGTACATTTCACTAGGAGCCGATAGGTGAAGACCTAATTTGTTGGGTTACCCTTAATCAATAAACAACTAATTTAGTGCCTACAAACTAGGAACGAGTAAGATACCAGATCGAACATATGATTCTTGGAGACACGCATGTGATTGGTGTTTAGCCAGAGATCCGAGTTGAGAATCCATCGTAACAGTTCTGTGTAATCTCATGGTCGCACATGTGTTTCGAAATTGAAGGGGAAGACGTTACGTGGTATAAGTTGTAACATGATGATGACGACACACGTTACTAAGAGTCATTTAATCATGAGACTTGAATGGGCAATTCTTAATGGCCCAAATAGATGAGACATAGGGAATAAAAAAGCTTCTCATGAAAGGGGTAAGGCATCTGAAAAATAGACAAAGTACTCTAATAGTAGAGCCTAAATCAATATACTTCCATACATTTGCAACCTCATTTAACCAACATCAGGAAGGTTACCTAAAAAAGTGTTTTTAGCGAGAACACACACGAAAACAAGATTTCTAAATGTGACCAACAATTATATCGTCAATGAGATAGTTGAGTTATTGAAATTCTTGTTGTATCAGTAAAGAAAAAGTCTTATTTATTGAAGGAAGAGGATGTATGAGCATTAATTATGATCTTACATTGAGGGCATTGTTTATTAAATCCCTTGAGAAATTGAATGATATAATCACTCTCTCGACAAACTTTAATGATAGGAAATAGTTGACATCTATAAGTGGCAGTGCATGTACAAGTAGGTAAATGTATGAAATTATTAAACCCCTACGAAAACTTCTTAAGGGTGGTGAAGTATTATGACATGGTGTTCTCACCTTGTGTGAGGGAATAAAGTTCTTCTTGGAGGTTAGATATACGAAAAACATCATCTTAATAATATCTTTCATGAAGCTCTTGCCAAATTTCAAAAGCAATTTACATCCATAAAACACTTTACAGAGATTTTGCTTTCTGCTTTCTATGGAGTTTGTGAGCCACGACATCACCATTGTGTTGGAGCGATCCAAGGAAACTGACATGTTGTTGACATCCCAGTTATTCACCTTTAAAATGGTAGATTTCAACCACCAAATTACTTTAAAAAAAAATATCCAAACAAAGCTATGTGCACATTTAATAATGAATTTCAGCTAATCCATATCAACTAATAAAATCGACAATAAAATCAACAAGAAAAATCCAAATAAGTCTATGTGCACATCCTTTTCACCATCAAAACCACAAATAATAAAATAAGTAGTTGAACTACTAAATGCTTATGTTGAACTATAATCACATTCTTTTAATTCAAGTAATTCATCATGATAAACATAAACATATTCTAAAAACACTCAAAGACAGGTCTCGTGTTATATTAATAAACCAAACACTAGATTCTTGTTCTTACTTCTCGTGGATCAATCAATAAGTCATATGTTAAGAAGCTTCATCCTCCTTGTTTCAAGTCAAGTACAAGACACTCAAAGACACACACTAATTTAACAATTACACGTTAAAAAATGGAAGTTATGAAAACAACTGGATACAAACTTTGAATTTTTTTTAGAAGTAATATATAATTGGCGCAAGTTGAAATTATTATCAATTAAAACTACATTAGAAATATTAATACATTAAACTTTTACTTTAACAACAAAGTTATTCATCTAAAACCATAAATATAAATTAGAAAAACTAAATTAACGTAGACCTAAAAAATATTTATATAGAGTGGTATTTATCAATTTAAAAATGATTTTGTAGAGGTTAATTAAGTCTTGTGTCAAATAAAAAAAAATTAAGTTAATATGATATTAAAATCTATTATTTGAGACAACTCATCATTTATACATGAACAAGAAATTCAATAACATTTTAAAATAGTAAATTTTATAAAATTATTGATATTGGTGTCCAATCTAACGATCTCATATTTTTTTGCCTAATTGAATTAGAATTTATCGATGATCCAATTCAACTTCTATCACATTCCTTTTAATATATATTTGCTTAAGTGGTAGTAAACAAACATGTCCGTCTCATTTAGATCCGTCCCATAAAAGCCTGCAAAAAAAGATAGGGTGGAAAAGCATAGTTAAGAGTGTAGACCAAAAATATTGGCGTGTTCCGCTTTAAAAGTGAGGCTGGATTGGGTCAGGGGACATTGCACCTTTTAAGTTTAAAAATACAGAAATTCAAGTTAATGTCTATCCTTGTAAAAAAAAAAAAATCGCATAAAAAACAGGGTAGAACGGGACGGACACATTAAAAAATGCGGGTCTAAACTCTTGACCCGTCCTACACTAAAGTATGAGTCGAACCCAATTGGGATTCATTAATCCAAATGATTTTACAACTTTTAATTATTGTTTATGAGTTTTTATAAATGATTTTGTGACATTTTTAGTTGGTTTTTCCAAATTGTTTTGGATTTTAATTTTATTTTTCTCTTTTGTTAAATTATTATAAATGTGAATTTAATATAAATTTTAGTAATTTATTAAATTAATAAATTTCACATCAATACTTTTATAAATGTAGGGTAAAGTTTTCGAAATAAATGTTGGTTACGGAGGATGGAGACTGGAATTTTCCGGTGCTTGATAACTGGCTTCCTCCTCAATGGATTGATAAACTGAAATCGTGTCTGCCCCCGGTGATGGGACAGGATGCTGACTCTTTCTATTTTGCAGGTACGGGAGATAATAATTTTTCGATCAAACATATGTTCAGTGAGCTTGAAGGCTATAATGATGCAGATATTGATGGAGATTGGAGCTTGATTTGGAAAGCGTCTGTTCCGGAACGATGCAAGACTTTTATGTGGCTGGTTAAACATAACAGGTTACTTACAAACCTAAGCAAAAATAGGAAAGGTTTGGGAAGTGCAGAATGTAATCTGTGTGGAGCTGCCCAGGAATCTATTCTCCATGCATTGCGTGATTGCTACAAATGTGTGAATGTTTGACAAAGCTTAGTCCCTAGTGAGCTTTTGTTGGACTTTTTCTCGGTGGATATGACAAACTGGCTTCGCTTGAACCTCACTCACGGGTCCAAGAGTAACAAGGGCTGGAGGGATACTTGGATGTTAGCATGTCATACCTTGTGGACATGGAGGAACCAGGAAGAACACGATGTGAATTATTTGCGACCTATAGATCCCATTAATCACATTCTAAGGAGTAATGATTATTCTCATGCTATGAATCTGACCAAGAATATTAGAACTGATAAAGGTGGGATTAAGGATTTGGGATGGAATCCGCCTACAAACGGAATGATCAAGCTTAATACAGATGGTGCAAGCAAGACTCATGATGTTGCTGGATGTGGAGGTGTGATTAGAGACGAAAAAGGTATCTGGAGGGGAGGTTTTGCAAAATATGTTGGGATAAGTAGTGCTATTTTGGCTGAGATATGGGGAGTTTATGAAGGTGTTAGACTCATTCATCGATTGGGTTATAAGAAGGTGGAGATAAACATTGATTCAATGGAAGTTGTCGAAGTCTTAGACCAAGGAGTTGTTCGGCATGTGGAGTGTGTTACTATTCTTCGGCAAATCCTGAAGCAATTAAAGCTTTTGGAGATAGTCATTATCTCGCATGTTTATAGGAAGGCCAATGCGTGTGCGGATTATTTGGCCAATCATGGGTGCATTGATAAGAGATTTATCTTTTTTGATAAAGCTCCTGATTTCCTTGTTGATCTGTTAGATCTTGATGCTGTGGGGATTTCTTTTCCTTTAGTCGCCTTGTAGATGTTTTTCTTTTGGGCTTTTTAGCCCTCTGTATTATCAAAAAAAAAAAAGAATAAGATCAAAATTGCAATCTCAAATCCACAATTCATTAAAAAAACTAAAATTATGGATGTAAAAAAGTTAAGGTACAAATAAATAATAAAAATAGAATTTAAAAATGCAATTACATGTAAGCGGATCAAAATAATCAATAAAACGAACAATTTAAACCAAATAAATCAAAATAAAATCGATTATTTTTAGTTCGGTTCTAAAATCGAACCGAATCAATAAAACTCAGCATGATTTGGTTCGGTTTTCTATTTTAATTATTAAGGACCGACAAATCATTGAATCGAACCAATAGATATAATTACACTATGAACTTTTATTTCATCCATCATTAACCTCACATTTTATATCAGTTCAACCATTATTCATCTTTGTTTACACTTATTTTTTATTTTTTTTAACAAAAAATATTTAGAACGTCCGACCTCCAAAATATAGAAAGTAGAAATCATAAGTCATAAAAACTTATTTTCACTGATCTGTTGCTCTCGCTGCCCGCGACAACTGTTGCTTTATCTACCATCATTCTAATATGTTATGGTTGTCTTCTTTGTGTTCAAGTTCTTTTTGTTAATTTTTATATTTTTTAACCCTATTTTTAGTTGTTCTTCTTTATCAAAATTTCTTTTAGTTTTGTTACAAAATATTTTGATGTGTTTGAGGTGTGAAACATGTTAATTAATGTGTGTTTTGTTGTGTTGTATTTGTTAAACTTTTAAGTTCCTTCCCAACCTTCTAATGCCAAGTGTCAACTTTTATATTTGATAGTGAACTTATTTCAAGATGCATTAGAAATCATGTCACTTTTTCGTACGTATTAAGAGAAATTTGTAAAAATACAACTAGACAGCTGAGTTTGAATTATAATTAACATCCTTAAGAACCAGCCGACATTATTTAAGAATTCCGCGGCTCACTCATGTGTCTGGTGAAGCCTTGGGGCAACTGTTACGGGCCAGACAAAGATCAAAATAGCAAAGGCCTAATTCATTTCAAATCCACTTCACTTGACCCAAGCTATAAAAGTTAGTTTACACAAAAAGCAATGTACAATCATTGATTTCCACATTTTACTACACTGTCTTGAATCTTTAACTGACTTGAGCGTTTGAGTGTTAATCATGCAGGTTCATCCGTGCCACCATAAAGAAGATAAGAACCTCCGTTCATGAGTATTAGTTTTTCAACTGCATCTTTTTCACCATGGCTTCGTCACTCCTTCATTGTCTTTGAAATAGAGGTTCTAAAACATTTGACCATCGCTCCTTTGCAATTCCATCTCACATGATGGCCATATATGAATGTTTATCAGTATTGGTGCAAGCAGAAAGCCTTTTGTGACCCTGTTCTTTCATCTATTCAGATTCAGCTGCAACCTATATGACAATAGAGGATTAATCTACCTAAAACCAACCATTCATGGCCTTGGAACTCTTTTAGAGCTTCGGTCCTTTGAGGGCCTGTTTTTTCTAATAACATTTGTCAGCTTTAAAGCACATGCTATAATTTATTGCATATACGACGGGGATGGATGGCAGATGTTGTTCTCCAAGTAGTAGACCGAGGATCACTTTTTCGTACGTATTAAGCTGTCCATTATATCAGGTGCGCACTGCGTATCAACTTTGTTGAATGAGATGAAGCGTCGTGGGAAGGATTGTCGCTATGGTGTAATCTCAATGTGCATAGGTAATTTTTTTTTTTACTTTTCGCGAAATCATACTCTAGAAAAAAGTTTATATAAAAAGCATATGATTCAAGAAAAATTGCATTATTGAATTGTGCATGATTTCAGGTTCTGGTATGGGAGCTGCTGCAGTGTTTGAAAGAGGAGATTTTTGAGAATTTATAGAAGTTTAGAATGGTTAGAAAAAGGATCAATCATTTGTCACAAGTATGTGCTTGATCTATGCATTATTTGAAGTAGTGCAAATGAAATAAGGAAAATAGAAAATTAAAATAAAAGAATAGAGTGGAACATCAATTCATCATAATTTACTTTTATGTAGGTGAAGTATTTAAGTTGCTCCATTTCTTGCTTTTTATGTGTTCTTTGAGGTTTTTTTTACACTGATCAAAGAGTTAATAGTTTTGTTGTTTTGGATTAAATTATTGTCTTTTTTTTTTGGGGATAATTTTTTTTGTGTTGCTTTTATTACCCCATTGGGCCATTGCATATACATTTCTCAAAATGGATAGTTATGGTTATAAATGAAAAATATATATTTAATGTAATTTTAAACTCTGAGTAATAAGTAGTTGCATATTTTGATTTTTAAATGGAAAATAAAAAAAATAATCTGTTGACATTTTTCCAACGAAAGTTGTTTCCTCGTTATGATGGAATTAGAAAAAAACAAACATAGAAAATAAACTTCAAGAATTATTATTCAAATCCTTGAACGAATACAGGTTGGGCTTAGGATTTACATAGACCCAATCGGCTTAAGTTAGTTAGAGTAATTTTCTCTAAACAAATGTTAGGATGCCAGAACCCTAAATCTAATAAAATTATGAAAAGCTGTAAAATTAAGAGAAAGATAAAACTAAGCTATAAAAATAAAGACTCATTTCTTTTCATTGATCCTCTAAAATGTGTCAAAGACACTACATATATAATGCTCCTAATGGATAAATAACTAAAAGCCCAAAAGCTATTAAAAGCCCAAAAGCTATTAGAATATTCTAGAAAATATTATATCACCTAATACATCAAAATACTAATTAAACTAATAATAATTTATTCTATTAAACTCCCTATCATTGCCGTCGGGTCCACTTGAACCTTGTCCTCAAGGTTCTAAAATTAACGCTAAAATTAAAATATATTTTTTCTCACAAGATAACATATAGCTTGTGGAAAGAAGCCAATGAAAGGATCAAAGTGGAAAATATAATAATAGAAAGTGGGAGAGAGGCAATTTTATGGATGTTATGGTTAGAAGTTTAGGAAATAAGAGAACGTGGAGGACAGGCTAGTAGGATAACATTGACAAGTTTCCTTTGGAATAAATGCTAGCTGGCATTAAAGGATTTTTTTTTTCATTTACTGTCCATGAAATTGGAGAGAGAAAATTTGTATCGTGTTTCTCTTCTTTTTTTGACACAGAATCCCTTATCTTCTTTCACTCATCTCCAACTCATCTTTTTTTCTTCACCATTTTGCTTTAACTATATCACTCAAATCATGTGGATGATGCCGGAGAAGAGACACCCGCCGGAGAAAAGACACCATTAACATTTTATCACCACCGGGATCAAAAACGAAAAAGTAATGTCTCTGATTTGAAAGTATGAACGCAGAATCGGAGGTTCCACCGGTGTTCGTCATAAAATCCGGTGGTTTTGCCGGCGGCTGCTGCACATCCGATGATTCTTCTAGTAACAGTTGCGGATCCAGTGGTTGTTTTTGTGGTCGTTTCATATCCGATAATTTTGTCAATAACAGTTGCAGATTTGGTGGTTTTTCTAGTGACCGTTCCAGATCTAATAATTTTTCCGGTAACAGTTTCGAATCCGGTGATTTTTTCGGTGGTATTTTCAAATCTGAAAGTTTTTCCGAAGGAGATGATATCAGAGATGACGTCGACGTTGGAAGAGTCGTCGGACATGGTACAGGAAGTGACGTTGTTGCCGGAGATGTCGCCAGAGAAAATTTTGATGAATCTGAAATTTTGTTAATTTCTTCTTTTGCTTTCAACTTTTCTGCATAACTCTTGATCACATATTTTTCTTTGAGTTTTTCTTGTGACATATTGATAGAAAAAATAGAGGCTTGATATTTCTCCTCAATAACTCTCTTTTGATTCTGATATTTTTCTTCTGCTAGATACAAGTTTTGGAAAAGTTCTTGAAAATCATTTGGATAAGTTTGTTCTTGAGTGAATGGTTGGTGATGTACTGATATATGCGGCAAGTTATTGTGAGTGATGATAGGATGTGGGAGGGATACTGATGGTTGTTGATGTGGTGTATATGGAGGAATATTAGGGGTATGTGAAATGTTTGGATTTGGGGTTGAAAATGGAGTCTCATTGATGTCTGAATAAAACCATGGAATGGATGGGGAATAAAATGGAGATGGAGTGGCAACATATGGAGGGGTGAAGGAATCAGAAATATTTTGAATTTGTTCTTTCAACTCTTCTCTATATTTGTTTGATAACTCATGAGTTTCAATCAAATATTGTTTCAGAGTTTCCAGATCTTGGTAAAATGTTTCTGATTGTAAATTGGAATTTTGGGGTTCTGGTTGGTATGGGTTAGGTGAAGGTGGATATGATATGTATGGGTTAGATGATGTAGGTGGTATAGTTGTGACAGTAGAGTAATAAGGAGAAATGGGGTGATAATAAAATGGTGATGGAACACTAACATATGGAGGAGTGAAAGATTGATAGTATGGATTTGTCATGGAAGGATTGAAGTTCAAGGATGAAAGCACCAATGTTAGGATGCTAGAACCCTAAATCTAATAAAATTATAAAAAACTGTAAAATTAAGAGAAAGATAAAACTAAGCTATAAAAATAAAGACTCATTTCTTTTCATTGATCCTCTAAAATGTGTCAAAGACAGTACATATATAATGCTCCTAATGGATAAATAACTAAAAGCCCAAAAGCTATTAGAATATTCTAGAAAATATTATATCACCTAATACATCAAAATACTAATTAAACTAATAATAATTTATTCTATTAAACTCCCTATCAACAAATATCAGAAAATGAGAACTTCTTAATCCACTCTATGTATTTGAAAAGCTTATGTAATTCTAAAAATGATTTTCAATTTTCGAAGATGCATCTTCGAACACATTTTTAGTTGTTAAACGTTAGATTGTTTCGGAGATGCATCTTCGGACAAACCTTTATTTATTAAGCGTTAGATTGTTTCGGAGATATGTTTACGTAAATTCGGAGATGTATCCCCGTATCCAAAGCAAATAATAAACTCTAAGTATTTTAAATGATTCTCAGATTAAATAGTCAGAAGGTATACTATGATTCGATAATACTAAGGCTATGAAGAAAATGACATATATAAAGTTATAAGTTAAGAGTTCATAAATTAAATAAGAAAGTTATAACAAAGTCGATAAATAAAATACAACCCAAAATATATGAGTACAAATACTATAATCTATTGCGTATGACAGACTCGGACTCGGTCTCAGCCTCGTGCCCCCTTGTTCCTACGCTATCTCTTATACTGCAGTGCCTCTTGAGCCTCCACCATCCTAGCATCTACAACGCCCTCTCCTCAGAGCCATTCGGAAAGAGTCCTTCATCAATACATGCCTGCACAATCTCCATGATACGATGACATCTAGGCAACACATCAACAATATGATATGTCTTGAAGTTGCTTGTTGTTGCTTGTAGTTGAATGTTTGAAGTTGTTTGATGTTGTTTGAAGTTGCTTTAATGTGGTTTGAGAGTGTTTGAGAAAATGGGGTTTGAAAGAGTTTGAGAAAATGGGTTTGAGAGACATTGGGTAAGTGAGGAAGGTGAAGGACTTCTGGCGCGTTTATGAAAGAAGAGCGTTCAGAGATGCATCTACGTAAGCTTTTCAAAAATGTATCTCCAGAATAATTTCACTTGGAGTTTAGGATTTGCCGACATGTGGGCATTTAAATGTTAGAGTACTAGGACAAAATTAGTCTTTAAAAACCCTTATGGGCTGTCACAAACAAATCCAAAATTTGAAATCCCCAACATGGGTAGGTGTGGAACCCATTGAGATATATGGCGTCGACAAATCGGGAACCATCCCGAATTCCCTAAGTGTCTTACAGTGATAACTGATTAACCTACCGAGGACTGACCTGGCTCCTCGAAGCATTCTAAAATCCTTAGCGGAGTTAGTTTTCAATAAGCTATATTCACCTATGTGGCACAAGTCTTAGGAAGTGAAGATTCGCATGGGGCAAGGCACCACATCTCTATTTGTAACCAATAAGCTAAGTCTTATGATTAAGAAATAATTCGCATTAAGGATCATAATAAGATAGTTAAAAGGGCCTCAGTAGGGCTCGAATATCATACAAACCAAAAAGAAATCATCCAAAGTATTGCAAAAATACATCCCCATGGATGACTTACAAATAAATCATGAAAAAAAAGAAACATAGGATCAACCTTCCTTGTTCTCCTCTGCATGAACTTCAAGAGTACCTTCACCAGTCGCACTTACATTAGATATATACGCTCCAGGGTTAGAATCTTCTTCCTCTAGTTGTAGAAGACGACCATCTACCATTGTTTTAAAGTAGTCCATCTCAGACACGTTAAGTCCGGACTGAAGGCATAGAGCCAGAGCTTTGGACCTTTCGAAGGCTTCATCACCCGCTGAAAGGATATCTACCTGAGTCTCCTGTATAGATTTCTGCAGCCGTCCATTTGATTCCCGGGTTGATTCTACATCCTTGATCATACTAGCAATGGTCACTTATTGATCCCGGCAGTTGGCCTTTGCGGTCTCCTTTTTCTTTTGCAGTACCATCAACTATTTTTCTAGCTCTTCTACTATATCAATGCGGATCCTTAGGTTCTCTTTCATCTGCTTGGTCTCCTTGTTGAAAATAATTTCATTCTGCTCATACGCATCCCCAACTTCAAATAGACCTCGGGTCATGACCGCACATTAAATTAGGTAAGACCCGATGTTCTGGGTCAATTTTTGGGCTCCTATATACTTTACCTTTTTAACTTCCTTGATGGCGTTTAGGTGGTCATAAAGGTACTTCAGTCCACCAAAACTATTAGACCAGAACTTGAAATCCTTTAAAGATTGGGATTTCTGACTATCCTCGGCTTCATGTACCAAGGTGGAGACCTCCAAGTTGGTATCAAAAACTGTATCGCTCATTAAAGTTTTCATTTTCTTTGGAGAGATTGGACTCAAACCATCATAACAAGGAATGGTAGTGCATTAAGGCACAAAGATACTTGGGGATGCTTTCCCAGTATCCACCTTCCTCTTCTTGATGGCCCAAGTTTGGATACTGGTTAAGTCGGTCTTAGTAACAGATTTCTCCCCTCGTCTCGCTCTGGCCTCAGCCGTCAGTTTCCTTTGTTCCTTCAGCTTTAGGCTTTTCATTTTGGATGAAAAAGGAATAAGAAAGCAATTCGGCAGGTTGATATGAAGAAGTAAGTATAATATATTAAAGGATATATAAGCATTACCCAAGAAGGTAGAGATTCGTTCCAGATCGTCAGCCATATTCGTTAAATTTCATACCTTTACCACCTGGAAAACGTCTAAAATAGCTAACGTTCGGACCTTCAAAGCATCTAATTTATCATAGGCAAAATTAGACACCGGTAACAGGTTATCTATACAGTAGATCAAAAATTTGATGGCTCCCGTACAACACATACATTACTTAAGGGAATCTAGCCTTGCTTTTTATACGAAGAAACTTGTCTTTAAATCCTTTATAGTTGGTAGTATAAGCTTGGGGGAATTTTTTTCAGGGATACCATTAAAGGAAACTCATCCTCCCTTTTCTTTCCTTTTAGCTCAAAAAAGGAGAAGAATAAACCTAAGGTGGAGATTATATCCACTGCTTCGCAAACAATCTCAAAGGCTTTTATAAAACCCAACCATTTGGGTGTAGCTGGGAGGGGCGATATTTAGGATTTTGAGGAGGTCGGATTCAAAATCAGTAAAAATGGATACAGATCTTAAAATCACCCCCAAGTAAAAATAATAATAATAATAATCGTCCAATAGTCCTTTTGGCCGAGTAATATAAACCCATTCGTTGGGCATGCAGGGTTCCAACACAACGTCTTCTTCGTTACTAGTGGAAGAAATCTTCCTATTAGATCTAAGTTTGGAAATTTATTTGACATCAATAGTGATATGGTAATAGGCTAGAACCTCTTAAGCAATAAAGGATCCGTTCATCTCCATCATGATTTTCACAGAACTTGATGATGAAGATTCTGAATTAGTTTTGCTACAAGATGAAACATATCACCGTAAACTTCCTTAATAATTTGATTAAATTCAACCTGCCCCAAATGGTCTTTACATTTTCTCATAGATGAATACCAGATTTCTCTTCTCTCTCGGGCATTTCGGGAAATCGATACGTTTCTCAGATCATCGCACTCACATATTATAACCATGGTAAAAGAATTAAAGTAGAAAAGAAGTAAGTTAAAGTAAAATACTTGAAATATGTGTGCTAGTGACTGATAGGAAGCGTAATACTTTGAGAGCAACTTGAAGAAGTGGATAAATGGTTAAGGATGATGAGCAAGGAAATAAGAACCTTGAGGCTTTATCAAACCAATATTTTGAAACGACTTGGCAAGTCCTATCAAACTAGGGTCAAAATGGCATTGACTTCCCCATAAAGATTCATCATGACACGAAGAGAGAAGAAATCTAACATAATATTCGTAATCATTATTCATAAAAATCCACCATCACACGTCATCAGGCTATGAGGTGACTTATGGACTGATTAAAGTCGGGTTGGAGTACAATCCCCATAAAATAGAGAGAATTCCAAGACTCTTTGTCCAAATATTTCACCTCGTTAGGCCTCATGGTCGGGGGGCTTATTACATCCTGAAATTCTTGAAGCCTTATTGTACATATCACTAGGATCCGAGAGGTGAAGACCGGATTTGCTAGGTTAGCCTTAATCAACAAACATCCGAGTTAGTGTCTACAAACCGGGGACGAGCAAGATACTAGATCGGACATATGGTTATTGGAGACACACCTATGATCGATGTTTAGCCAAAGATCGGAGATTCGAGTTGAGATCTCGTCGTAACGATTTTGTGTAATCCCATGGTCGCACATGAGTTACGAAATTGAAGGGGAATACGTTACATGGTATAAGTTGTGACAATGATGATGATGACAAACGTTACTAGTAGTCATTTAATCATGAGACTTGAAGAGACAGTTCTTAATGGCCCAGTGAGATGAGACATATGGTATAAAAAGGCTTCTCATGAAAGGGCAAGGCATCTGAATCAATATACTTCCATACATTTGCAGCCTCATCTGACCAATATCAAGAATGTTACTTAAAAAAAGTGTTTTTAGCAAGAACAGATACGAAAAAAGATTTCCAAATGTGAGCAACGATTATATCGTCAATGAGATGGTTGAGTTCTTTGCATTTTTGTTGTATCAATAAAGAAAAAGCCTTATTTATAGAAGGAAGAGGATGTGTGAGCATTAATTGTGATCTTACATGAGTGTATTGTTTATTAAATCCCTTGAGAAATCAAATGATATAATCACTCTTCCGACAAACTTTGATGATAGGAAAGAGTTGACACCTACAAGTGACTGTGCATGTACAAGTAAGTAGAGGTGTGAAATTATCAAACCCTGCCAAAACTTCTCGAGGGTGGTGAAGTATTCTGACATGTTGTTATCACCTTGTTAGAGGGAATAAAGTTCTTCTTGGAGGTTAAATATACGAAAAAAACATCACATTGATATTATCTTTCGCGAAGATCTTGTCGGATTTCAAAAGCAGTTTCTATCCATTAAACACTTTGCAGAGATTTCACTTTCTATGGAATTTGTGATCCACGACATCACCATTATGTTAGAGCGATCCCAGAAAACTCGCATGTTGTCGAGATCCTGCTTATTCTCCTTTAAAATGGTAGATTTCAACCACCAAATTAGTTAAAAGGAAAAAAAAATCCAAACAAAGCTATGTGCACATTTAATTATGAATTTCAACTAATCCATATCAACTAATCAAATCGACACTAAAATCAATCAGAAAGATCCAAATAAAGCAATGTGCACATCCTTTTCATCATCAAAACCACAAATAATAAAAAAAGTAGTTGAACTACTAAATGCTTATGTTGAACTATAATCACATTCTTCTAATTCAAGTAATTCATGATTAACATATTCTAAAAACACTCAAAGACAGGTCTCGTGTTATATTAATAAACCAAACACTAGATTCTTGTTCTTACTTCTCGTGGATCAATCAATAAGTCATATGTTAAGAAGCTTCATCCTCCTTGTTCAAGTCAAGTACAAGACACTCAAAGACACACACTAATTTAACAATTACACGTTGAAAAATGAAAGTTATGAAAACAAATGGATACAAACTTTGAATTTTTTTAAAGAAGTAATATATAATTGGCGCAAGTTGAAATTATTATCAATTAAAACAACATTAAAAATATTAATACATTAAATTTTTACTTTAACAGTAAAGTTATTCATCTAAAACCATAAATATAAATTATAAAAACTAAATTAACATAGACCTATAAAATATTTGTATAGAGTGATTTTTATCAATTTAAAAATGATTTTGCAGAGATTAATTAAGTCTTGTGTCAAATAAAAAGAAAATTAAATTAATATGGTATTAAAATCTCATGGTTTATATATGAACAAAAAGTTCAATAACATTTAAAAATAGTAGATTTTATAAAATTATTGATGATGGCGTCGAATCTGGCTATCTCATATTATTTTTTTCAATTGAATTAGATTTTACTGTTGATCCAATTTAAATTCAATCACATTCTTTTTACTAATATATACTTGCTTAGGGTGGCAAAACGGACATGTCCACTTTATTTAAGTCTGTTCTAAAAGTCCATAAAAAAAATAGTGCGGAGCAGCATAGTTAAGAATGTGAATATAAAATTTTAACATGTTCTGCATTAAAAATAAAAGTGAGGCGGATCCAAAGATATTGCACCTTTTAAGTCTAAAAATATAAAATTTATATTAATGTCCGTATGTGCAAAAGTTTGCATAAAAAATAGGGTGGCGCAGGACAGATTTATTTGAGAATGCAAATTTAAACTCTTGGTCGATTCCAATTTCCCAACCTTTTACTTAAAAAATTGTATTTTATACTTTTTAGTTAATATCTAATCCGAATCCAAAAAAAAGTTAATATCTAATCCAGTTCTATTTTATGTTTTAGGCGTAGGTGGGAGGGGGATATATGTAGGATTTTGAGGAGGTCGGATTCAAAATCAGTAAAAGAGATATAAATATTAAAATCCTCAATCACCCCCGAGTAAAAATAAAAATACTCGTCAGATACTCCTCTTGGCCGAGTAATACAAACCCTTTTATCGGGAATGTAGGGTTCCAACATAATGTCTTCTTTGTTACCAGTGGAAGAAATCTTCCTATTAGATCGAAGTTTGGAAATGTCATTGACATCTATAATGATGCGGTCTTAGCTTAGAACCTCTTAATCAAGGATCCAGTCATCTCCATTACGATTTCCATAGAACTTGATGATGAAGATTCTGAATCAGTTTCACTACAAGATGAAAAAATATCACCGTAAACTTCCTTAATCATGCGATTAAATTCAACTTGCCCCAAATGGTCTTTACATTATCTCATACATGAATCCTAGAGTTCTCTTCTCTCTTGGGCATTTCGGGGAATCGATATGTTTCTTAGATCATCACACTCACGTATTATAACCATGGTAAAAGAAATAAAGTAGAAAAAAGGTAAATAACAATACCTGAAATATGTGTGCAAGCGAATGATAGGAAGCATAATACATTGAAAGAAACTTGAAGAAGTAGACAAAGGGTCAAGGATAAGGGCAAGGAAATAAGAACGTTGAGGCTTTCTTAAACCAAGATTTTGAACCGGCTAGGTAAGTCCTATCGTACTAGGACCATAATGGTATGGGCTTCCCCATAAAGAGTCATCAAGACACTGAGAGAGAAGAAATATAACATAATATTCGTAAACATTATTCATAAAATCTCACCATCACACGTCATCATGTTATGAGGCGACTTATAGATTGATCAAAGTCGGGTTGGAGTACAATCCCCGTAAAACAGAGAGAATACGAGGACTCTTTGTCCGAACATTTCACCCTGTTAGGCCTCATGGTCGGGGGGCTTATGTACATCCCGAAATTCTCGAATCCTAGTTGTACATATCACTAGGAATCGAGAGGTGAAGACCAGATGTGTTGGGTTAGCCTTAATCAACAAATAGTCGAGTTAGTGCCTATTAACCAGGGACGAGAAAGATACTAGATCAGACATATGATTCTCGGAGACACGCACGAGATTGATGTTTAGCTAGAGATCTGAGATCCGAGTTAAGAGCCCATCGTAACAGTTCTGTGTCGTCCCATGGTCACACGGGAGTTACAAAATTGATGGGGAAAACGTTACATGGTATAAGTTATGACAATGATGATGACGACGAACGTTACTATGAGTCATTTAATCACGAGACTTGAAGGGGCAGTTCTTAATGGCCCCAAGAGATGAGACATAGGGTATAAAAAGGCTCCTCATGAAAGGGGGTAAGGTATCTAAAAAACAGTTAAAGTATTCTGATAGTAGAGCCTAAATCAATATACTTCCATACATTTGCGACCTCACCTGATCAACATCAGGGAGTAGGCATGACAATAAAACCCGTACCCGCTGGTATCCATCCGAACCCGCCCCGAAGTTAACAGGGAAAACCCATTTTGATTGGGTTTGGTTTTTCCCCGATTACAAAATATGTGGACGGGTCGGATAATGGGGACACTAGTACCCACCCCGAACCCGTCTCGTTTATTTCATTGTATATATTATTATATATTTTTGATAATTTAGAATATTAAATACGTGGCTAAAATTTCGATATTTTGATTTGTATTTATTATTTAAAATATTTGAAATGTTTGTATGAATATTTTTTTGTAAATTGTTTCATTTCATTATTTATAAAGTAATTTAATTTTGGAAAAAAAATAAGTATTTTTATTAAAAAAATTGATTTCACTAAATGGATGGTGGCGTGACGGGGATACCTGAACCCGTTTGGGTTGGGTTTGAGTTTTAATTCTCCATCCCCGTTTGGGTTTGAAACGAGGAATGAGGATTGTTTGGGGATTCAGGTTTGGCTTTGGGGAGGTAATAACCGTCCTCGAACCGCCCCGTTGCCATCCCTATCAGGGAGGATACCAAAAAGGCGTTTTTAGCAAGAACAAACACAAAAAAGATTTATAAAATTGTGCAACGATTATATTGTCAATGAGACGATTGAGTTCTTGGCATTCTTGTTGTATCAGTAAAGAAAAAGCCTTCTTTATTGAAGGAAGAGGACGAGTGAGTATTAATTGTGATCTTACATGAGTGTATTGTTTATTAAATCCCTTGAGAAATCAAATGGTATAATCACTCTTCCAACAAGCTTTGATGTTAGGAAAGAGTTGACACTTACAAGTGATCGTGCATGTTCAAGTAGGTAGAGGTATGAAATTATCAAACCCCTACCAAAACTTCTTGAGAGTGGTGAAGTATTCTTACATGGTGTTCTCATCTTGTCTGAGGGAATACAGTTCTTCTTAGAGGTCATAAATACGAAAAAACATCACATTGATAATATCTTTCACGAAACTCTTTGTCGGATTTCAAAAGCAGTTTCCATCCATAAAACATTTTGTAGAGATTTCACTTTCTACGGAGTTTGTGATCCACGACATCACCGTTGTGTTAGAGCAATTCCAAAAAACTCGCATGATGGTGACATCCCGCTTATTCTCCTTTAAAATGGTAGATTTCAACCACCAAATCAGTTAAAGGAAAAAAATCCAAACAAAGCTATGTGCACATTTAATTATGAATTTCAACTAATCCATATCAACTAATATAATCGACACTAAAATCAATCAGAAAGATCCAAATAAAGCAATGTGCACATCCTTTTCATCATCAAAACCACAAATAATAAAAAAAAGTAGTTGAACTACTAAATGCTTATGTTGAACTATAATCACATTCTTCTAAATTCAAGTAATTCATGATAATTTGATAAACATATTCTAAAAACACTCATAGATAGGTCTCGTGTTATATTAATAAACCAAACACTATATTCTTGTTCTTACTTCTCGTGGATCAATCAATAAGTCATGTGTTAAGAAGCTTCACCCTCCTTGTTCAAGTCAAGTACAACACACTCAAAGACACACACTAATTTAACAATTACACGTTGAAAAATGAAAGTTATGAAAACAAATGGATACAAACTTTGAATTATTTTTAAAAAATAATATAATTGGCGCAAGTTGAAATTATTATCAATTAAAACAACATTAAAAATATTAATACATTAAACTTTTACTTTAACAACAAAGTTATTCATCTAAAACTATAAATATAAAGTAGAAAAATCAAATTAACCTAGACCTATAAAATATTTAGATAAAGTGGTAATTATCAATTTAAAAATAATTTTGTAAAGATTAGTTAAGCCTTATGCCAAATAAAAAAACAATTAAATTAATATGGTATAAAATTCTATTATTTGAGACAACTCATCGTTTATACATGAACAAAAAGTTCAATAACATTTAAAAATAGCAGATTTTATAAAATTGTTGATGTTGGCGTCCAATCCAATCGATGACTGATTTTTTTTTCAATGGTATTAGAATTTATTGATGATACAATTCAAATTTTATCACATTCCTTTTAAAGTATATTTGATTAGGATGGTAAAGAAGCATCTCCATCTCATTTAGATTTGCTCTGTAAAAATTTAAAGAAAAAAAAAGTATGGCGGAACTATATGACTTAAGAGTGCAAACCAAAAATATAAGTATGTTCTGCATTAAAAGTGAGGATGGGTGAGTATTTGAATATTACACCTTTTAAGTTTAAAAATATCAAAATTTATGTTAATGTCTTTACCTGCAAAAATTCGCATAAAAAACAAAATGGAACAAGACAGATACATTAGAGAAAGTGGACCTAATTTTTTATTGCGTCTTGGACTAAAGTGCGGGCCAAACTCATTTTACCGCTTAAAAAAATTGTATTTTGTATTTTTAATTAAGACCTAATCCATATTCTATTTTATATTCTTAATTAAGACTTAATCTATATTTTTTTTTATAAAAAAAAAATTAGATGAGTTGGCTCTGGGAATCACCAAAATTAGGGTAGACCTCAAAGTCTAAAAAATACTTAGAGTTTTCTATATATCATTTTTCAAAGAGATTTTCACATCGTAAAATTAAACCCATACAATTTTTCAATAAGTCAACCAAACAATCTACCTTGACCTAATCCATATTTTATTGCTTCTAATTTTATATTCTTAATTAAGATCTAATTCATTTTTTATTGGTTCTAATTTTATATTAATACCTAATCTATTTTTTATTAGTTCCATTCAACACCTCTGAAATCAGACGTGTCGGTGTCGATGACGGACACCTGCACCAACACTTACAATTACATTTAATTAATTTATTTTTTTTAATTATTAACAGTGTTGCCGTATCAATGTCGAGATCGTTTTAGGGTGTCGTCGTGTCAGTGTGAGGTCATTTTAGGAGGATCCGTGTTTCGTAGGTTATCAATCCCATTCCTTATCAAATATCAAACTAAAATGGTTCCCACTCCCAGCACAAACTATTAGAAGTAAAATTCACCTAATAAAACACAAACAACTCAAACAAAACATAACAATCCCTTTCATTTATCACTAACAAACACTATCACCCACTTTTTTCACCAAACAAAAAACATAATCACATGAAACATTATACTCACACACTTGGTTCTTTGTTACTTATCACATAATCTCCTCATGGAACACGCAACTCCGGCCACACATCCACCGCCACTAACCGCCGCACAAATCGCCATCCTCACAACACCACCTCCGCCTTTCCCTCCTCACACCGTCGATCTCTCCCCTCTCGAATTCCTCCTCGCCCTCATCGCCATCGTCACCATCCCCGCCTTGATCTACACCTGTATCTTCGCCTTTGGTTTCCCGTTTTGTCGCCGGCGAACCAGCCAAAACGCTAACGAACTCTCCGTTTCTTCCGACGACACCACCAAAGTTGACGCTGCAGCTTCCATCTTCGATCTAAAGTACAGTACGGACGCTCATCTGAAGGAGATCGGCGGCGAGTGTCCGGTTTGCTTGTCGGTGTTTACCGACGGTGAGAAACTCCGGCAGCTGAGTTGTTGTAAGCATTATTTTCATGCTGACTGTATTGATTTGTGGCTTAGAAATCGAGTTACTTGTCCGATTTGTCGAGCTACGGTTGCTGGTAAACGGCGGTGTTCATCGACGGCGGCGGCTCCGGCGAGAAATTATGATATGATGCAGGGTCTTCCGGATGCTTCCGGTTTAGTGTAAAATTGTAATTTGTGAATTCTGTTAAAAAAATGTGCCATTTTATTGGACTAAATCAGTTTAGTTGATTGTTGGGTAAGTCGTGGAAGACATAGGAAATTTCTAAGAGTAAAAGTATAGAGTTTCTATTTTCTTGTTATTGCAAGCTTATGTAATTAATTTTTATTTTTATTTTTTAATATTGTTTTTGATGCATGAGGTAGTAGATAGTAAGGACTAATAAGTTTAACTTTGTATGAAAAAACCTTAAATGACTATTTTATTACTCATATCTAATAAATTAAAAGACTACAATCTAAGACTACAATCTAAAGCATCGTAGGGTTTATTTGACCTATTATATGTAAACAAGTTTTTTTTTGTGTGAAAGATGCATATTATATAACCTCTGTTTGTTAAACTCGGATAATGGACTCGGATAATGGTGCAGTTAGAGCTGTCAAAATGGGTTAGCATATATGGGTCGATTCGTCGGGCCTGAAAAATCATAGGGCTTGAGCCTTAAAATTAGAGCCCATATTTTTCAGGGCCTTTTTAGCCTAGCCTTGAAAAGCCTGCTACCCATTAGGGCTAGCCCATATGGGCCGTGGGTAGCCCATCAGACCCGCATAATTATAAATTTTAAAAATATATATTAATATTAATATTTATATTATCTTACTCCAAAATAGCATATTGATTTTTCTTACGTCACTAAATTTTATCTCTATTTTATTCAACCTTTCTCTTTTAAATATTATACATTAATATAATCAACATTTTTTCATCGTGCGAAAGTAGAGTGCTTGACAGCTGCCTCCTCAGATCATTATCCGGTTCTGCTATCTTGTATTCCCACGGTACAGCATAGTTCAGCCAGGACCTTCAAGTTTGAAAATGCTTGGCTCACTGAACCGGGTTTTACGGAGTTTGTGCGAGACAAATGGAACTACTGTGAGTATGCAGAAATTACTAAAAAGTTGGAAGTGTGTGGTACTGATATGATAAAATGGAGTCAAAAAAATTGGCACAAAGTTAGAAAGGAAATTGACAGTATTTGCAAGAAGTTAGATAGAGTTCGGCAACACGTTTCGGAAAGGAATCTTAATTATTATTCAGCTCTCAAGAAACGATTAATTTCTCTGCTGGTGAAGGATGATCTTTTTTGGAAGCAAAGAGCCAAAGCTCATTGGTACAAAGACGGTGATCTCAATACTCGATTTTTTCATGTCACAGCTACTGTAAGAAAAAATGTAAATGCTATAAAGTCTCTTGTCAATGAGAATGGAGTTATTGTTGAGTCAACTGAAGGGATGTGTCAAGTGGCTAGTGCTTATTTTAATGATTTATTCCAAAAAAAACCAAGCTCTCGGGTTCGAGTTCTACAAGCTATTGATACTTTAATCTCAGTAGAAGACAATGACATGCTTACTGCTGGATTTTCTTTGAACGAATTTAAAGATGCTATTTTCTCGATGCAAGCTGATAAGAGTCCGGGTCCCGACGGTTTTAATCCTGGATTTTATCATCACTTTTGGGATACTTGTGGCACTGATATTTTTCAAGCAGCGTGTGTTTGGCTCAAAACAGGTTCTTTTCCGCAAAGTCTCAATAAAACTAACATCACTCTCATTCCGAAAGGAGAAACCCAAACCTCTATGAAGGATTGGCGCCCGATTGCTTTGTGCAATGTTCTTTATAAAGTTATAGCGAAAGTTCTTGCTAATAGACTCAAGAAGATCTTAGGTAAGTGCATCTCAGATAATCAGTCAGCTTTTGTACCCGAAAGATCTATTCTGGATAATGTTATGGCTGCTATTGAAGTGATTCATCATATGAAGACCAAAACTAGAGGTAGAGTTGGAGAGATAGCTTTTAAGCTTGATATTAGTAAAGCCTACGATAGAATCGACTGGGATTACTTGAAGGATATTCTTCTCATTATGGGTTTTTGTCAAAAATGGGTTGGGTGGATCATGCTTTGCGTTGGAACGGTGGAGTATTCAGTGAGTATGAATGGCAACATGATCGGGCCGATAGTCCCCGGGCGTGGGTTGAGGCAAGGAGATCCTTTATCTCCGTATTTATTTATTCTTTGTGCGGAAGGTCTTTCTGCTCTTATCAGGAAAGCAGAAAATAGAGGTGATATCCATGGTGTTAAAATATGCAGAAATGCCCCTATTATTTCACATCTTCTGTTCGCCGATGATTGTTTTCTCTTCTTCAGAGCTAATACTGCAGAAACTAATGTTATGAAGGACATTCTTACTACTTATGAGGAAGCATCAGGCCAAGCTATTAATTTCCAAAAATCTGAATTTTACTGTAGTAGGAATGTAAACTCTGATACTCGGCTAGAGTTGGCTATGTGTTTAGGGGTTCAACAGGTTCTGGGTACCGGTAATTATCTTGGTATTCCTTCCATGATTGGTAGAAGTAGGAAATCAGCGTTTAGATTCATCAAAGACAGAATTTGGAGGAAAATTAATTCTTGGAGCAGTAGAAGTTTGTCTCAAGCAGGGAGAGAAACCATGATCAAATCTGTTCTTCAATCTATTCCGACTTATATTATGAGCCTGTTCCTTATTCCCTCCTCCTTAATTGATGAGATCGAGAAGATGATGAACTCCTTCTGGTGGGGTCATAAAAGAGATAGAGCCAGAGGTATACATTGGCTTTCCTGGGATCGATTATCCATGCCAAAAGTTGATGGGGGTATGGGTTTCAAGAATTTGAATGCTTTCAACCTCGCTATGTTAAGTAAGCAAGCTTGGAGACTTACGACCAATACAGATTCTCTGGTTTCCCGGCTCTACAAAGCCAGGTATTTTCCGAATAGTGATTATCTAAGTTCTAATATTGGTCATAATCCTAGTTATGTGTGGCGTAGCATCTGGAGCTCCAAGTTTGTGATTAAGGGAGGTTTAAAATGGAGCATAGGGTCAGGAGAGAATATTTCGGTTTGGGATCATTATTAGTTGGCTGATGGTTCTTTGTTAAGTAATCCTTGGCCGAATAACTGGGTGGTGGATAATCTTAAAGTCTCGGACTTGTTAACTCATAATGGTAAAGATTGGAACCAAAGTCTTATTATTGCGCTTGTTGGAGTAAAGTCAGCTCAAAAGATTCAAAACACCCCTCTTTTTACAGCGGTGCATAATGATAAATTGTTTTGGAAGCATGAACCCAATGGCAAGTTTTCGGTTAAAAGTGCTTATAGGTATTGTATTAATGATGCTATTGATACCTCTCACCTAAGAATTAAGGAGAGCTGGAATTTGTTATGGAACATCAAGGCCCCTCCCAGAGTTAAGAATTTTTTGTGGCGTCTGTGTAGAGACTGTGTGCCTACTCGAAGGAGGCTGTTGGATAAAGGTGTTAATTGCCCCTCTAATTGTGTTTCGTGTAGGGATGGCGAAGAGAATAGTTTTCACCTTTTCATCCTGTGTCCTAAAAGCATAGAGTGTTGGAAAAGAGTGGGTTTGTGGCCTTTGTTGCAGCGGATTAGTAGTACTGGAGAGTTATTTGCGTCTGTGATTTTCTCCTTTTTGCAGGTTTCCAATCAAGACCATAAAGCGATTTTCTCAGTTACCTTATGGAGTATCTGGAAAGGGAGAAATAATCAGGTTTGGAATCAGTTGGAAGAATCTCCGACGCTTATTTGTCAGCGGGCTAATCAGTTGTTGACAGATTGGAAAGAGGCCCAGAAATATCGCCTCAACAATGAAATTATTAATTCCCCGCCAGCTGTTATCAGATGGGAAAAACCGCAGGAGGGCAGATTTAAGTGCAATATTGATGCCGCTTTTTCTCATAATAAGGTTGGTTTTGGTGCCTGTATTAGAGATGAATTGGGTAATTTCATTGTAGCTCGGACTGAATGGTTTTCTCCTTGCACCGATGTTGTTATTGGTGAGGCTCTAGGCCTTCTGAAAGCTGTTAACTGGGTCCATGATATGGGGTACGACAATATGGATTTTGAATTAGATGCAAAGCGGGTTGTGGATAGTGTGACCAATCTGAGACCTAATGACTCGGATCTTGGAGCTATCACGGGAGAATGTAACCGGTTGATGGCTCTTTTCTTTAGGAACTCTCATGTTAAGTTCGTTAGAAGACAAGCAAATGAGGTTGCTCACGCTCTTGCACGGGTGGCTCCATCTATGGCTAGTTTTCATATTTTCTATGATATTCCAACATGTATTCATAATATTATTATTAATGAAATGAGTTAATTTTTCCCCGTCAAAAAAAATAAGAGATAATATAGTACTTAAAAATGTATTATGTTTAACATAACATAATTTTTAATTTTATTTATAATAGATATCATGGAGTTTTTATTTTAATTTTTAAAATAAAAAAGCCCATTTAGGGCCGAGTAGCCCGAAGCCCATCTAGGGTCGGACTCGGGTAGTAAATCTCGAGCCCATATTATACAGGACCTTTTTGGCCCAGCCCTGAAAAGCCCAGGGCCCGCTAGGGCTGGCCCGTTTAGGGCCAGGTAGCCCATATTAACAGCTCTGGGTGCAGCACAGTCATTCAAAAAATTGGAACGGAATGGGAACGCGGAACAGAACGAATGTTATTTTGGTGACGCGAATACTAATATATTTAATATTAATAAACACATAACAATTAAAAACTAAAATAAATTACTCAAAATTTATGAAGCATTCATAAGTAAAAATAAAAATCATAAGTTTTAAATCAAACACACTTTCAAATGTCAATAAAATTTTAAAAAAACAAACACTTAATTCAATTCTTCATCATCACTTTCTCCACCACTAGATTTTTCTTTCTTTACTTTCTTTTCATCCTCCTCAATATCAACATCTAACCCAGATAAATCATCACCATCCGCTAAATCTGATTGAGCTTCATCTTCAACAACTTCATCTCCCAACAACCATTCATTACTACTATCAGTATCATCTCTAACTATAGGATCAATCACATCATCACTCTCATAGAGTTCTTTCAAGGTTAGGTTATACTTGATGAAAACCAAATCTTGCAACATCTTATACTCTAAACTATTCCATCTCGATGCTTGGGAATTAGGATGTGTAGTCATAGCTGTTCAAAATTTTTGGAGAAGTAAAGAAAATAAATAAATAATGAAACAATAAAATAGTAAAACAATATTAATGAACAATGATCAAAGAAAGAAATAAAACAGAAGAGAGAAGAGAGAAGAGAGAAGAAAGGAAGAAGAAATAAAACAGAAAGAGAAGAAAGGAAGAAGGAAGGAAACAAAATAGAACAAACCTGCCTGTGAAAGAGAGAAGAGAGTGCCTTTGAGAGAAGAGAGAAGGGAAGGATTGTACGTGAGAGAAGAGAGAGAAAAATAATTTTAAATGGTGAAATAAAAAAAATAGGGTTAAAAAAGTAAATCTGAAAAATGACAAATTTTAGGGTTTTTTTTAAAGTTTAAAAAGACAAATTTGCCCCTTCCAACTGTAAGAAGAGAGCACACCATAAACGGTCGTTCCAGGTCGTTTCACCGCCGTTCCGCGCGGGTTTCGTTCACGATTTTTCGGCCGTTCCAACCGCATCACACGTTCGCGCCGTTCCGACTCAAGCTGACGCAGTTTTGTCCACTGTGTCGTTCCACGCCGAGATCTCGGCCGTTCCAGCCGAGTTTAACAATAGAGTATATAACAATGTTTTCACATATAAGAAGGGGTATTTATGGTTCATAAACTGAATTGAAATGGATTATTTTAATGATTTGGCTTGATTTTTAAAAAATACTTTAATAAAAAATCTGAAATTTTGATGTCAAAATATGAAAATGAGTTGATTAAATGTTAATATTTTTAGAGAGTGATTTTTTTAAGTGATTATGTTAAGGCAGGAATTTTGCCTTTTAACTATGAGTTTTTATAAGTATTCTAGAAAACGCATATGGAAAAATTAAATTATTAGTCTTAAAAATTCATAAAAAATAAAAGTAAAGATAAAAAAATTAAAATGCATAAATAATTTGATTAATTGATTGATTGTTTTAATGATGATTGAAAATTTATATTAGATGGTATTTATAGTGGAATATATCATTCAACTATTTATGTGATTCTCCTTTCCATTTGTAGGATACGTGGTGCACCATTTTTTGAGGATAGTTTTTGTTCTGGACTGGGCCAAGGGCAGGCCCAACTCAGTTTCGGTCCAATAGACCTCATAGGCCCAAGCTCCTCGGTGGCTCACCTCTGGGCCTAAAAGCACCCATCTTAGATGTGCTCGACAAGACCATCTTCGCGGACCAAGGAGCTCCCGGTCGGACTGGACCCCGAGTCAGTCAACCCTCGGCATCACGCTCTCCGCGAGCTAGCTTGCGCCCGGCACATACGCTCCCCCGCGAGCACCTTCATCGCCGAGGACCCTGCTCCTCGCAGGGCTCCTTCATATCCAACCCTCCGAATAATACGGAGCCAACATGGCTCCTAAAAGACCGCGTCTCCCTGAAACTTCGGAGCGGTTAACCAGGACAGAGGACACTCACGCACCTCCGATATTTCCGCTCAAGAAACCTGGAAGTCTCCTAGTTGGGCTTGGAGGTCCAACCCAGTAGCGAGATCATGGCCCAGCGCTGGGGGCTATAAATACCCTCTTTCACTAGAGGGTCAGGTATTCACTTCTTTCTAATCTTTAGCTCGTACTTGCACTCCTTTGCTCGTCTACTCACTTTGGCATCGGAGTACCTTGCAGGTACACCCCCCTCCTCCTTCCTAGAAGATCCAGTCCGAGCAGCCAGCGACGATTCTTCTGATCAGGTACGATCAGTGGCGCCGTCTGTGGGAAACTTGCTTCCCCATATTTAACAAACAAAGATCAAAGCTAATCCTTTCACGATCGTCATGGCTGACAACAACAACATCCCAAGCGCTGATCCCTTCCTCCTGCAACAGCTAATCGAGGAGTCCACCCGCGAGGGGGCGAATCGCCGTAGGCAGGAAGGAAGTCGGCATACTCCCGCCGAGCAGAGAAGGCCCGGGCTTGAGACCTCACAACCTAGGAGGCAGCAGATCCAGAGTATCCAACAGCTGCAGGGCCTCCAACAGGTTCAGAACGTCGAACGAGTTCCTCCCGAGGGATACCTTCAGAACGGAGAAGACGAGCAGGCCCGAACCCACAATGGGCCAGAACATCCCCAAAACGAGAATGAGACTGACGCCAGGGACGGGCATGCTGCCTCCTCGTTCACCCACACCTCCGACAGGCGAAGAGTCCGTCACGAAGAAGAGGAAGAGCAAATCAACATCCCCGAGGATGCCGACCCCACCACTGTCCTCCTGCTCAAAGAACTGCAGAAGACAAACAACCTCCTCCGAATCCAGGACGACCGTATCCACGAGCTGGAAAGGAAGCGACGGCACCGCTCCCCTCCGCGGAGGCGCTATCTGTCGCGTTCCCATTCCTCCTCACGCTCACCACCGAGGAGACACCATCGGCGTTCCCCATCTTCTTCACGCTCTCCACCTAGGAGATACCATCGCCGGAGATCATACTCCCGCTCTCCACCTCGAAAGAGCAGGAGAAATCAGAGACCGGAAGCCGCTGAAGAAAGAAGCCTCTCCCCTGAACGGGATCACCGAGGCCCTTCCAAAGCTGTGCTGAAACCCCGCGAATGTCCCCCTCCCCGGGACAACCGCGCTAGCCCAGACAATGTCCAGAGAAAGCCCCGGCGAAGCAGACACTCAACCTCCCCGGGACCAAGTGACGAAGAGGACTTCCGCAGCCCTCTGTCCGAAAATATCCGGAGAGCCCGCCTCCCCCGGGGGATGGAGAAACCACCGGTGTTGGACCAATACGACGGAACCACTGACCCCGACGACCATATTCGGAGCATCGAAGCTGTCATGGACTATCACGTCGTCAAGGGCTCTATCAAATGCCGCATCTTCCCGACCACCCTCAGAAAAGGAGCAATGACTTGGTATAGAAACCTCCGTCCCAACTCCATCCACTCCTGGACCGAGCTTAAGGAACTCTTCTTGAGCCACTTCACAGCCTCCTGTCGGCAACCAAAATCGGAAGCCAATCTCGAGGCCGTGATACAAGGACCCAACGAACCCCTTCGGGATTACCTCGACAGGTTCAACAAGGAAGCCGTCCAAGTACAGACGGCCGACTACATGAAGAGATACCTCTTAGAACGAGGACTTCTCCCCGGCAGTGACTTCAAGAAGGCCATTAAAATCGAGAAGGTGCACACTATGAACGCCCTCCTCCGCAAAGCAAAAGCATTCATCGATTTCGAGGAAGGCGAGGCGGCCGCGATCAAAGCTTCGATGGGCAACGATGCTGCTCGCAGCTCAAACCTCGACGACTCAGGCTCGCGTCGAGGACATGATAAGAGGAGAGACGATAGGTCCCGTGACGCCAAAGAGCGCCGAGGACCGGCAGGTCGGTTCAACGAATACACTCCCTTGAACGTCTCGCGCGAAAAAATCCTGGCCGACTGCCAAACCACCGAGTTCAAGAACTCCAGCATCAGGCCCCCAAAGCCAAATCCCACCAGACCGGGGACTGACAAATCCAAATACTGCAAGTACCACAAGAGTCACGGGCATCTGACCGACAAATGCATACATCTCAAAGATGCCATCAAGACCCTGATTAAAGAGGGCCGCTTGTCGAAGTACACAAGGAAGGGAGAACCTCCCCGAAGAGAAGCCCCTCGGAACTCTGACGAGGGCAATTCACCAGACAGCCGACCGCTTCAAGTCGCGTTGTCCATAACTCGACCGGAAGACTTCATCCCTTTGGTCGGCGTGACAACTGCCTACAGCACCTGGGAACACTTCCCGACCGCAATGGTCATCTCCAACGGGGGTGACCCCGGCTCTCTCACCATCAGCTCAGTAAAAAGAAAATTCGATGAGCTGATCAGCGCCAATTCGGATCTCGCCCCTACTCTGCGGAAGTTCAAAGGAAAATCAGATCCGATCACATTCTACTTGGAAGAGCTGCCCGGTGGAGCTCCGAACGCCACGATCCCCCCTGCTCGTCCGAGCCAGAATGGCTAACTTCGACGTCCGTCGAGTCCTGGTCGACGAAGGCAGCTCGGTCGACATCATGTATTCTCACCTCTTCCGGACACTTCAGCTAGACGACTCACACCTCACTCCTTATGTGGGTTCTGATCTCCAAGGCTTCAACGGGGCTACCACCAAACCGTGGGGTTACGTCGAACTGATCGTCACCTTCGGGGAAGGGGAAGCATCCAGGCAGGTCAAGACGAGATTCTTGGTTATCGACTGCAAGACTCTCTACAACTGCATCATCGGACGCCCTACTCTGGCCGAGCTCACTGCCGTCCCTTCGACCGTGCACCTGAAGATGAAATTCTACACAAAGCGGGGACGAGTGGCCACTATCAACGCAGACTTCGAAGCCGCTAGAAGAATCTTTGATGCCTCCGTAAAGGGGTTGGAACTGATCGCCCCTCCATCAGAATCCAACAAGAAGCCGAGGGCAGAAGACAAACATCATCCGGAAGATCAACACCCGCCAACAAACGTCAGCTTAGTGGACCTGGATGCTCGATTCACAAATGAAGAGCTGAAGAATGGCGAAGAGACAAGCCCAAAGGTGACTCATCCCGTCTGGCCCGTCCCAGACGGGGACTTCGACCTCATCCCGCTGGGCGAAAACCCCGACAAAGCGGTAAAAATCGGCAAGGACATCCCAGATCTACCGAGGAAGCAACTCGTAGCATGTCTCCAAGCCAACGCCGACTTGTTCGCCTGGAGCGCAGCGGAAATGCCCGGACTCGACCCTGAGGTCGCCTGTCACCACCTCTCCATTGATCCAGCCGTGAAGGCAGTAGTTCAACGTAGGCGCCGGCAGTCTCCCGAGAAAGCGGAGGCTGCCGAGAAAGCTGTAAAAGACCTCTTAGAGGCAAATTTTATTTCCGAGGCCAAGTATTCAACTTGGCTCTCAAACGTTGTACTTGTCAAAAAATCTAATGGAAAATGGAGAATGTGTGTTGATTATACCGATGTTAACCGGGCATGTCCCAAAGATGCTTATCCATTGCCTAATATTGATAGGCTGGTCGACAACTCGGCCGGCTATAAACTGTTATCGTTTATGGATGCTTATTCAGGTTACAATCAAATCCCCATGGCGAGGTGCGACAAGCAGTGCACAACATTCATGACCGAGTCGGGTAACTATTACTACAACGTAATGCCCTTCGGACTCAAGAACGCCGGAGCCACATACCAGCGGATGATGAACAAGGTTTTCCGAGGAGAGATCGGCGACACCCTCGAGGTATATATGGACGACATGATCGTCAAATCTCGGGAAGACTCCGATCACACAGCACATCTTGAACGGGTGTTCGAGCAGGCCAGATCCTGCAAGATGCGTTTTAACCTAGAGAAGTGCACCTTCGGAGTACGAGCGGGCAAGTTCCTCGGTTTCTACCTAACCGAGCGAGGAATAGAAGCCAACCCCGATAAATGCCGAGCATTCTCAGAACTTCCTACCCCTAACAATAAAAAATCTATCCAAGTATTAAATGGAATGCTCACGGCACTATCCCGCTTCGTCGCAAAATCCGCCCAGCATGCCCTCCCATTTTTCAAGTTGCTCCGAAAAGAAGCGACCTTTGAATGGTCCGAGGAGTGCGAGCGAGCACTATCCCATCTCAAACAAGTGCTCTCCAAACCGCCCGTCCTCTCCCGACCAGATAGCAACGAAATTCTATATCTCTACCTGGCTGTCTCAAATGAGGCAGCCAGCGCGGCCTTAATCCGAGAAGCGGAAGACGGACAGAAGCCAGTATACTTCACAAGCAAAGCCCTACAAGGGACCGAGGTGCGATATCAACAGATAGAGAAAGTCGCACTGGCCCTAATAACAGCTGCCAGGAGGCTGAGGTACTACTTCCTCGCCCACACCATTGTCGTCCGGACAGACCAACCCATCAAACAACTTCTCAGCCGACCAGACATGGCCGGGAGAATGCTAAGATGGTCACTCGAGCTATCCGAGTTCGACATGCAGTACGAGGGTAGGAAAGCACTGAAAGCTCAGGCGCTCGCCGATTTCGTGGCCGAGATGACCTCAATTTCCAACTGCCTGACTCCCACCGAAAATAAATGGACCATCTATGTAGATGGCGCATCGAGCAACTCGGGAAGCGGAGCCGGCATTATCCTAGAAAACGACGAGGGGCTCATCATCGAAGTATCCTTGGTCTTTTCTTTCACCACGTCGAACAACCAGGCCAAATACGAGGCTCTCCTAGCAGGCCTGCGTCTCGCTGAAGACGTGGGTGCTCGGGAGGTCATGATTTACACCGACTCCCAGCTCGTCGCATCCCAAGTCAGCGGCGATTACCAAGCCAAAAACGACACACTAGCCGAGTATCTCACGCTCATCAAAGAAAAAATGAAAAGATTCTCAAAGGTAGACGTCGCACATATACCCAGGGAGCATAACTCACGAGCCGACATATTGTCCAAACTTGCGAGCACAAGAAAGAAAGGAGGAAACAAGTCGGTAATCCAGGAAATCCTGCCCAGGCCGAGCATAAGCAATAACGCGCAAGCTCTACAAGTACACGCTATCGGGGACGACCATTGCTGGATGACCCCGGAATATAACTTCCTCACGAAAGACGAGCTTCCCGCTGACGCGAAGGAAGCCTCAGCTATTAAAAGGCGAGCCTGCTCGTACACTATCATCGAAAACAAAATATACCGACGAGGCTTCTCCATTCCTCTCCTTAAATGCGTCGACGCCACGCAAGCACTTGAGATACTCCAAGAACTTCACGAAGGGATCAACGGCCAACATCTCGGCGGCCGGTCACTAGCGAGGAAAGCTCTTAGAGCCGGGTACTATTGGCCGACCATGCAGCAAGACGCCAAAGAACATGTCCGTAAATGCGACAAGTGTCAGCGTCACGCCGACATGCACTTGGCTCCCCCGAACGAACTTAAATCGCTCTCCCCGCCTTGGCCCTTCTCCACCTGGGGAATGGACCTCCTCGGACCTTTCCCGGTTGGCTCGTATCAGAATAAATACCTAGTGGTCGCTGTGGATTACTTCACGAAATGGATAGAAGCCGAAGCGCTCGCCAAGATCACGTCTCAAAACGTGCTCCGCTTCTACAAACGAAACATACTCGCTCGGTTCGGGGTACCACAGGCTATAGTCACCGACAATGGCACCCAATTCACTGACAGAAAGTTCCAAGAGTTTGTGGCCAAGCTCGGCACGAAACAACATTTCACCTCAGTCGAGCATCCTCAGACGAACGGGCAAGCCGAGGCGGCCAACCGAGTCATCCTCCGGGGACTGAAGAGGAGACTCGGCGAGGCCAAAAAGGCTTGGGTCGAAGAATTACATAGTGTACTTTGGGCTTATAGGACAACCCCCCATTCGAGCACGGGCGAGACTCCGTTCAGACTAACCTACGGCACCGAAGCCGTGATCCCCGTGGAAATCCGAGAACCTTCTCGGCGCACCGAATCACCCTTCGAAGAAGAGCTCAATGACGAGGCTATGAGGGAAGAGCTCGATATGGTTGAAGAGATCCGAGCAGGATCCTCCCTCCGAGAAGCAAAATTAAAACAAAAGATAGCCCTCCGCCACAACGCCAAAGTTATCAAGCGCGAATTCGAAGTCGGCGCACTAGTGCTCCGCAGAAACATGAAAGACTCGCGCGAGGGCAAACTAGCCCCGAACTGGGAAGGCCCATACCGAGTTTACGATAAAACCGAGAATGGCGCCTATTACCTCGAGAATCTCCTCGGAGAAAAACTTGCTCGACCTTGGAACGCCGAAAAACTCAGACGTTATTACAGTTAAGCACAACCTAACGCCCCCGGACACCTATACCGAACACAGGTGGTAACCGGGCATGGACCCGCGTCACCGGTACGAACGCGAATGCTCCACGACAGCAACGGTCGGAACCAGCCACCGAATGGAAGGACCGGCCACACGGCGGACTCTACACCTAGACCCTCCGTGGAAGTACCTGTAAGGCAGAACCCCAGCTCGCGATGGGATTGTTCACGCCGCGAGCACTTGGCCGCAACCGCGGTCTCATGCTCGCTATCAGCGCACACCTGCTCTGCGCACCCGGCCCGTACACAACACGCCCGGGTAATCAACCTAGGCCGAGCATAACTAATAATTATCAATAATATTCTAAGTGTTGGGACCACTCCCCGGAATATACGAGCAACAATAAACAATAAAATTTCAAGCACACAAGAGGATCATCAAACGTAAATGACAAATTAGCAAAAACCGACCAAATTGGCCGGTGATGTACAAATGTTACAACGAAAATGTCGGGCGCGTAGGCCCCCAAATATCCCGGGCACGAGCCCCATAAATCCAAAAATCAAAAAGCGGCACGCAGGCCAGGAAAACAGAGGCACGCAGGCCCTAAACAAAGCTCAATCTTCGGGTGTACCGGGCACCAGATGGCCGTCCACAATCCTGCTCGAAATCCCGACGTTATCCGTCTTCAGGCCCGGATTCAGAAGCTTCAATTGCTGGACAGCACATTTAAACCCCTCCTCGGCCATGTCAGCAAGCTCGATTTTCAAGTCGTCGATCTTCTCGACAAACTCGGCCCTTGACTTTAGCACCGCCACATCCGAAGACTCCTCCGCCGTCGGCTCCCAAGCTTGTTCAAGTTCTGCGACCTTCTTTTTCTCCTCCTCTACCTCCTCATCTTTTTGCTTCACAAGGTCCTCCATCTTTTTCTTCATCTTCTCCCAAAGAGTTCTAAGCCGGGCGACTTCCTCCTCGGCGACCCTCTTGTCGTCTTCCGCCTTCTTCAGGGCCTCGGCAGATGCGACACCCCCCTGAGCGAACATTTGCGCCATTCCAACGACCCTCATTACAGCAGCACTGTCGCTGGCCAGCTGCTTTAGGCGGGCCGAAGAGGACATCTCCTCAGCACAGCGAGCCTCATCAGGAGAGACGGATAGGGGAAACTTCTCGAAAAACTGGCCCTCTTTGAAGCAAGGAGGGAGTACAAACCCGCGCTCAGCTCCCGTGACCGGTGGATCTTCTCGGGACATCTCCGACCGACGCTGCCTCTTCGGCGTCCCCCCTTCCGGGATCACCAAAGGAGAGCCGGCAGAGACGGAATGTTCACCTGAAGCCACCCCCCGATTCTTGTTTTTTAGCGCCCGGATTCTCCGTCCATCCTGGGCCGCCTTCAGGACCTTGTCCTCCTTCGCTGGCATAGCATCTGAAACACAAAACAAACAGTCAATAATGAGCATTAACTGAAAAAGCAGGATAAAACGACAAAAAATCCACCTAACAACGCCTTGGTTTCCGCTGAAGTCCGGCACGTCAGGAGAGCCTTAGTGTTTATGGCCCGAGCTTCAGTCTTCGGCACACCCTCTTCGTCATAAATGGGCTCCCCCGTCCTCGTCACCCACGGGCTGAGACTGAAGCTGTCCACCCATTGACAAAGACGAAGATACGACGACGAGTCCTGCTCATCCAGATCCCCGTCTTCCCGAGCATAGTACTTAGGGGGAAAGTTAAAATGGCCTCTCCACCAAACAAAGGGAAACACGCTACAGAGCTTAGTCTTGACTTTTCCCTCCTCGTCCCGTTCCGGGATACCATTCTCGCCGCACACGGTCACCATTTTTGACAGCGAGGTGTACGCCGCCCGGCTATGCAGTCAGATAGCATAATAACGGTCTTTAAAATCCTTGACCGAATCAACGTACATTTTGAAGAGCTTCCGATCGGCATTCCTGAAGGAAACCCAGCTAAAGCGCCCGTCAGCCATCTTCCGTTGAACTCTGAAGCAGCGGCAAAACAAGTTGGTCGTAGCTACAATGCCCAGATAGTCACAGACGATCTCGAATGCCCGCATGAAAGCAAAGGCGCTCGGATGCAACTGAGACGGAGCCAACGCAAGACGCGCCAATAGTGAGACTTGGAAGCTGGTGAAAGGTAGGCGGAACCCGAGCTCCCGGAAAACATACTCGTACATAGCAAAACTGTCCCCACGGAAGTGGGAACAGATGCGTTCCTCGGTCGTCGGGCAAACCACCTGGAAATTCAATTCGTCACTCGGTCCTCGAACCTCGACCTCACAGAAAGCCCCGACCAGTGAGTCAGTATACCGAGACACTTCGAGTTGAGGCTCCTCGGCCACCCAGCCTAAGTCTACCTCGAAGTCATATTCAAAGAGCGGAGTTAGAGGAGCCTCCTCGTCAGACTCCGAAGGCACATCCTCCTCGTCGCCTTCCTCTATCACTGAAAGATGCGAGCTCTCAACCTCCACTTCTTCCACTTCAGAACTACTCGCACTCGTGCTCTGCAAACCGTCCCACGAGCTGGAACTGGAGCTAGACTCTGAGCTGGACCTCGAGCTAGACCCCGAGCCTGATTCACCTGCATGCAGAAGGAAAAAATGAATTCGACCGATCATCAAATCCACCCTTCCACCGCGATGCAAGTGAAAGGGTGGAACGGCGAGCAATAGTGCCACCGACCAAACCCCTTCGAAAAATAAGTTAGATCCATGGCCAAAGCCATCCGCCGAGAGAAGGTTAACTTAACATAAAAAGCACGAAGATACTCGGGCCCAACTCCAACACCCCGGCGGAAACCTTGAACACGCCGGGCATGACCGTGAATAAGCCGACAGGTGACTTAAAGACGCCGACCGTTCTATGAATTTGGCGGGCGAAAACTCGAGGAAGCCGAGCAGATGCGAGAAAGATTTAACATCTACATTGACCTTCCCCGGGCATCGCATGAATAACCCGGGGAGAAGGCCCAGTTTCATGCCTATTTGCCGAGTTAGATGACAAAAACGGCGAATCGCCTCATAAACCCGTCATAACTCTAAAGAAAAGCGTGTAAAATCAAAAAGAATCCCAGACGTACCTGATTCAGACATGATTTTGTTGGACTTGATTGATGAAAGAACACTGCAAAAAGCGAGGCCTGGGATTTGATCTGAGACGCCGAGCACGCAAGCGGGGAGCAGAAAGTTCCTAAGTGAGGAGTTTCGTCCCTTTTTATAAGGGGTTTTCCCGGAATACAAAACGACGCCTCGGCTGACACAGATTCCCTAGGCGCCGCCACCTACCCCTAGGAAATCATTACCTATGCCACGTCAGCGCGTGTCGCCCACGCGCGACCTTTCGTTCCAGCCCACAGAGCGTGCCTCCCGAGCACGCGTACCTTCCGAGCACAACCACTAGACGAGGATTCACCTCGCCGAGCATTACCAAGGTCTTGAAGTCTTGACATTGTCAAAGTCACAGCTCCTTGACCAGGAAGCTCCGACTTGGGGGGCTCCTGTTCTGGACTGGGCCAAGGGCAGGCCCAACTCAGTTTCAGTCCAATAGACCTCATAGGCCCAAGCTCCTCGGTGGCTCACCTCTGGGCCTAAAAGCACCCATCTTAGATGTGCTCGGCAAGACCATCTTCGCGGACCAAGGAGCTCCCGGTCGGACTGGACCCCGAGTCAGTCAACCCTCGGCATCACGCTCCCGCGAGCTAGCTTGCGCCCGGCACATACGCTCCCCCGCGAGCACCTTCATCGCCGAGGACCCTGCTCCTCGCAGGGCTCCTTCATATCCAACCCTCCGAATAATACGGAGCCAACGTGGCTCCTAAAAGACCGCGTCTCCCTGGAACTTCGGAGCGGTTAACCAGGACAGAGGGCACTCATGCACCTCCGATATTTCCGCTCAGGAAACCTGGCAGTCTCCTAGTTGGGCTTGGAGGTCCAACCCAGTAGCGAGATCATGGTCCAGCGTTGGGGGCTATAAATACCCTCTTTCACTAGAGGGTCAGGTATTCACTTCTTTCTAACCTTTAGCTCGTACTTGCACTCCTTAGCTCGTCTACTCACTTTGGCATCGGAGTACCTTGCAGGTACACCCCCTCCTCCTTCCTAGAAGATCCAGTCCGAGCAGCCAGCGACGATTCTTCTGATCAGGTAGGATCACTTTTTATTCTTCGACATGTTTTGTTGACCTCTTCCACAAGTGCACATCTCCCTCAACTCATGGATACATCCTTTGGGCTTTCTCTAGTCTTGTTGCGCTTTTGACTAAATCTAGAGTTTAGACAATCAAGGTAAATCTCAATCAATTTGATAAAGATTAGGTTGGATATTGCTCAATTATATTTGCTTTCACATGACTCTACTTCACTGGGTGGACAATCAGATAACCCTAAAATCGCTCATCTGCCAAACTTGACTAGCATTTTATTTATTTTTAGATGTAAGCTGTAGCAACCTGCCCTAAAAATAAAGGTTTAGAGTCGCCACCTATTCTGAAGGGCGAATAGGAAACCCTACGCAGTTTAGAGATCGGGGTAAGTTATTATAATCAGGTCGAGGGTGCATGGGTTTTGGTTGTGAGCAATATCAGGGTGGTCTGATCTAGATCGTGCGACCTGCATGTGTTTTAGTTTGAAGGCGTATGATTAAAAAGAAGCACCGAATCATGTTCGGTACGCCAACCGTGTGGCTATCGTGAAGCCACATGGCTTTAATCCAACGGCCCTAAGAAAAATACCCTTGGTCCCTACCTCTCCCTATCACTCATTTCCTCACTTTCTTTCTCTCTCTTCTTGATCCCTCTCTCTTTCGTTCTCTCATCTCTCCCTTTCATCTTCAACCAACCCAGAACACAGCCGTAAACCACCACCGGCCATCCTCAAAACCACCGCGAGAACCCAGAATCCAATGAAGATCTTCATCTCCCCCAACCACCATCTTCATCCCTAAACCCAGAACAATACCACACGCATGAACCCTAATCCCCTAACCTATGAATCTAACCCATAATCGAATCCAGATTCAAACACAAACGATGTATAAACACGAGATCAAACAAAAACCCTAAGCTAAGTTCGATTCGGTTACCTTGTAGTCTTCAATTTCTATACGTGTACGCTCCCTCTAATCTTTCTTCTCCTCCGTGTACAGGTCCGATGAAGATCTCGAGGTTTTCTCCGCCGCGGCTTCAAGGCTCTCTCCCCAGAAAAAACTTTTTTTTTCGTCCCCTTTTCATCTGATTCCCTTTTATATTTATGCTTAGGGTTAGATTTAAGTTTATAAAGATTCAATTAGATCTAGGATTCATTTAGATTTCTGATCCGATTCAATGTTAATTGATTTTGTAGTAATGTTTTAATCAAATGCAGATCTTTATTTTGTTTAAGTTTTGATTGTGTTCATGATTCGTTACATTTTGTTCCGGATTTTGTTTTCTGTTACGCGTTTTAATTGAGGATCCATGGGCCTGGGCGATTGCATTGTTAGGGTTTGTGTGGCTGAAAGGGGGCGGCCGCCGCTGAGCTTAGGAAGAAGATGAACAGCGAAACCCTAATTTTGACCCTTGACTAAGTCCACCTAGTTAATTAATCAATTAATAAAATTCAAAATAATGTTATACTGAAATATAAACAATATTTAGTTAATCTGATTAATAAAATTAATGATAACACCTAATACTAATAATAATTACTATCAACAAGTAACATTATTTAATATAATCTATTAACAATAATGATGTTGCTAATAAAATTAATCACACGTTTTTTCCTTTTTTTCGAAAATATACACATAAATAAGTGTAGAATTTAAAGCAAAAAAGAAGTGTTAAAACAAAGTTCTTTTTCTACATGGGCTTTAAGCTAATTGGGCTTGCCACACTCTTCCCATCTTTGAATGTACCCCCTCTCTTTAGTTTAAAGGTTAACAACAACCCAAATAATCATCCCACAAATATACAAATATATAATGGTAGTAAAATATCTACAAAAAGAATCATGAGATATATGGGCCATCAATTTGGGCCTAGATGCCTGCTAATTACACACCTGAATTTGATTAAAGGTTTCATAAGAGGTTGGGTTCAACAATAGATGTGTTAAACCCCATGACTCTTAATTTCAATACCCTTAAACAAATTAAAAGATGCGAATTGTATCGGGTAAATTTTGGGGTATGACAGCTGCCCCTATTTAATTACCTTGGATTGAATGGCGTGAGAATACGCAGGTCTCACGTTTTTTCGGATCGAAGAGTTATTAAATAATGGAAGACCCCCAAATTTACCTTGTGCTCGAGTGTGAAAGAAAAGACTCGTCCTGCTAAAGCCTTATATAGCGGGGATTTACAGAGGAATCACTTGCCCTGGTTCAGACAAGATTACCTGTATAGAGGACTATTGTGTAAAATGCGTATGCATCAGGTGTATGCGTATGACCCTGTTGTTTGATACGATGCAAATGTATGCAGGTTCACATATGTGAATGTTGCGTGTATGCACATGAATATGTATGTATGATACTCCAATGTCTTATCTCCTTATCATCCCTTGAATTTGTTTAACCTCTTTGGGACGTTTGCGAATCCTAGTTCGGATTGTATTTGAGGAGAGATGAAGTAATGTTTTATATAAGACTACCTGAAGAGGTTTCTCGAACAGGGTATATCAATGACTGATGTAAATAAGATTAGGCTTTAAACAAAGCTCCGGGGAGAAATGTCTTAGAGAAGACTGAATGAGGAAACTCTTTGAAAGTGCAAGATGTCTTTAGAGAAGATTGGGTATATTTTTGAAGAATATTACCTAAAGAAGTTGAGATATGTCTTAAATAAGACTAAACTAGAAAGGCTCCTGAAACGTTTTAAACAAGATTATCCTAGAGAGGTATGAAACATCTTAGACAAGATTACCTAGAGAGGCTTCTAAAAAGATATGAAACATCCTAAACAAGATTACCTAGAGAGATATGAAACATCTTAGACAAGATTACCTATAGAGGCTTCTAAAAAGATATAAAACGTCTTAAACAAGACTACCTAGAGAGATATGAAACATCTTAGACAAGATTACCTATAGAGGATTCTAAAAAGATAGGAAACGTCTTAAACAAGACTGTAAGGCTAACTTGGATATGTCTCAAACAAGACTGACCTGGAAAGGCTCTTAGACGGGAGATGACATGTCTTAAACAAGACTAACCTAAAGAGGTTCCTTGAAAGGATATGAAATGTCTTAAACAAAACTAACCTAGACAGGTTCCTAGAAAGGATATGAAGCGTCTTAAACAAGACGAACATGGAAAGACTCCTAGAGAGGATAAGGAAGGTCTTGGCAAAGCCTACCTAGAAAGGTTGATAAGCGTCTTGGAGAAGGCTACCTTGAAAGGTAAAAAATTCTTTGGTTGTTTCTGAATTGCCTTTGGAGAAAGGCTCGGAATGAAGCATCGAAATTGTTAAGATTAAATCGTTGAAACGATCGTATTTGCACCGCATTTGGAATGACGATATCCTTTTGACTTTGAAGTGACCTGAAAAGGCAAATGTTGATTTCATGCAATGTTATGATGTATGTGTCATGTAATGAGATTCTCAAAATGAATGAGAATCATGTATGCATATGCATTATGTATGAATGATGTATGTTAATTGAATGATGCATGATTGTTAGTTATGTTAGTTAGAAGTTAGTAACTTTGGAAAAGAAAAATATAACCTTGTTTGTTATTGTTGAAATCTTGAAGAAGATCACTGCCGAGAGACTAACGTGATAAACCCAATTGAAGAACTGTTTGAAAAACCTTGTGATTTGAGAAACAGGGAAAATAAATCCCTATTTGTAAAGAGACGTAGCTTTATATCACTGCCAAGGGACTAACGTAATACGAATCAGCGAGAAGATTTGGAAGGATATCACTGCCAAGGGACTAACGTGATATGACATAATTTATTACTGCTCAGGGACTAACGCAATAAGTCATGGTTGGGTTTGAAATTGAAATTGAAATGAGTCTTGGTTACTGCCAAGGGACTAACGTACCAAAGAACTCGGTGCTATATCACTGCCAAGGGACTAACGTGATAAGACGTAACGCAATAGGTCACGATTTGGATTGAAATTGAAATTGAAATTGAAATGAGTCTTGGTTACAGCCAAGGGACTAACGTACCAAAGAACTCGGTGCCATATCACTGCCAAGGGACTAGCGTGATAAGACGTAACGCAATAGGTCACGATTTGGGTTGACATTGAAATTGAAATTGAAATAGGATTGGAATAGGATTTGAAATGGGATTTGGATTTTGATGTAACAGTCAGACGGGAACTGACTACCAGACGGGAACTGGATTTAATGTAACAGTCAGACGGGAACTGACTACCAAACGAGAATTGGATTTGATGTAACAGTCAGACGGGAACTGACTACCAAACGAGAATTGGATTTAATGTAACAGTCAGACGGGAACCGACTACCAAACGAGAATTGGATTTAATGTAACAGTCAGACGGGAACTGACTACCAAACGAGAATTGGATTTTCATGTACCAGTCAGACGGGAACTGACTTTGTAATGATTTGCCAGGACGAGAACTGTACTTGTAATGATTTGCCAGAACGAGAACTGGACTTTGTAAGGATTTGCCAGGACGAGAACTGGACTTTGTAATGATTTGCCAGGACGAGAACTGGACTTTGTAAGGATTTGGATTTGCAAATGAAAATTGGTCTCTTATAGTATATGAATGTACCAGATGATATGCATGGTTTGATGTTGGAGTGAAGCGACATGATTAATGCATGACAATGATTTATGATGACTTGCATGTTTTGATTGATATAGTGAGTAGAACGAAATAATGTCTTCCATAAGACTACCTGAAAAGGTTTCTGGAGTGGATGTGAATATTTGTCTTAAAGAAGACTACCTGAAAAGGTTCTTAGCAACGAACGAGGAATGTCTTTAAAGACGACTACCTGAAAAGGCTGAAAGATGTCTTAGGAAGGACTACCTAAAAAGGTTCTTAGCAAGGAGTGGGGAATGTCTTAGAGAATATTACCTAGAAAGGTTCTTAGACAAGGAATGTCTTAAAAGACTACCTAGAAAGGTTCTTAGAATGTCTTAAAGAAGACTACCTGAAGAGGTTCCTAAAAAGGATCGTGGGATTTGTCTTAAAGAAGACTGCTGAAGAGATTCCTAGAAAGGATGATGAATGTCTCAGAAAAGACTACTTGAAAAGGTTCTTAGAAAGAGAATGTATTAAAGAAGACTACCCAAAAAGGTTCTTGGAAATGGATGACAATTCGTCTTAAAGAAGACTACCTGGAAAGGTTGAAAATGTCTTACAAAGACTACCTAAAAGGTTCTTGGAGAGGACAGTGAATGTCTTATAAAAGACCACCTAGAAAGGTTCGTAGAATGTCTTAAAGAAGACCACCTGAAGAGGTTCCTGAGATGGATGACAAATTGTCTTAAAGAAGACTACCTAAAAAGGTACTTAGAAAAAGAATGTCCTGAAGAAGACTACCTGAAAAGGTTCCTAGAAAGGATCGTAGGATTTGTCTTAAAGAAGACTATCTAAAAAGGTTCTTGGAAATGACGATGATTGTCTTAGAGAAGACTACCTGAAAAGGTTCATAGAAAAGAATGTCTTGAAAAAGATTACCTAAAAAGGTTCCTAGAAAGGATCGTAGGATTTGTCTTAAAGAAGACTACCTGAAAAGGTATGGTGTAATGTATCGACCCATGTATGTAATGCGTGACTTATATGTATTTGCATGATGCTCCAATGATAGGTTGTTAATAACCAAAGCGTATATAGTTCGCTGGAGTTGTAAGGTTGTTGGATGCTAGCGCGATTCCCTCGATATCAAAAATTTTGAGAGACGCACCATTTGACTTGAAGGAAATATCCTTAGAGGGACCTCGAATATTACCATGTCATGCCATGAACCTGATATGCACTGCCCCAGTATTTGAATTCTTGAAAGATATGCCCCAGTCATTAGGATAATTGATTGTATGCCCCTATAAACCTTGATATTTTTCCCCTGTTTAGGAGAACCCCCTAGATGTGGTTCCCCCGGTTCAGGGATCTTTATTAGCAATGATCGCCTTTGATTAACCCAACCTCCCTGATGCTAGGTATTGATTCGAATGTGAAGCAGATGCTTTTCAGAATTAGTCATGCGTCTTGGTCGTGTCCGATGGACAAAAGTTCACTGAATACTCAGAATGAGATGATGTCTTCTAGGAGATTACCTGAAGAGGTTCCTGGAAAGGATATGAGATTGTCTTGAACAAGATTGTGCTTTAAACAAACCTCGGGGAGGCACGTTTGCAAAGAGGGTCTAAGAATCCCATAGAGGATAAAGACTTTTTTAAGGAATGTAGTGTTTTAAACAAAACTCAGGAAAAGACATTTTGAAGGAGACTACCCTAGAAAGGATGGGATACCGCCCTGAAGAAGACTGTGCTTTAAACAAAGTTTGACAAGGTTTATAAGAGAAATTTGAACATGTCTTAAAAAGACTAACTGAAAAGATTGACGGGTGTCTTAAAGAAGATTACCTAGAAAGGTTCCTGGAAAGGACAAGGGATATTTTAGAGAATATAACCTGTAAAGGGTAAGGAATATCTTAAAGAAGACTACCTGAAAAAGTTAAGAGATGTCTTACAGAAGACTACTTAGAAAAGGTTCTTAGAAAGGAATATGTCTTAGAGAAGACTTATCTGAAAAGATCTCTGAAAATGAAGAGAGACACTTGAGAAGGTTTGTAGAATGTGTCTTAAAGAAAACTATTTGAAAAAGGCTCCTAGAAAGGATAATAGATATTTGAACATGTCTTAAAGAAGACCACATGGACAGATTGAGAGATGTTCTATAAAAGTTCCTGAAAAGGACGTGAGAGTGGTATTGACAACATTTGATACTGAGTGACCTTTTGCAACGTGCCCCCTAGTAATGGACTTGCCCCATGGGCTATTCAGAGTCCTTGAGAGACCCCGTGAATCTTGATTAGATTGCCCCAGATAAATAGGATAACAACGGGCTATGTCCTGTGTAGCCATCCGAGTCAGGCGTAAGAGATATTTCTTCTTTGATATGCTTTTTAAAGCTATTTCGCCTGTCGGTAGGATTTTTAGCCATTAGCCATGCCCCATGCAACTTCTCCCCGATGTTAAAACATTTGAATCTATATAGACCAGTGTGCTTTACGATGAAATTCATAAGATGCGAATGCATACGTCTGTCTTTGAAAGTTTAAAAACATTTTTGAGTAAAGCAGAGTTTTTTTTTTTTGTAACAAAGTGATGTCAACTCAAGAGTTATAGTAGACCTTAAGGAGTCGGGATACCTTTTTGTAACGGTATGCTTTCGAACTAACCATGCTTCAGTTAGGACTTTTAAGGGTTGTAACGTGGCCTGGTTCACGGTTTTAAGAAACAAAAGATATAGGGCTCAAAATTTATTTAACCCACCCCTTTCTTCGTGATGTTCTCCAGTCCTATGCTCAGCTAACTATGCATTTAAACTCCAAAAGACTTTGGGTATTGTAATACTGACATTCATGAAGGTTCAAAAACCAAAGGTTTATCTGCAAAGGCAGTCATTCTCCTTTTTTTGTAATATCTTCCTTCTGTCGAGGGTATGTAGTGACCTCTTCTTTTTTATTATCCCTAATTTCGTCTGCATTGTTTATTTACAACTACAGTCAGCGGGATGCCCCAATTTTGCCTAAGTCTCCTTAATAGGTTTTGACTTAGCAGGCCTTGCATTGTTTTTTCTTTTTCTTTGCGGACATTGACTGCCAGGCTTAATTATAGCGGAGAACCATCAGTGATTATGCTCAAAGGAACAACTTGGAATAGTTAAGTTAGCTGAGCATCTACCCTACCCTAGGTTATATTTTGAGGGTTTTTATTTTGTACGTGAAGGAAGACTCCTACTTCTTAGGCTCGAAGGGGTTGACGAGGGATTAACATCCTTATATCTCCACTGTATTGGAATTGAAATAATGCTTGTACATCGTCAACACGGTCTGTTCGAAAGCGTACTGTATGAGATTGTGGTGTCGTTTTCGTCATTCTCCCTCTAAAGGTACACATCTTTGAGCAAAAGTTGAATATCACAAATAATAAAACCAAGTAAAAACACAATTTTGAATATAGTGAAAACACTAGGAATAATCCAAGACACACGTAAGCAATGCATTAATGATTATTGTAAAGTACATAGCGTCTGTCATACAACAAATGTTTAATCAAACAGAAAAGAGATTGCGAATGCAAATGAAACTAATGATCTAAGAATCCCTCCTTCTAGACATCTATAGCATTAGACTTGTGCGGCTCTTTAGGCTGGCCGGACTCAATGACCCCTTCTTCAATTAAATCTTGCTTCCCCTCCACCATGCCTATGCATCCTTGTTCAAGATATTACCCCCAGTTGGACTAATCTTTGCCCCACAAACCGTTGTAAGGTGTTCTCGTAAGCTTCGTTGCGTTCTAAGATGAACCCCTTTATAAGTAGATACCCCTTAAGTGCATCTATGGGGAACTTCTTTGTTGAACCAACTCCTGCTCGGTAATGACCTCTATTGCATCGACTGCCCCAACATGAGGAAGCATAGGCGCGGGCGTAGGCGTAAGTACGTAGTTTGTATAATGAAGGGCAACCTTTTCTCCTTGTAGGACCAAGATCTTTTCAACATTCAATGGTTGATTCTCCTTTCTCCATATTTTAGGGCTCTTCTTGAGTTCATTTATGAGTCTCAGGAAATCAGCTAGCGTAGTTGTTGATTAGATAAGGGTGAAGACAAAAATGCAAATGTAGATGTAAATGTATGACAGCATGAAAATGCAAATGCATGCGTATGCGAGAGACTCCTTGTATTATAACTCCGTGCATGCAATGCAGATGTGTGGCGTGTAATCCTAGGGATAGCCTTAGAGGCGACATTAGACCCTAGTGAAATCTTTGCAAGATAGATGTTAGGACGCGCCAATGGAAATCCCTCAGATTAGGGAATATGTGGAAAGTAGCGGCTGGTGACCGTTCAAGACAATCACCAAGTCTCATGACCATCGAGAGGTCGTTCGACGTGTACCAATGAAGTTGTCCCTCGTGGGAAGGTTCTCTATGCGGAACACAACCTATCTAAGGACGATATCGGATGAAGTGAAAGTCCTACGGGCTAGGGATAAAAGATGTAGAGATGAGAATCCAAACCTTACAAGTTAGAGGGTGCGCGGAAACAAGCATGGAGTGACCGTTCAGGACAGTCACTAAATCTCATAGCCATCGAGAGGCCAATCGAACGCATACTAATGAAGTTGTCCTCCGGGGAAGGACGCGTTATTGTGAAAACACATGGATGTAAAAGAAAATCCCTATAGGCTAGGGAGTACGTAGGAGTAAGCACAGGGTGACCGTTCAAGACAGTCACTGAATCGCATGTCCATCGAGAGGCCAATTGACGTATGCTAACAAATATGTCCTTCGTACGAAGGATGCAATTTTGGAATTAGAATCCCTATAGGCTAGGGAATGCGTAGATGTAGGCACGAGGTGACTGTTCAAAGTAGTCACTAGATTGCATGGCCATCGAGAGGCCAATTGACGTGCGTAAACGAAGATGTCCTTCGTGGGAAGGACAAGTAGTTGTAAGAATACGAAGGTATAAGAAGAAAGTCCCTACATGCTAGGGAATGCATAGATGCAGGCACGGAGTGACCGTTCAAGACAGTCACTAGATCGCATGGCCATCGAGAGGCCAATCAACGTGCATAAATGTACATGCCCTTCGTGGGAAGGACATGGTCTTGGAATTAAAGTCCCTGCGGGCCAGGGAACGCGTAGGAATACCTGCAAAGATAAAAAATGCCATACATTCGCAGTATCTAAATTGCATATATAATAAGCACATAAGCACATAAGCCCTAGGTTCATAGGTTCGACGTAACGGCTTAGGGTGTCTACCCTTCCCATTGGTATGTTCTAGAAGGTCTCATGGGATCGTTCGTAGCCGCCGAGACTTTTTGTTTCTTTGGATTTTAGAACAACTCATTTATCCATGAGGTTCTAGTTTTAGGGGTAGGTTCCCAGAGAGATCAGCTAAATACCCAGTCCAGCCCTCAACAAGGTCGAGCCTCGTATCAGACCTTTTCGAATATTCAACCCACTCTGAGTGGAATTATAATAAGACTCGTAGGCGATGTAATTCCCCTCTGGTCATTATTATAATTCCCACGCTTAGGTTTAACAACAATCACATATAAAACCCAACAGTGCAGATTATAACAATTAAGCATTTTATACAGATATGACAAATAAACATTTAATGAAAACAATAAATAAATAAATAAAGAATTAAATATTTATTATTAAAAAAAATAAACCTTCCCCCAAACCCTAAAAATGGCAAAATGCCAAACCCTAATCGCTCGCCACAAACCTAAATAATTTGCCAAACCTAAACCCTCTCAAGCCTTAGGAGCATAATAATTCACCATTGATGATTTTCCCCAGCAGAGTCGCCAGCTGTAGCAACCTGCCCTAAAAATAAAGGTTTAGAGTCGCCACCTATTCTGAAGGGCGAATAGGAAACCCTACGCAGTTTAGAGATCGAGGTAAGTTATTATAATCAGGTCGAGGGTGCATGGGTTTTGGTGTGTGAGCAATATCAGGGTGGTCTGATCTAGATCGTGCGACCTGCATGTGTTTTAGTTTGAAGGCGTATGATTAAAAAGAAGCACCGAATCATGTTCGGTACGCCAACCGTGTGGCTATCGTGAAGCCACATGGCTTTAATCCAACGGCCCCAAGAAAAATACCCTTGGTCCCTACCTCTCCCTATCACTCATTTCCTCACTTTCTTTCTCTCTCTTCTTGATCCCTCTCTCTTTCGTTCTCTCATCTCTCCCTTTCATCTTCAACCAACCCAGAACACAGCCGTAAACCACCACCGGCCATCCTCAAAACCACCGCGAGAACCCAGAATCCGATGAAGATCTTCATCTCCCCCAACCACCATCTTCATCCCTAAACCCAGAACAATACCACACGCATGAACCCTAATCCCCTAACCTATGAATCTAACCCATAATCGAATCCAGATTCAAACACAAACGATGTATAAACACGAGATCAAACAAAAACCCTAAGCTAAGTTCGATTCGGTTACCTTGTAGTCTTCAATTTCTGTACGTGTACGCTCCCTCTAATCTTTCTTCTCCTCCGTGTACAGGTCCGATGAAGATCTCGAGGTTTTCTCCGCCGCGGCTTCAAGGCTCTCTCCCCAGAAAAAACTTTTTTTTTTCGTCCCCTTTTCATCTGATTCTCTTTATATTTATGCTTAGGGTTAGATTTAAGTTTAGAAAGATTCAATTAGATCTAGGATTCATTTAGATTTCTGATCCGATTCAATGTTAATTGATTTTGTAGTAATGTTTTAATCAAATGCAGATCTTTATTTTGTTTAAGTTTTGATTGTGTTCATGATTCGTTACGTTTTGTTCCGGATTTTGTTTTCTGTTACGCGTTTTGATTGAGGATCCATGGGCCTGGGCGATTGTGTCATACCCCAAAATTTGCCCATCTCATTTCACCTTTCAAATGCTCAAAAGATCTCCAATTGCTCAAGCTACCTATCTCCTAAAACAAGTGTCTATGAACTAGGGTTTTGCTTTTCTCAAAGAAAAGTCAGGTTCTGATATCTCCAATGGACTTCATGGTCTCTCACATGCTCCAAATAATCCTCATGCCAAATTTCAAGCCCTAATTGCACAAATTGATGTTGTTGGACTAATGGGCCTAAAAGATGCATTCCAAACTTGTCCACGGGCCTTAAAATAATCTTTAAATTAATTATTTTATATTTACAATATTTATTTCATTTACTTGAATTTTAGTTCATTTAAATATGGAATAAATTATTATAAAATATAAAAATTAGTTTTAATCAAAGATTTGATTTTTAATCAATTGAAATCAATCAAGATGATCCAAATAATCACATGGGAGAGTCTAAATTCGTGGAAAACACCGCGGAAAAAATATCATGCAAATTTGGAAAGATTTAGAATGATTTTTAAAACAAATATTTTCTTTTTCCAATAACTCAAGGACCAAGCCCATGCATGACCTAATTCTCACACATAAATACACTCCACAATATCAGAATAAGGGGAGGACGAAAATAGGAGAAAAAATTGGACGAAAATTGGTGGAAAAAGGCTAGGGTTTCGAAGAGCAAAGACTCAAGAACAAGTGCAAATTTCGTGTGCATTATCCAAGGAGTCTTGAAGCCCATAAATCATCCAATCGTCTTCTTAAAGGTATAGAGAGTAAGCTTGAATGGAGGTACAGGTTCCATAGCACGTAAAACATCAATATCCAATTTACCATATTCATGCATGTCTTCATATTGTTATATCTTGCAATTCTTTGCGTTTTGATTCGAACTAATCGTTTGTTCAAGTTCCTGGTGTCATTTAGAGAAGGTTTGAATCCTAAATACGAAGCTTTGGAGCCTAAGGCGAAGAGTGCCATTGTTAGGGCAAGGAAACATTCATCTTTCGTTTTCACGTAAAGAGGCCGTTTCCGTCCAAAAAGATTGCACCATTAGGCTTGTGATCATTCAATTATTAGATCTGGGCGTCCATATCATTCGTATCCATGCGTTTGTTTGAGTTTTGCGTGTGCAGGAAATCGGAGGAGGAATTCATGGAGAATCCGCAGGAAAGTCCTCATCAAAAGCCATAGGTATTTCCGCAGGTGAATTAAAGAAGGAGATGAACAGTATGGTTGACCGTTCGATGTCCACGCGTGCCACATCCATGTATTCCTATTGGTCGGTCAACAAACCGAGTCTCTCTCTCTCATCTTCATTGGGTGTTGTGTAAGACTGTGGGGCCCAGGATCCGGAATCTTTGACTTTGTCCAATTATTTATATTTTTGTATTTAAATTTTGTTTACTATAATATTAATGACTAAAAAAGTGCAGCACTGATGGCAAGGCAAGGAGATAATGATAAAGGGGGCGCCGGTTCAACCCCCAGTGCAGACAATAATATTTTTATGAATTGTGCAGTTGCAGATTCTATACTTCTCGTTCAGCAGGAACACACCATACAACTTCACGCCAATACCATCAGATCTTGTTCTCTTCAGATCCTAGGGCTCCAGATGCGCAGGCCTACCATAGAGCCTCAAGGCCCCTGCCACACCAGATCAGCGCCCCAGAGCTAAGTTTTTTCTAATAAATCCTATTCTCTTTTTATTTTTAAATTCATTTAAAAACTGTTTTTTTTATCTTTTAATTTATTTATTTTTCTAAAAATTTTGTTTCTACTAGATAAATAATGTTTTTTTTTATAAATTTATTTTTTTATTGATAACTTGATTTTCCCTATAATATTAAAATTTATTTTACAATAATAATTTTATTAAGGTTTTTAATTAATATTTATTTTTGGGGCAAATTAAATAATTTAGTTTATGCCTTAAAATCCTGATTTTAATATGACAACTAATCACTGTTGGTAGGTGTCCTCCACTAACCATATTTTAGCCTTACAAGCCTTGTAGGTCACAATCAGTTTTCTTAATAAACCTTCAGGGTTTGTAAACCTTTTAGGGTTTATAGATCACTCATGCACTAACCTTTTTCTCTTTCATGCCTGATTTTCAGGGTTAGTCAAAGCTCCGACTACGCGCCGCCAAATCAAAAGCTAAATTTCCATTTCCTTTTTTCTTTAAAATATCATTTTTAATTTTATTTTTGCCTTTTGCCTAAAATTAATGTTGCCTTCAAATATAACGAATTTCGCGTACACTCACTGCTTTCTTTTTCTTTTGTCAACTCTTTAATGGTCAGGGTCAATGCTTCATGCTCAAGGCAAACCTCTACCTATCTACCTTCATCAATCGAAGCTAAAGGTTTGTCAAAGCTACGAGTGTTGGTAATCTTAAACCCTATTCTCATTATTACTTAAGTCAAACCCCATTGGGGATCCGCTGGTTTCATTGTCCCCTTTCCCCTATTCTTATGTAACTGTTTACCAGTTGTATTGATTGGCCTTGAAGGCACTTAAATTGTATTATTATATTACTGCGTGGTTAGTAAATTAGGGAGTGCAAGACTATTAATCAAACGTTAGATCACTAACTATACAAGATAAAATATTTGAACTGAACCACGTGATTGTGCCACCCACACACCTTTAGGGTAATTCCTCTGGTTGCCTTTGTTGCCTGTTGCCTTGTTGCCTTTAAGTGTACTAAATAGTCAAGTCCCTCGACTCCGAGGATACCTAAAGCAATGTTGCCTGTCGCCTTCAAAGTTATTGAAACTCCCTCGATGTTGCTTCGGTAAATAATTTGTCCCTATTGCTAAGGTATCCTCGCATGATGCCTTAAATGACTATTATATCCTTCCCTTAGACTACCTGCCCTCTTTATGGCAAGGGACAGTCTTATGGCGAACGATACTTCGATGACCCTTCACACATCCAATTGAAAGACTTCCCGCCCCCTTTATGGCATGGATAGACCCTTTCGCCCGAAAAGCTAAAAGAACGAACTTTAAAACTTAGGGTAGTTGCTACTAATTGCTTGCTCTAAATTCAAAACTCTTTTCCACTCTTTTCAAAATCAAATTCAAAAAGACTACGCTTATTTACAAGCTAAAGTTCTTCTTCAAAGTTTCTACTTTTTCACACCTCCTTTTCAAACAATTCAAACAAACAAGTGAGCTAAGCAATTAAGAGCCCATGGATAACCATGGATGCAAAGGGTGCCTTACACCTTCCCTTTGCATAAATTACCCCCCGAACTCAAAATCTTTTTTTTAAAAGGTCTTTTCCTGTTCTTTTAGCCTTTCCTAAAGTTGGATAAAATAAAAGTCGGTGGCGACTCTTGCTTAACCGCGACATTTCGATCGATAAAAAGTCAGTTCACCGTATTACAGAACTGGCGACTCTGCTGGGGATGCTTTCGATTAAAAGAGGGGTTACCTTAAATCTAGGATCACTTTAAATTGTTTGATTTGTTTGATTTATACTTCAAAGGCTGTTTTGGGTATTCTGCTGAGTGAAAGATCCTACACCCGGATCTAGTGTACCTTAGGTATGTGGCATGAGACCAGGGAGGCTGTACGACATGTATCGTTATGGTTGAACTGGTGGCCACCGTTAGTGCGACGCTTTGGTTTGTCCTGATGGCCCTTGAATATGATCGAGGAGACATTTGGCTACCGCGTGGTGTCACAAGCACTAATTCGCCCTTAGAACCTTAGTTGAACTTGACTTTGGCCTATAGGAAGTAGCGAGATGACTGGCTTTGGATTCCTGACTGAAGTCGGTTGATACTCGATGCTACACTCATTGAGATTGGACTCAAGGGATGCTTTTGGCTGGCCGATTGTGCGCTATGTTGAGACAATGCCCACGAGAAAGATCAGGGATATGAGCACCATAGAACCCGGTCTTTATCTAGGACAGGTTGAACCAACTAAACTTTAGTGGGGAGGGTACTTACCTACGAACTTCACGCGAGCCTTTAAACCTAAGGACACTTGTGTGACTCGTCTGTGTTTGCTACTAACCTTTGTTTTCTTGCAGGTTTTGTTAAAAGACTTGTTTGCCCTCACTATTCTATGTTGTGCCTAATGAGCTGCATTCACATAACATACTAACCTTTGCTTCCTTGCAGGTTTTGTTAAAGGACTTTTGTGCCCTTCCTATCCCACGTTGTGCTTAACGCATTGCACTTGCATTACATCATGACATCATAACATAGCATGTTAACTAACCCTTTCAAGGACCTTAGGGATTTAGGGCGCACAATTTCAGGTACTCTTATCAAGGACTAAATCCCTATCAAGGGGTAAGAGGATTTATTTTCCTCTAGCCACATACCTTCCGATTCAAAGGTTTAGCACCTAACAAGGGGCAAGAGGATTTACTTCCCTCTAGCCATGTGTTTTCAAACTCATAAGCATCCCGAATCAGAGGCGATGACCCACTCGATATGGTGAGCTTGATTCTCAAAGAGGAACGTTCAAAGACGAAAGTCAGAATTCTTCAGACAAAGACGCGACCAAATCACGTTCTAATGTTGCCAACTAAATTCTTAAAGATCCTTGAAAATATTGCATTAGCATTCATAAAACTAATCTCTCCTTTTCAGGTCACTTCAAAGTCGAAAGAATATTATCATCCAAGTGCGGTGCAAATACAATCGTATCAACGATTCAATCTCAATACTCATCCAAGACAAATACAATTCTGACACTTCATTACTGGTCTTTCTTCAAAGATAATTCAGAAACAATCAAAGAACTTCTCATCCTTTCTAGGAGCTTCGCAAGTTAATCTTCTACAAGACAATTCTTCTCGAGCTTTGTCTCCTTCAAGCCGGATGCATCTAAGATTAATGGGACGTTGGCCCAAGCATTACAATATCTGTTGAAGATCAGATCGACTACTTTGAGGGATGCTCCTAAGAATTCTAACACCTATGGCTATAAACTCAATGCGAGGTGTGCGTACCATTCCAACATTCCTGGACATTACCCAAACAATTACTGGACATTGAAGAATAAGATTCAATATCTGATCGGTGATGGGGAAATAAAATTCAACCCTCCTGAAATCCCTGTGGTGATCACCGCCCATATGCCTAGTCATGACAAGATTGATTGACGTCTAGACGGACGAACTTTTGGATCATTAGATCTACTTTCATTTGCAAGCTTCTTTTCTGTTTGTTTAAACATTCAAATCATGATAGACATTATCTGTTTTAATAATCATCATCAGTGCATTGCATATGTTTGTCTTGAATAAATTATTTCGCTATCGCTCATTCTAAACTGCATCTTTACTTCGCATATGTTTTGTAATACTCAACTCCTGCTAAAGTTGTATACCTTTTAAGGGAGGATGACGAAAACGATACCGCAACCTTATACAGTATGCTTTTGAACGGACTATGTTGATGATGTACAGGCATTGTTTCAATTCCTAAACAGTGGAGATATAAGGATGTTAATCCCTCGTTAACCCTTTTGAGCCTAAGAAGTAGAAGTTTCTTTCTTGTACTAAATTAAAACCCTTGATCATAACCTGGGGCAGGGTAGTTCTCAGTTAATTTGGCTGTGCATTCTATTTCAAGAGAATCACTCAATACACCTTTCAACAAAGATTTTAATCACAAGCGTTCATCCGCACACATCAAAGAAGTGTTGGAGATGTCAATCAAAACCAATAATGTTTCATCAAACATTAAGCAAGGCAGTCAATATCTTTCAAAAAAAAATGATGAAAAAACATATATACAAAGAAAAGCCTGCTAAGTAAAAAATCAAAAGATGACTTAGGCAAAAATCAAGGCATCCCGCTGACTGTAAGCTCCAAAATAAACAGTTCAGGAAAAATTTAGGGATATCAAAAAGATGAAAAAAAAAGTCAATAAATTCCTGAACAACACAATGTTGTGACTACCAAAAGGAAGAAGTGACTGCCATCTCAAAAGATTTCTTTGCTTGTGAACCATCATCATCATCAAAGGTACAAATCCAAAAGTCTCCTGGAAACTTAATGCATAAGTTGAATTGACTAAGCTTAAGACTGAAGAACATCACGAAGAGGGGTGGGTACAATCAAATTTTGAACCTTTATCTTTTTTTTTCTAAAACCGTGAACCAAGCCACGTTACAACCCTTAAAAGTCCTAACTGAAGCATGGTTAGTTCGAAAGCATACTGTCACCAAAAAGGTATCCTGACTCCTTAAGGTTTACCACAAATGCTGAGTTGATATTTCGTTTTTACGAATATCACGTTTTTACAAATATCACGTTGTTACAAATATCATGTCTTCATAAAACATCACGCTTTTACATCTCTTGTTTTAAATGCTATTCAAAAACTCAAGACAAACGTATGCATTGCATCTCATGAATTCTTTATTAAAAATATTCTGCTACATAATTTCAAATGTTAGCATCAGAAAGAACTTGCACAGGGTACAACTAATGACTGAAAGTCATCCCGATAGACACAATCACTCCGAGAAGCAACGTCTCCTACGTATACAAGGGGCATGGCATGCTTTGTCCAATCAATCAGGGGCAATCAAGTCAAGATTCGAAGAATCTCTCAAATACCAAAAAGCCAAAGACATACATCTCAAATGGGTTTCAAACTATTTCCCGATCCATCTGGGGCAATCAAGTTAAGATTCCGAGAATCTCTCAAGGATGCCAAGAATAATTAGGGGCATGCACCCAAGTAAATCTGAATCTATTTCCAATCAACATGGGGCATTGTCATGGGCCTATGATTACGAGGGGCATGACGCCCACAATGCACATCTCATAAAGTCCTCGCGAGGCGAATCTTCCCAAAGTTCCTACTAACGGGGGCAAATCTATACAAGTCCAGTTTGACATCTGGATCAACATTCAGTGGCATGTCCTAATTAAAATCCAGGAATGGTAGGTACTATAATACTGGGGGTAACATTCAAGACATCTGCGTCTCCCCACAGAGCCGGGTTCACAAGATCATATCCCCACAGAGTAATCATTAAGAAGAAATCTTCAAATGCTCTCGTCCCGACAAAGACATGGCTCCCCAACAGAGTTTACATCTTCAACACTATCGGTTCTCCAACACTTCGCTCTTTTCCAACATGGTTTATTAATATCCCTAACCCCAATCAGGGAACATCAAGTTACTGATCATCCCCAAGCAAATCACGAATCCCCAGCTGAGCATCTTCAAAACAAGATTAGACATCAAAATCACAGAGGCGTAGAGATTTATTTTCTCGATCAAAACAACATAAATCATATTCACATATCATATGGCATAAACATATTCATACATTGCATACCTTACCTCATAATTCAGGCATGACATGCAAAGTTTCTCATTTATTTTGAGAAGCTCATTACATGACCCATGCATCATGACATTGCATAAAAATTAACCTTATCTTTTTCAGAATACAGGTACAGACAAATGAACGAAATCTCCAACTTTCAAAGATCTAATTCATTTACCACGAACGGTAATGACACGGTCACTTTCAAAGATCTAATTCGGTTACTACGAACGGTACCGACACGATCAACTCTCAGAGATCTAATTCTATCATCACGAACGGTGTAGACACGATCACTGACGTCCCCAGTCTAATTCAGTTACCACGAACGGTGCTGACACGACAAGAGAGTCTAATTCTATCATCACGAACGGTGTAGACACGATCACTGACGTCCCCAGTCTAATTCAGTTACCACGAACGGTGCTGACACGACAAGAGAGTCTAATTCTATCATCACGAACGATGTAGACACGATCACTGACGTCCCCAGTCTAATTCAGTTACCACGAACGGTGCTGACACGACAAGAGAGTCTAATTCTATCATCACGAACGATGTAGACACGATTATCTCTCCAAGATCTAATTCAGATACTACAAACGGTACTGACACGATCAAATCTCAGAGATCTAATTCCATCATCACGAACGGTGTGGACACGATTATCTTTCCAAGATCTAATTCGGTTACTACGAACGGTGCTGACACGGTCGACCTCTAAAGAATCTAATTCTATCATCACGAACGGTGTAGACACGATCATCTCTCAAAGATCTAACTCATCTACTACGAACAGTAATGACACGATCAACACTCAAACAATTACTTCTCAAACACTTCAGTCACGACATCTGGGTGCATCGTTAAGCCCATCTCAATCATACATCTTTTCCAGACACCTGGATGGCATCTTTAAGCCCATCTCCTACAAGAAGTCCATACTTCAGCTAGGGCAAATTCCTGGGTATTCTAGTGTTCAATCCTCTTCTACCTTCAGATTCCGACAGGCACACAAGCCAATCTACATCCTCAGGTATAAAAAGATTGAACAGGGGCAGCTGTCATACCCCAAAATTTGCCCATCTCATTTCACCTTTCAAATGCTCAAAAGATCTCCAATTGCTCAAGCTACCTATCTCCTAAAACAAGTGTCTATGAACTAGGGTTTTGCTTTTCTCAAAGAAAAGTCAGGTTCTGATATCTCCAATGGACTTCATGGTCTCTCACATGCTCCAAATAATCCTCATGCCAAATTTCAAGCCCTAATTGCACAAATTGATGTTGTTGGACTAATGGGCCTAAAAGATGCATTCCAAACTTGTCCACGGGCCTTAAAATAATCTTTAAATTAATTATTTTATATTTACAATATTTATTTCATTTACTTGAATTTTAGTTCATTTAAATATGGAATAAATTATTATAAAATATAAAAATTAGTTTTAATCAAAGATTTGATTTTTAATCAATTGAAATCAATCAAGATGATCCAAATAATCACATGGGAGAGTCTAAATTCGTGGAAAACACCGCGGAAAAAATATCATGCAAATTTGGAAAGATTTAGAATGATTTTTAAAACAAATATTTTCTTTTTCCAATAACTCAAGGACCAAGCCCATGCATGACCTAATTCTCACACATAAATACACTCCACAATATCAGAATAAGGGGAGGACGAAAATAGGAGAAAAAATTGGACGAAAATTGGTGGAAAAAGGCTAGGGTTTCGAAGAGCAAAGACTCAAGAACAAGTGCAAATTTCGTGTGCATTATCCAAGGAGTCTTGAAGCCCATAAATCATCCAATCGTCTTCTTAAAGGTATAGAGAGTAAGCTTGAATGGAGGTACAGGTTCCATAGCACGTAAAACATCAATATCCAATTTACCATATTCATGCATGTCTTCATATTGTTATATCTTGCAATTCTTTGCGTTTTGATTCGAACTAATCGTTTGTTCAAGTTCCTGGTGTCATTTAGAGAAGGTTTGAATCCTAAATACGAAGCTTTGGAGCCTAAGGCGAAGAGTGCCATTGTTAGGGCAAGGAAACATTCATCTTTCGTTTTCACGTAAAGAGGCCGTTTCCGTCCAAAAAGATTGCACCATTAGGCTTGTGATCATTCAATTATTAGATCTGGGCGTCCATATCATTCGTATCCATGCGTTTGTTTGAGTTTTGCGTGTGCAGGAAATCGGAGGAGGAATTCATGGAGAATCCGCAGGAAAGTCCTCATCAAAAGCCATAGGTATTTCCGCAGGTGAATTAAAGAAGGAGATGAACAGTATGGTTGACCGTTCGATGTCCACGCGTGCCACATCCATGTATTCCTATTGGTCGGTCAACAAACCGAGTCTCTCTCTCTCATCTTCATTGGGTGTTGTGTAAGACTGTGGGGCCCAGGATCCGGAATCTTTGACTTTGTCCAATTATTTATATTTTTGTATTTAAATTTTGTTTACTATAATATTAATGACTAAAAAAGTGCAGCACTGATGGCAAGGCAAGGAGATAATGATAAAGGGGGCGCCGGTTCAACCCCCAGTGCAGACAATAATATTTTTATGAATTGTGCAGTTGCAGATTCTATACTTCTCGTTCAGCAGGAACACACCATACAACTTCACGCCAATACCATCAGATCTTGTTCTCTTCAGATCCTAGGGCTCCAGATGCGCAGGCCTACCATAGAGCCTCAAGGCCCCTGCCACACCAGATCAGCGCCCCAGAGCTAAGTTTTTTCTAATAAATCCTATTCTCTTTTTATTTTTAAATTCATTTAAAAACTGTTTTTTTTATCTTTTAATTTATTTATTTTTCTAAAAATTTTGTTTCTACTAGATAAATAATGTTTTTTTTTATAAATTTATTTTTTTATTGATAACTTGATTTTCCCTATAATATTAAAATTTATTTTACAATAATAATTTTATTAAGGTTTTTAATTAATATTTATTTTTGGGGCAAATTAAATAATTTAGTTTATGCCTTAAAATCCTGATTTTAATATGACAACTAATCACTGTTGGTAGGTGTCCTCCACTAACCATATTTTAGCCTTACAAGCCTTGTAGGTCACAATCAGTTTTCTTAATAAACCTTCAGGGTTTGTAAACCTTTTAGGGTTTATAGATCACTCATGCACTAACCTTTTTCTCTTTCATGCCTGATTTTCAGGGTTAGTCAAAGCTCCGACTACGCGCCGCCAAATCAAAAGCTAAATTTCCATTTCCTTTTTTCTTTAAAATATCATTTTTAATTTTATTTTTGCCTTTTGCCTAAAATTAATGTTGCCTTCAAATATAACGAATTTCGCGTACACTCACTGCTTTCTTTTTCTTTTGTCAACTCTTTAATGGTCAGGGTCAATGCTTCATGCTCAAGGCAAACCTCTACCTATCTACCTTCATCAATCGAAGCTAAAGGTTTGTCAAAGCTACGAGTGTTGGTAATCTTAAACCCTATTCTCATTATTACTTAAGTCAAACCCCATTGGGGATCCGCTGGTTTCATTGTCCCCTTTCCCCTATTCTTATGTAACTGTTTACCAGTTGTATTGATTGGCCTTGAAGGCACTTAAATTGTATTATTATATTACTGTGTGGTTAGTAAATTAGGGAGTGCAAGACTATTAATCAAACGTTAGATCACTAACTATACAAGATAAAATATTTGAACTGAACCACGTGATTGTGCCACCCACACACCTTTAGGGTAATTCCTCTGGTTGCCTTTGTTGCCTGTTGCCTTGTTGCCTTTAAGTGTACTAAATAGTCAAGTCCCTCGACTCCGAGGATACCTAAAGCAATGTTGCCTGTCGCCTTCAAAGTTATTGAAACTCCCTCGATGTTGCTTCGGTAAATAATTTGTCCCTATTGCTAAGGTATCCTCGCATGATGCCTTAAATGACTATTATATCCTTCCCTTAGACTACCTGCCCTCTTTATGGCAAGGGACAGTCTTATGGCGAACGATACTTCGATGACCCTTCACACATCCAATTGAAAGACTTCCCGCCCCCTTTATGGCATGGATAGACCCTTTCGCCCGAAAAGCTAAAAGAACGAACTTTAAAACTTAGGGTAGTTGCTACTAATTGCTTGCTCTAAATTCAAAACTCTTTTCCACTCTTTTCAAAATCAAATTCAAAAAGACTACGCTTATTTACAAGCTAAAGTTCTTCTTCAAAGTTTCTACTTTTTCACACCTCCTTTTCAAACAATTCAAACAAACAAGTGAGCTAAGCAATTAAGAGCCCATGGATAACCATGGATGCAAAGGGTGCCTTACACCTTCCCTTTGCATAAATTACCCCCCGAACTCAAAATCTTTTTTTTAAAAGGTCTTTTCCTGTTCTTTTAGCCTTTCCTAAAGTTGGATAAAATAAAAGTCGGTGGCGACTCTTGCTTAACCGCGACATTTCGATCGATAAAAAGTCAGTTCACCGTATTACAGATTGCATTGTTAGGGTTTGTGTAGCTGAAAAGGGGCGGCCGCCGCTGAGCTTAGGAAGATGAACAGCGAAACCCTAATTTTGACCCTTGACTAAGTCCACCTAATTAATTAATCAATTAATAAAATTCAAAATAATGTTATACTGAAATATAAACAATATTTAGTTAATCTGATTAATAAAATTAATGATAACACCTAATACTAATAATAATTACTATCAACAAGTAACATTATTTAATATAATCTATTAACAATAATGATGCTGCTAATAAAATTAATCACACGTTTTTTTCCTTTTTTTCGAAAATATACACATAAATAAGTGTAGAATTTAAAGCAAAAAAGAAGTGTTAAAACAAAGTTCTTTTTCTACATGGGCTTTAAGCTAATTGGGCTTGCCACACTCTTCCCATCTTTGAATGTACCCCCTCTCTTTAGTTTAAAGGTTAACAACAACCCAAATAATCATCCCACAAATATACAAATATATAATGGTAGTAAAATATCTACAAAAAGAATCATGAGATATATGGGCCATCAATTTGGGCCTAGATGCCTGCTAATTACACACCTGAATTTGATTAAAGGTTTCATAAGAGGTTGGGTTCAACAATAGATGTGTTAAACCCCATGAATCTTAATTTCAATACCCTTAAACAAATTAAAAGATGCGAATTGTATCGGGTAAATTTTGGGGTATGACATAAGCAAATACCCCCTGCCGCATTGTACCATCGCTAAATCTAGAAATGTAAGATGATGCGACGTAACAAATAGTTTTTACGTGAGAATAATGTCATCATTGCATCATGAAACATAAACAATTAGCTATTATAAACCTTGTCCCGACATATAAAACACCAATAATAAGACACACTTGATTTTTGTATCGTTTTTTGAGTTTACAGAAGTGATTAGTCTTATCGCCTTTAAGGAACTTCCTTATAAATAGTTTTAATCAATATTTTCTACCTTTACTTTTTTCTCTCTATTTACTCGAGTTTTTCTCGACTTTTTGAGAATAGTTATGATCACGTTCCCCATTCTTCCATGTTTTCTCTACCAGAAGAAACAATGTATTTCTTTGATTCCTAAAACCATGACCATATACATGATAGTAATCACTGCCTATACTCTACCTTTTCAGCTTCGCCTACCTAATAGGTCAAATTTATTTTTCGAGACACATATACTTGCCTCGACACTCTGATACCAATTAAGGATCATTTCATCTTGGTTCATTCCACCTTGTTTGTCGATGATAGTACAGTGTTCTTGGAATCTTGTTTGCGCCTTGTCAAATATTATAACCTACCAGTTTCAAAGGATTATGTTTTTCTTTGAAGGGATGTCAGGTGACTTCATAACCTTTCCTCATCCAAATTTCATACTTCATGTTTGGCTGGCTCGGATGAACATATCTAAGGCCCAAAATTTTCATAAATAAGGAGTATTTGATATGATCCATCACACATCCAAATATAGGAAGTTTAACATGGAACACCTTTTTAGGTTCTTGGCAACTAGTTTATGAGTATCAACTCATTCATCTTTCCACATGGAATCATCACTCATACTCTTTTTGACGTGGTGACCATTCCTTGCCAACAAATTCTTGAAAATGAGGAACCATTTATTCATAATGTTTTTATCACTCACTTGTTCTTAAACTTCTTTAAGAATACCCCGAGTATTCAAATTCTTGACTGTCAATGCCAAATTCTAAAGCAACATTAGTGATGTCGAGCATCATGATTTTTTTGTTGTAATGATTCAAAAAATTCTTTGTCTGCACTAAATTTTGCTTCTTCGTATAGGAATAACAATTATACATTTTCACCCTTAAAAATAATGAGAGAATGACAACCACCTGACCCTTTTTACTTTTTTATCTTGTTGCTCGCTCTTCAATATTTTGGATTGAGTGATCAAGAAGAAAGATTTCAAATCTATCACTTGTCCTCTTTAGTTTCTTGTTACTTTAAAAGTTGTACAAGGATAAACATTCCAATAACTAGCAAGTGATAATAAGAATATCATTTCTATTAGCTTTGTTTCAGTTAAATACCAATAAACACTCATAATGACAAATTAATTCCAGAGAAAAAGATAACAAAGTAATGACATGTATAATGGTTATGCAACAATCAAAATTAATAAAGAGTACACGTCAGAAATGGATAGAAGGTTGAAATATGATTTATTCATTGGTTTAGCAATTAGTTGTGATGTAGTGTGGTAACATGACACCGGTGATCAAGACTTAACCTTGCACTATTGTCAACAATGTGTGAATATGCAATGATTCATTAAGATTCATTGATGTCTAACCACTCACTAACACCATTATACTTCAATTATAACTTTTCCTTTTTACCATTAAGGGCGTAAGCACTTATATATAAGTTGATTAAGTAAGCATGGTAGGTCTACTAGATCCATATTAGTTGCCAAGAACCATTTACTAAGTATTACCACAACTTAATAAACTTATATTCAATCCTAAGTTTATCAGCCTTTGAATGAAACATATATCTTAAAGAACATAAGAACTAAACATGCATATACACAACAAAATAATCACATTAAAAAGACCACATTATCATTGAACTTCATGTGTTCCAGCTCAAAGAAGTTTTGTTCAAGGTGGGTATAATAATAACAAAAAACAAAGAACTTAGATTATACATTTTTTAAATTAGAAAGTAAAAAAAATATAAACATAAAAAATCAATAAATTCACGAACAATATTTCAAATGTGGGTGATCTTCAGTGTAATGAATCTCAACTTCATCTTTGCGAAAACAATGGAAATAGGGGTAAAGTGTGTAAGGTGGCCCAACCAAATCTCTAGAATTTGTTTCGTGTTTGGAAAATGGTTTATTTTTTCTTATACATCTTATCCCTTAGTTATTAGGTCAACCTTAATTGTCCATGAAAGATTAACTCAAAGAGCGAAACATATTCTAGTGTGTGAACTATGATACTACAACTTTGCATATGGTGTGAAAGATCTTTGTTCTTTCCTGTGCAAATTTAATTCCTACCTATATCTTCCAACTCAACAATAAAATCCTTCGTTGGAAAATTTATAGAGGATGAATGCTAGATTATAGTTTATTTAGTAATTTTATGTATTTGGCTATTTAGTTGGACTCTTATTAGTATCGAGGCTTTGGAATTTTAGGTTTATGATTCATTATTAGTGTTATATATTGTACTCTCATAGAGATATTAGGTATGAAATGAATGAAAAATATTATCTTTATTTTAATTCTCTTAGACAACTTTTAGTGTTCTTTCTTTGAAATTGTAGTTCATAGTCTTGATAGGAAAATATTCCCATCAATTGGTGCTTTCATCCATGTACTCAAATCCTCCTATGGATTATCTTTATCATACACCTTCATATCATCCATGGAATATTCCTCCTACCTATCCCACAAACCCTTCTTTTCCATCTCTTACCACATCTTCATTTCCATCTTTTCCATGGAAACTCTTTACACCTTTTTACACTCATGTTGAATCATCATCAAGTTTGTATCCAAATCATGGGTATTCACCACATCCACCTAATGCTAACCCATATTCATCCTATTCAACATCTCATTATTCATGCCTCTACAATAATTATCACCAACTACTCCAACCAACAAACACCTTCATATTTAGTCATAAATATCATAACCACTACAATATTGGAAGAGATTTTGAGAAACATTTTCGAGTGGTTCGTCCCTATTTCAAGAAATCATCAAAAAAATCGCAAAACCACCAGATTCCGAAGTGAGAACTAATCAATGGAGACGACCACCAAAAATCCGACGTCGTTCATTTCTGATACATTCTTCAACACCACTTGAAATACCCGGTATTATAATTGTCCAATTACTAATTCTAAACTAAATTGATATGAGTAATGGACAAATATGATACACATTCTTGCTAATAGGTTCATTATATAAAATTATGCCAATTAGTAACAATGAGGGTAGTTTGGACATTTTCTCCACTTAAATAGGAATAAGGACTTGTTTGGTTTCCTCATTCTTTCCTTGGACAAAAACAGAATTTTGTGAGGGAGAGAAAGAAAGAGGGAAGCGTGGAATAGGAGGAGAAGAGGAGGGAGCCATCATCATCATCATCATCATCTTCAACATTTGCATGAACCAAGATCCAACCTCAAGCTCTGATTTTCGTCCTCATTTCTGCTCCAGCTTCATCATCTTCATCTAGGTGAGTCCTTAGTTAGTGACTTTGGGAAATATTTTGGGGTTTATGCCAACTTTGGGGATTAAGGGTTTGTGAGTAAATGCTTTTGATCCTCAATTTATGCATGTGTTAGACTCTATTGGTAGTAATAATTCGTTTACATCTTGTTTCTATATCTCATTATTCGATTAAAGAGGATTGCATGTAGAAATTTGGGGCTTGGGGACCCCAAATGCGTTTCTGCATTTTGCTGATTTTGCAGAGTTCGCTGCAGCGAACTTTCATTCGCTGTAGCGAATGGTTCGCTGTAGCAAACTTTCATTCGCTGTAGCGAATCGGGGCTTCGCTGGGAGTTCGCTGTAGCGAACTGACCTGGATTTGAGAAAGTTTGCTTCTGTTTGAGTTCGCTGTAGCGAACAGAAGTTCGCTGTAGCGAACTAGTCTGATACAGAATCTATATTTCATCCCTAATAAGTGCAGTTTCGTTCCGTATCGAGAACCGAAAGCCTCGTATGACTTGTATGATATCCTGATGCATGTTTAAGTACTAGTTTAATTATTCATGAATGTTTACTCATGCTCAATGATGTAGCATGATGTAATACAATTGTATGAAATGAATCATGAATGATTGTTTTGGCCCGTTGTTTTGGTTAAAAATTCGGGATTGTTGCTTTGTGTGTTCCGACGCTTGTTATGCGTGTGGTATGCTAGAATCGGAGTGGGCCACTACTAGGTGGTAAGGCACCATTGTATATGGACTAGTTTCCGACAATACCATTGCAAGTGTGCTTGTGAGAGTCTTTATGGCGTGTCTCACATGGAGAATACACCTTGGCGTTCTTGGTTTGATTAACACACCTGAGCTACCATTGCCAGTGTGCTTGTGAGAGTCCTTATGGCATGTCTCACCTGGAGAATACACCTGGCGTGTTTGGTATGGTGGAGTTGTGATGCCAATTAGGCGATATCACTTGGATAACTCACCTCTAATGGTGCCACTTAGGCTACACCATTAGGCTCCTAACCGGTTGGGCTTGTACAGTCAATTAGGCGTATTCGCACTTGCGGGAACCATATTGCGTATGGATGATGACGGGGCCATGACGTCGTGTAGGCAATGTCACCGCTGTAACTCGTCACGGATAGGATTCCATGTAGGATTTGTCCGTTTCATCTAGCGATGGTCTTGTGCGAGTCTTCTTGACGACATGTACTTGGTGACTCACCGAGGGTGTGTGTGCAGCCTTGGTAGTTTGGTTGTTACCACTTCTGGATTCCCCGTACATGGGTATGGGTTGCATACAAGTTTGCTATACTATTTGTGTACTTATGATATGATGACTCCTATGGTGGACGAATCGTGTATTTGCTCCGTATTTGTACCGGACGTGAGGACAAACCCCGGATCAATGGAGGATTCGTTCTGTTATGCATGTAACCCTTTAGATCCGAGCGGATCCATAGGATAGGCGGACTCACTGAGATTTAGTCATCTTATCCCATTCCAATTCTATCTTTTTCAGGTGGTTCGAGGCAAGATCGCGGCAAAGGCAAGATGGACTAGCCCTTTAGCGTTTCTTGATGGATGCTTACCTTTTGTTCTGTTTCGTGCTTATCTTAGTTTTATGTTTTGGATGATGTACTAACTTATACGGTGTATTATTTTGGCCATGATACATTCGGCTTTTGTACCTTGTAGTGATGATGTACTTTCTTTTCCGCTGCGATATTATGTTATGTTGTCTTTATGTACCATTATTAGCATTACATGCATATTATTCTAGACATATATGTGTGGGGTGTTACACCACTATTTGGGGCTTCTGCAACCAACACACATAACTTCTCTTCACGTTTGGATTACCATCAAAGTTCTTTGGATAAATCACTATCATCAAGGGATTTAGATGAAAAATTGGAGTCAAATCTGGAACCAACTAAATTCATGATAGAGAAAATTTGTATTACTGAAGAGGACCTAGAAGAATCATCTGATCCAGACTCAAGAAAACTCATTGAAGAGACTTATTTTCATGAAGCTTTTGTTGTGGAACGAGTCAATGAAGTTGTCCCTGAAATGGTTATAACCCTTTTGCATGATCGGAAGCAACAACATATGCTGGTGATTTCTTATGCGGCATCTGCAAAATCATGCAAGAATAACAAAATTGTTGCTATTACAGGTGAATTCTCCGTACCCACAAACTCAATCACAGTTAATATATGCTACGCCTACTAGTACTAGAGTTGATATATACTGAAATGCTAGTAGTACATCAAACCCGTGTTACAGTTTGGTTCAGGAAATTTTCTTAATGCCAGCTGCCCTACCTGTCACTTTATTCAAATACCTACCTATTAATAGTGGGATGTACAATGTCTCAAATTCTAGCACGTTTCATATGTTGATTGGCTGAGAAGGCAGTCATACAAATTATTGTTTCAATCAAGTGCGTAAATATATGTTTTACACAACTTTAATTTAACTTACTTATATCAATGATATAATTTTGTTGTGGACCTATTCCAAAGAAATGACATGATTATTTTTGTATAATTATGAATTATAATTTAATAATGAACTAATCCTAACTTATCATATCTCTATTCGTTTACTAGATACCTTTATTATGCCAAGATAAAAAAATATTTTAAATATTTTATTCATATATAATGTTGTTGTAAATAAATTTTGAACTCTAAAAAAATTATAAATATTAAATTACTAAAATATTAGAATATATTTAACTATAATGATTTGATTTTAATATGATTTGAAAATTAGATTAATAAAAAATTGTTTTTGTAATAATTACAAATTTGTAATTTTTAATATTTTTATTTTAAAAAAATTTATAATATAAATGAAATATATAGTTTTAAATGCAATTAGAACATTTTTGGTAATTACAATATGTCCAAGAATAATTTTGATCTAAACTATTCAAACAATATCAATCAATCCTAATGACTTTTACATGAATATAGAACCAAACGTAAATTAATTTACAAAATTTACTTTAAGTTAAAATTAATTTTATGAAAATGAATTCCATTAAATCAATTATGAGAAAACCATACATATAATAATATTTCATATTTCTGAGAAAATGAAATACTACGTACTCAATTATGGTTGAATGAAAAAAAAAGTAGAGTACTTGCATCATTGCAACAACACATGATAGTGTTTATCACTTTCCAAACCACAGTTATTGTGTGCTTTATGCCTTATTTCAATTATTATATACTCAAAACATACCAGCACAAATTAAATTATAATAAAAGAGATGAGTAAATATAATAAAAGCAAACTGTGAATGAAGTGGGTTGGAAAGCAAATTTTTCATTGATGCATTTTCATAAATTTTCCGTTAATTTTTACACGTAGCTGTGATACTCATAACTTTATTTCAATTATTCCTTACCCAAAATGTACCAACATATATTAAATTGGAATGGCTGGATTTTCCCAAAAAAGAAAAAGAGAGGAGTAAATAAAAGCAAAATGTGAATTCTTTCATATCAATCATTGTGTTTAAAGTTTGAAAACAAATTTTTCATTGGTGTCTTTTCATAAGTTTTCTTTCATAATTGATACGTTATTACGAAACAACACATAATGGTAAGTTAGGGATATTTAAAACTCAACCAAACAAAATCAAAGACATAATTATAATAAAATGGCAAAATTATAATAAAAAGGCTTCAACACTTTTCATATTTTTTTCTGCCATTTATTTTATTAGATCAAATGTATAAGTCGCACTATCGAATGTAATAGCATAGCTTTTACTTCCTTGTATTTTTTTTCTAAATAATATAACTGCTTATGGGATCTAATAGCTTAGGTTTAATTCCCGCACTTTATTTTCTGTATAAATATTAACTGTTAGATGTATATTAATAGGCTTGCCAAGAATCATTTACTAAGCATTACCGCAACTTAATAAACTTATATTCAATCCTAAGTTTATCAGCCTTTGAATGAAACATATATCTTAAAGAACATAAGAACTAAACGCGCATAAACAGAACAAAATAATCACATTAAAAAGACCACATTATCATTGGACTTCACGTGTTCTAATTCAAAGAAGTTTTGTTCATGGTGGGTATGACAATAACTAAAAACAAAGAACTTAGATTATACATTTTTAAAATTAGAAACTAATAAAAATATAAACATAAGAAATCAATAAATTCATGAACAATCTTTCAAATGCTGGTGATCTTCAGTGTAACGAATCTTAACTTTATCTTTGAAAAAACAATGGAAATAGGGGCAAAGTGTGTAAGGTATCCCAACCAAATCTCTAGAATTTGTTTCTTGTTTGGAAAATGGTTTCTTTTTTTTTCTTAAATAGTTGCTCCCTTAGTGATTAGGTCAACCTTAATCATCCATGAAAGTTTAGCTGAAAGAGCAAAACATATTCTATTGTGTGGACCAAGATACTACAGCTTTGCATATGGTGTGAAAGATCTTTGTTCTTTTCTGTGCAAATCTCATTCCTACTTATATCTTCAAACTCAACAATAAAATCATTCATTGGAAAATTGATAGAGGATGATCGCTAGATTATAGTTTATTTAGTAATTTTATTTATATGGCTATTTAGTTGGACTCTTATTAGTATTGGGGCTTTGGGCTTTTAGGTTTATTATCCATTATTAGTGTTGTATATTGTACTTTCATAGAGACATTAGGTATGAAATGAATGAAATTTTTTATCTTTATTTTAACTCTCTTAGATAGCTTTTAGTGTTCTTTCTTTGTACCCATAGTTCATAGTCTTGATAGGAAAATCTTCCTATCAATTGGTGCTTTCATCCATGTACACAAATCCTCCTATGGATTATCTTTATCATACACCTTCATATTATCCGTGGAATATTCCTCCTATCTATCCCACAAACCATTCTTTTCCATCTCCTACCACATCTTCATTTCCATCTTTTCCATGGGAACTCTTTACACCTTGTTACACTCATGTTGAATCATCATCAAGTTTGTATCTAAATCATGGGTATTCACCACATCCACCTAATACTAACCCATATTCATCCTATTCAACATCTCATTATTCATACCTCTACAATAATTATCACCAACTACTCCAACCAACAAACATCTTCATAATTAGTCATAAATATCATAACCACTACAATATTGGAAGAGATTTTGAGAAACATTTTCGAATGGTTCATCCCTATTTCAAGAAATCATCAAAAAAATCCCAAAACCACCATATTCCGAAGTGAGAACTAATCAATGGAGATGACCATAAAAAATCCAACATCGTTCATTTCTGATACATTCTTCAACACCACTATTTGGGGCTTCTGCAACCAACACACATAACTTCTCTTCACGTTTGGATTACCATCAAAGTTCTTTGGATAAATCACTATCATCAAGGGATTTAGATGAAAAATTGGAGTCAAATCTGGAACCAACTAAATTCATGATAGAGAAAATTTGTATTACTGAAGAGGACCTAGAAGAATCATCTGATCCAGACTCAAGAAAACTCATTGAAGAGACTTATTTTCATGAAGCTTTTGTTGTGGAACGAGTCAATGAAGTTGTCCCTGAAATGGTTATAACCCTTTTGCATGATCGGAAGCAACAACATATGCTGGTGATTTCTTATGCGGCATCTGCAAAATCATGCAAGAATAACAAAATTGTTGCTATTACAGGTGAATTCTCCGTACCCACAAACTCAATCACAGTTAATATATGCTACGCCTACTAGTACTAGAGTTGATATATACTGAAATGCTAGTAGTACATCAAACCCGTGTTACAGTTTGGTTCAGGAAATTTTCTTAATGCCAGCTGCCCTACCTGTCACTTTATTCAAATACCTACCTATTAATAGTGGGATGTACAATGTCTCAAATTCTAGCACGTTTCATATGTTGATTGGCTGAGAAGGCAGTCATACAAATTATTGTTTCAATCAAGTGCGTAAATATATGTTTTACACAACTTTAATTTAACTTACTTATATCAATGATATAATTTTGTTGTGGACCTATTCCAAAGAAATGACATGATTATTTTTGTATAATTATGAATTATAATTTAATAATGAACTAATCCTAACTTATCATATCTCTATTCGTTTACTAGATACCTTTATTATGCCAAGATAAAAAAATATTTTAAATATTTTATTCATATATAATGTTGTTGTAAATAAATTTTGAACTCTAAAAAAATTATAAATATTAAATTACTAAAATATTAGAATATATTTAACTATAATGATTTGATTTTAATATGATTTGAAAATTAGATTAATAAAAAATTGTTTTTGTAATAATTACAAATTTGTAATTTTTAATATTTTTATTTTAAAAAAATTTATAATATAAATGAAATATATAGTTTTAAATGCAATTAGAACATTTTTGGTAATTACAATATGTCCAAGAACAATTTTGATCTAAACTATTCAAACAATATCAATCAATCCTAATGACTTTTACATGAATATAGAACCAAACGTAAATTAATTTACAAAATTTACTTTAAGTTAAAATTAATTTTATGAAAATGAATTCCATTAAATCAATTATGAGAAAACCATACATATAATAATATTTCATATTTCTGAGAAAATGAAATACTACGTACTCAATTATGGTTGAATGAAAAAAAAGTAGAGTACTTGCATCATTGCAACAACACATGATAGTGTTTATCACTTTCCAAACCACAGTTATTGTGTGCTTTATGCCTTATTTCAATTATTATATACTCAAAACATACCAGCACAAATTAAATTATAATAAAAGAGATGAGTAAATATAATAAAAGCAAACTGTGAATGAAGTGGGTTGGAAAGCAAATTTTTCATTGATGCATTTTCATAAATTTTCCGTTAATTTTTACACGTAGCTGTGATACTCATAACTTTATTTCAATTATTCCTTACCCAAAATGTACCAACATATATTAAATTGGAATGGCTGGATTTTCCCAAAAAAGAAAAAGAGAGGAGTAAATAAAAGCAAAATGTGAATTCTTTCATATCAATCATTGTGTTTAAAGTTTGAAAACAAATTTTTCATTGGTGTCTTTTCATAAGTTTTCTTTCATAATTGATACGTTATTACGAAACAACACATAATGGTAAGTTAGGGATATTTAAAACTCAACCAAACAAAATCAAAGACATAATTATAATAAAATGGCAAAATTATAATAAAAAGGCTTCAACACTTTTCATATTTTTTTCTGCCATTTATTTTATTAGATCAAATGTATAAGTCGCACTATCGAATGTAATAGCATAGCTTTTACTTCCTTGTATTTTTTTTCTAAATAATATAACTGCTTATGGGATCTAATAGCTTAGGTTTAATTCCCGCACTTTATTTTCTGTATAAATATTAACTGTTAGATGTATATTAATAGGCTTGCCAAGAATCATTTACTAAGCATTACCGCAACTTAATAAACTTATATTCAATCCTAAGTTTATCAGCCTTTGAATGAAACATATATCTTAAAGAACATAAGAACTAAACGCGCATAAACAGAACAAAATAATCACATTAAAAAGACCACATTATCATTGGACTTCACGTGTTCTAATTCAAAGAAGTTTTGTTCATGGTGGGTATGACAATAACTAAAAACAAAGAACTTAGATTATACATTTTTAAAATTAGAAACTAATAAAAATATAAACATAAGAAATCAATAAATTCATGAACAATCTTTCAAATGCTGGTGATCTTCAGTGTAACGAATCTTAACTTTATCTTTGAAAAAACAATGGAAATAGGGGCAAAGTGTGTAAGGTATCCCAACCAAATCTCTAGAATTTGTTTCTTGTTTGGAAAATGGTTTCTTTTTTTTTCTTAAATAGTTGCTCCCTTAGTGATTAGGTCAACCTTAATCATCCATGAAAGTTTAGCTGAAAGAGCAAAACATATTCTATTGTGTGGACCAAGATACTACAACTTTGCATATGGTGTGAAAGATCTTTGTTCTTTTCTGTGCAAATCTCATTCCTACTTATATCTTCAAACTCAACAATAAAATCATTCATTGGAAAATTGATAGAGGATGATCGCTAGATTATAGTTTATTTAGTAATTTTATTTATATGGCTATTTAGTTGGACTCTTATTAGTATTGGGGCTTTGGGCTTTTAGGTTTATTATCCATTATTAGTGTTATATATTGTACTTTCATAGAGACATTAGGTATGAAATGAATGAAATTTTTTATCTTTATTTTAACTCTCTTAGATAGCTTTTAGTGTTCTTTCTTTGTACCCATAGTTCATAGTCTTGATAGGAAAATCTTCCTATCAATTGGTGCTTTCATCCATGTACACAAATCCTCCTATGGATTATCTTTATCATACACCTTCATATTATCCGTGGAATATTCCTCCTATCTATCCCACATACCATTCTTTTCCATCTCCTACCACATCTTCATTTCCATCTTTTCCATGGGAACTCTTTACACCTTGTTACACTCATGTTGAATCATCATCAAGTTTGTATCTAAATCATGGGTATTCACCACATCCACCTAATACTAACCCATATTCATCCTATTCAACATCTCATTATTCATACCTCTACAATAATTATCACCAACTACTCCAACCAACAAACATCTTCATAATTAGTCATAAATATCATAACCACTACAACATTGGAAGAGATTTTGAGAAACATTTTCGAATGGTTCATCCCTATTTCAAGAAATCATCAAAAAAATCCCAAAACCACCATATTCCGAAGTGAGAACTAATCAATGGAGATGACCATCAAAAATCCGACATCGTTCATTTCTGATACATTCTTCAACACCACTATTTGGGGCTTCTGCAACCAACACACATAACTTCTCTTCACGTTTGGATTACCATCAAAGTTCTTTGGATAAATCACTATCATCAAGGGATTTAGATGAAAAATTGGAGTCAAATCTGGAACCAACTAAATTCATGATAGAGAAAACTTGTATTACTGAAGAGGACCTAGAAGAATCATCTGATCCAGACTCAAGAAAACTCATTGAAGAGACTTCTTTTCATGAAGCTTTTGTTGTGGAACGAGTCAATGAAGTTGTCCCTGAAATGGTTCTAACCCATTTGCATCATCAGAAGCAACAACATATGTTGGTGATTTTTTATGCGGCATCTGCAAAATATGCAACAATAACAAAATTGTTGCAACTAAAGGTGAATTCTCCGTACCCACAAACTCAATCATAGTTAATATATGTTACGCCTACTAGTACTAGAATTAATATATACTGAAATGCTAGTAGTACATCAAACACGTGTTACAGTTTGGTTCAGGAAATTTGATTAATGCCAGCTGACCTACCTGTCACTTTATTCAAATACCTACCTATTAATAGTGGGATGTACAATGTCTCAAATTCTAGCACGTTTCATATGTTGATTGGCTGAGAAGGCAGTCATACAAATTATTGTTTCAATCAGGTGCGTAAAAATATGTTTTACACAACTTTAATTTAACTTACTTATATCAATGATATAATTTTGTTGTGGACCTATTCCAAAGAAGTGACTTGATTATTTTTGTATAATTATGAATTATAATTTAATAATGAACTAATCCTAACTTATCATATCTCTATTCGTTTACTAGATAACTTTATTTTGCCAAGATAAAAAAATATTTTAAATATTTTATTCATATATAATGTTGTTGTAAACAAATTTGGAACTCTTAAAAAATTATAAATATTAAATTAATAAAATATTAGAATATGTTTCATTATAATGATTTGATTTTAATATGATTTGAAAATTAGATTAATAAAAAATTGTATTTGTAATACTTAAAAATTTGTAATTTTTAATATTAAAAAAATTTACAATATAAATGAAATATATAGTTTTAAATGCAATTAGAACATTTTTGGTAATTACAATATGTCCAAGAACAATTTTGATCTAAACTATTCAAACAATATCAATCAATCCTAATGACTTTTACATGAATAGAACCAAACGTAAATTAATTTAGAAAACTCACTTTAAGTTAAAATTAATTTTATGAAAATGAATTCCATTAAATCAATTATGAGAAAACCATACATATAATATTATTTCATATTTCTGAGAAAATGAAATACTACGTACTCAATTATGGTTGAATGAAAAAAAAGTAGAGTACTTGCAACATTGCAACAGCACATGATAGTGTTTATCACTTTCCAAACCACAATTATCGTGTGCTTTGTGCCTTATTTCAATTATTATATACCAAAAACATACCAGCACAAATTAAATTATAATAAAAGAGATGAGTAAATATAATAAAAGCAAACTGTGAATGAAGTGGGTTGGAAAGCAAATTTTTCATTAATGCATTTTCATAAGTTTTCCGTTAATTTTGACACGTAGCTGTGATACTCAAAACTTTATTTCAATTATTCCTTACCCAAAATGTACCAACATATATTAAATTGGAATGGCTGGATTTTCCCAAAAAAGAAAAAGAGAGGAGTAAATAAAAGCAAAATGTGAATTCTTTGATATCAATCATTGTGTTTAAAGTTTGAAAACTAATTTTTCATTTGTGTCTTTTCATAAGTTTTCTTTCATAATTGATACGTTATTACGAAACAACACATAATGGTAAGTTAGGGATATTTAAAACTCAACCAAACAAAATCAAAAACAAAATTATAATAAAAAGGCAAAATTATAATAAAAAGGCTTCAACGCTTTTCTTATTTAATGCCAGCTGGCCTACCTGTCACTTTATTCAAATACATACCTATTAATAGTGGGATGTACAATGTCTCAAGTTCTAGCACGTTTCATATGTTGATTGACTGAGAAGGCAGTTATACAAATTATTGTTTCAATCAAGTGCGTAAAAATATGTTTTACACAACTTTAATTTAACTTACTTATATCAATGATATAATTTTGTTGTAATACCCCACATAATCCAAACAAGATTATATGTAATTGAAGTGCTAAGAGGGAGTTGTAGATTTAATCCCTAATTTAAGAAGTGGTTAGTTGACATGGAATGAGATTAGTTAGAAGCAAACCAAATGGCAAGATGGTAATTTTGGCTTAGTTGAGGGGCACATTGGACCTTAACCATTACTTGCATGAGGACTTAAGGCATTGTTTGGTAGTAACTTTTCCAAATCAGAATTTATGAGGGAGAGAGCTTAGAAGCATGGAAAGAAAGAAGAACTCAAGTTCATCATCTCCATTTTCGCAACTATTGATACAGCTCCACTAAATCAGGTATAACTCTCAACTCGTAACTCCGATCGTAATGATTCTGGTCCCATTGGAAAGCTAACGAATTTATCTTCGATTTGCACCTATGGTTCGCATTTATAGCTTCTGTTTTGAAGGAGAAAAACGAGTTTGAAGTTGGGACATGCATGCTGATTGTGTGTTAAAGAGTGGATACGGGTTTGATGAAGATGGAGTGAAACTTTGACTATGGTGAGGGTTCAATGGCTGCATGATCATCCTCTCAACCTCCTTTTTAGCAAGGTGAGTCCTTAGATAGCAACTTGGGTAGAAATTGGGAAATTGCACGTTATGGGGCTATGGTGAGATACACTTGATGCATGATATATGTTCTTTGATGATAAAACTATATTGCATGTTGATAGTATACTTGTGTTCCATGTTAATTCTACTAATAATTGATAATGCACTCCTTTGGAATGATATTAGGATGTTAGAAGTGTTTGGATTAGAGTTGGAATTAGTTTGGAACCCTTAAAATGCAGAAAATTCATTTCTGATACAGTGTAATCGGTTACGGGGTTTTGTGTAACCGGTTACACTGCTGAAAATGCAATTCTGGGCTATTTTTCGTGCCCGTAACCGGTTACGGATTTGGCGTAACCCGTTACGCTGGGTTAAAAGGGAAAAATCAGCAAACTTCATAAATTCGTAACTTTCGGCTCGGGTATCGGAATTGCGCAAACTTTATATCATTGGAAAGCTAGCGACGTGTACTTTCTAATAAAATTGATCCCCGAACCAGAATGTTTGATTTAACCATAGTGGAACCCCACTTAGTGAATCAACGAAATAGTATGAGAAATTATGTCTCTATCATTCGATTAATAATTCACATGTTATGCGTGGCATATATTATCTATTGCTTACTATGAATGTGACATCCATATTTGAGAATGTTATGCCATTATGTTTTATACATGAAAACCTGTGGACACCGTCGTTTTGGTTAAACGATTGGTTTGATTGTATTGTTTGTGACCTTGACATTACGTCATATTTCCGTATGCTTGAATCGAAGTGGCCGGAAGGCTAGATTGGGACGCTGCTCCGACTATGTAGTCTATGAGCCCTCCCGGACCGTGTAGTCCAATGGAATAACCCGTTCATGTGTATTGTTCGATATGGTGTGCATCTGAGCTACCGTTGCAGTGTGCTCGTGAGTTTCCGTACGGGGTTCTACTCACTTGCCGTTAACACACTTGCGTGCTCGGTATGGTGGGGTTATGCGGCTATGTAGGCTAATGCATAATGTGGTAACTCACCTCTAGTGAAGTCACGTAGACTAACACTAGGCTTTCACCCGATGGGCTCAGGCGTCAAGGTGGCGGTTTGTACTCGGCGTAACTCACTCGCGTGAAGAAGGTTAACGGAACAATGACGCCATTTAGGCAAAAGTCATCTCGCGGCCATTTAGGCTTGTGCGAACCCGTTTAACCGTCTTGCAGTGTGCTTGTACAAGTCCCTTGACACATAGGCAGGAGGTTACTCATCGAGGATGCATTTATTCCATAATCTAGCCGAGGTTGTTACACTTCTGGATTCCCCGTGTGTGGATGCGGGTTTGCATACTTGTTTGCTATACAGTGTGTATTTGCTTGAGACAAGTCCAATGGTGGACGAGTCACTTTGTTTTTCTCCGTATTTGTACCGGATGTGAGGATAAACCCCGGATCAATGGTGGATTCGGTTTTGATGCATGTACCCTGTAGATCCGAGTGGACCCATAGGATAGGAGGACTCACTGAGATTTAGTAATCTCACCCCAATCAACTTATATTTTTTCAGGTGCAGTTTAGTAGCTTTTGGTCAGAAGCAGGTTCGGACTGAAGACTTGGAAGTGGTGTTGGCTCGGAGACCTCGTCAGATCTCTTTTCCGCTGTGCAGATCCATTGAAGACAAATGTTATGAAATTCTTATTAGAATTTCATGTTGTATTGTATTATGGATCTTTCTATATCTAAAGCTTTTGTATGTACTCAGTATCAATTTAACGTTTCATGCATAATATACTAGTCAGTTATGTATGGGGTGTTACAGTTGGTATCAAAGCAGGTCGATTCTCGGCCGAGCCATGAGACATCACTAGCAATCCCTTTCCTCCTCACGTGTGTGCGTTGCTAGCCTGATTTTACTGAAATCTCATTCAGTTGTTGAACTTGATCAACTCATCGACTAGATGTGAGACAGTAGAATTACGGCAGAGCCGCCACGAGGACTCATAAAACCTGCAAGGTTGTGAACCTAAGTTGTTGGAGTGAGATGAGTAATGAATTGTTGGACGTTTTAAGTGGATGATATTGGAGTCGTCAAGATTAAGAGGAGCGTTTGACGCAAAGGAGTAATACCCGAACTACCAAGGTGTGGATGGAGACAGCTAGAACCCCCAGGATTTTGATTTGGACGAAGTAAACTTTCTCTAAGTCTTGGTAATAGCAAGGGAAATCCAAATAGGATTGAGTAGGAGCCTTATAAGTGAGATTCTTCGAAGGTGTTGAGCTGGGAATTAGTAGGATTCAGTACTGATGATGCTGCCGGTGCTAAGTATGACGGGTGAGCTGATAGGACAGAATGACCTCTGGAAATGCGGATAGAAGAGTTAGACCTTTCTGATTACGCTGGTAAGGACAGTGATTGGATGAGTGAAGTATTAGATCCTGATTTAACTCGAAGTACCCTAAGCGAGAATAGTAACCTAGTAAATGTTGGTGGAAGGTACGAGTGTGGTAACTTACGATTGGGCAAGGTTTGGATACCCGGTCGATAGAAGAGGATATGTATTTCTGTTCTTATCATTTTATATTTAAGTTCTAGAACTACGCTAGATGGAATATGAAATGATGTAGAAGCGTGAAATGCAGTGACCCAAGTTCTTGTTGGTTGTTGTTCGTCTGACCCCGAGTGAAGCCATAGAACTACGCTTGGCGTTGGGTGTTTAGGCGAGTAAGAACTAAGATCTATCTGGAACGTCAGTAGGATGATCGCAGTTGAGTTGGTTGTTAGGAACCATAGTATTCCTATCTGGACTGAATTATCCTTGGAATCTCATGCATGCATGGGACGAGTGGGTACGCGCACTGCATGGTAATTCGAAGTTGAACTTCAATCTTCGTACTTGGCGTTTTGGCTTTCCGAGTAAGTAAACCTTGGTGTGTAGCACTCTCAGGTTTTAGCATCCTGAGGAGTGTGATTCGAAGGACTTGAGGAACGATGAGCCTATTGGAAGCTTGTTCAGACACTTGTCGGTTGTGACTTTAGGATACGCGTGGAGATCATTATACTCCACTGAGGTAGGTTACCTAGATACATGGCCTCGGAGTTGGACCACCATGTTGGTACTACCAGAAGGGTATAATGCCACAGTATCGCTATCGTGCACAAGATGCGTGAGTAATCCTTTTTCCGACATGTGTGGGACAAAGGTGATCTGAAGCTCAAGGTGGAATTCTGATTTGGCACTCGTGAGACACAGATCCAAACTCTCATAAGGTATGTGGGATAAAGATCCATATGTCGTGCTCAATAGTAGAGGAATAACTAGACAACCGATGGTGAAATGGATCAAGATCCAATACTATACTTATGGAGACCCTGAGTGATCGTGATCGCGTGAGTTAGTATCAGATTGTACCTTGGGGATGTTCTCGTTTTGTGAAGTGTTAAGTTGGAAATCTTGCATGAGTGTCTAGAGTGAGACTCATGTGCGGTCATGATATCCTGGTCAGCATAGTGAGTGGATATCATGTACCATTGGCGACCGGTGATGGAATATGCGAATCGTATCTGGATCGGCTCGATGTGTGATGTGTCTGGTAAGGTATTGCTAGATACTCTGAGTGGAGAAGTATTAATCTTGGTAAAGCATAGACATTTTGTCTTAGGACTGCTAAGGAGTCTATGAAAGAGACGTTCGGAATACAAAGTGCAATTTTTGCATTGTGACTACACTCAGACCGTTGGAAGCACTGCAATGAAGGTTGCAGCCGCCGAGGAAGTCAGTTTAGTGTATGATTCAGAGGTGGCACATACATTAGATGACTGTGTGAATGGAGTGTGGCTATGGGACGATTGTCATATCAGTAAGTCGCACGAGTTATCAGAGGTGATACTACGCTAAGATAATGAAGGTGTATGGTTGGGTAATAGTTGTGTAGAACTGCTAGAGTTATCATGAGCTGCAGTATGTCGTGAAGGGTTCGATATACCGGTTGAGCAAAAAGATTTGTTGGAATGACAGACATAACGGTTATACACTATGAGAATCAGTAACGAAGGACGATTTCTAAGTCAATAAGCATTTGGTTTTCAATGTCCTGAAACAGAAACGTGTGCCTAAGTTGTGGTAGATGAACTATATGGAATGGCAGAGTAAGTAGAGACTTGATTTCGGGGAGTACTCAACCTCGAGTGGTAGTTGGCGACAAATGTGCCTGACGTCTTATCATGCGGTGTGTTGCATGAATCTTGAGGAAGGACTGTTGTTATTCGAGGATTGGGTAAAGCTTAGTGAAGTATTGAAACTAAGTGAATTATGGATATAACGTGACTCAGAGGATTTCAATGTGTGTGAATTGTTGGAATCAGAGTAGCGCAACGGATCGAGGAAGAATCGGATAAGTCTGAGGTAGGAACGAATGGACTATTTGTAGGATTTTATGTTTGGATGAAAGTATCTTCCTAAGGGAAATTGTCGAAGCAGCGTTTCGTTCGTTCTAGTCTCTCAAGGATCACCATAACTCGAGAGGTGTTGTCAATGGACCAGCTTGGGAATACATTTTTGTGGATGGCATGCGGTCCGATGTTCGTAGGTCATCAGTTTAGCTTGCAAGTCACAAGGGTTGGACTGAGTATCAGACCGTCGAAATGCTGAAGGCTAGAGAGGACATTCAGTTGGCACAAGTTCTTTGTGGTTATGCCTTGTGTACTATGATTGTACAGGAAGACTGGTACAATGGTTACAGATCAGTTGTTGAATTTCGCGTCTTATCAGTAGAATCTTGTTCGAAGTTGTCGAATGTCAAGGCTATAGTTGCAAGATGATTACACCTTCGCGGTTTACGGTGACAGTTGTTATGTCTAAACTGGAGTAAGGAGATTCAGTATATAGATAAAGGTAAATTTGGGACAATCATCCTAAGACTTTGGGAACCAGAGGTTAAGACCGAGGAATTTGGAGATCACTTAATGACATTATATGGATTCGAGTGGAGAATAATTTGAAGTGTTTTATCGCAGAAGTGACGTTGTGGCAGTAATTCTCAAATGGAAAGTAATTCAGGGAGCTGAGTGAATCAGTAATGTTTGTTGAATGAGGGTGAACACACCAGAGAATGAAACGAAGGATATCCGACATGAGTGGATTATTAGAGTTTTTGAAGTTCTGGAGATTCAGTGCAGAGCAGTGAAGGTCAAGGACCCTGGAAGGATCTTTCCCCAGATACGTCAGGACGAAGTATCTGGATAAACGTGTTGCTTGAGAGTCAAGGTTCTAACCATGCATAGTGGGACGTAGGTGTTTTGGCAGATTATGTTTCTTCGTACCGAATGATCCTCGAACAGAGTAGTGAGATTATCTAAAGACGAATGTGAGTAACATTCTTTCCCTTGATTGGATAGATGAGAAGGGTTGGTTTCCATGGTAACCGGAAAGAATTCGAGGACGAGATTGGTTAGAAGCAAACCAAATGGCAAGATGGTAATTTTGGCTTAGTTGAGGGGCACATTGGACCTTAACCATTACTTGCATGAGGACTTAAGGCATTGTTTGGTAGTAACTTTTCCAAATCAGAATTTATGAGGGAGAGAGCTTAGAAGCATGGAAAGAAAGAAGAACTCAAGTTCATCATCTCCATTTTCGCAACTATTGATACAGCTCCACTAAATCAGATATAACTCTCAACTCGTAACTCCGATCGTAATGATTCTGGTCCCATTGGAAAGCTAACGAATTTCTCTTCGATTTGCACCTATGGTTCGCATTTATAGCTTCTGTTTTGAAGGAGAAAAACGAGTTTGAAGTTGGGACATGCATGCTGATTGTGTGTTAAAGAGTGGATACGAGTTTGATAAAGATGGAGTGAAACTTTGACTATGGTGAGGGTTCAATGGCTGCATGATCATCCTCTCAACCTCCTTTTTAGCAAGGTGAGTCCTTAGATAGCAACTTGGGTAGAAATTGGGAAATTGCATGTTATGGGGCTATGGTGAGATACACTTGATGCATGATATATGTTCTATGATGATAAAACTATATTGCATGTTGATAGTATACTTGTGTTCCATGTTAATTCTACTAATAATTGATAATGCACTCCTTTGGAATGATATTAGGATGTTAGAAGTGTTTGGATTAGAGTTGGAATTAGTTTGGAACCCTTAAAATGCAGAAAATTCATTTCTGATACAGTGTAATCGGTTACGGGGTTTTGTGTAACCGGTTACACTGCTGAAAATGCAATTCTGGGCTATTTTTCGTGCCCGTAACCGGTTACGGATTTGGCGTAACCCGTTACGCTGGGTTAAAAGGGAAAAATCAGCAAACTTCATAAATTCGTAACTTTCGGCTCGGGTATCGGAATTGCGCAAACTTTATATCATTGGAAAGCTAGCGACGTGTACTTTCTAATAAAATTGATCCCCGAACCAGAATGTTTGATTTAACCATAGTGGAACCCCACTTAGTGAATCAACGAAATAGTATGAGAAATTATGTCTCTATCATTCGATTAATAATTCACATGTTATGCGTGGCATATATTATCTATTGCTTACTATGAATGTGACATCCATATTTGAGAATGTTATGCCATTATGTTTTATACATGAAAACCTGTGGACACCGTCGTTTTGGTTAAACGATTGGTTTGATTGTATTGTTTGTGACCTTGACATTACGTCATATTTCCGTATGCTTGAATCGAAGTGGCCGGAAGGCTAGATTGGGACGCTGCTCCGACTATGTAGTCTATGAGCCCTCCCGGACCGTGTAGTCCAATGGAATAACCCGTTCATGTGTATTGTTCGATATGGTGTGCATCTGAGCTACCGTTGCAGTGTGCTCGTGAGTTTCCGTACGGGGTTCTACTCACTTGCCGTTAACACACTTGCGTGCTCGGTATGGTGGGGTTATGCGGCTATGTAGGCTAATGCATAATGTGGTAACTCACCTCTAGTGAAGTCACGTAGACTAACACTAGGCTTTCACCCGATGGGCTCAGGCGTCAAGGTGGCGGTTTGTACTCGGCGTAACTCACTCGCGTGAAGAAGGTTAACGGAACAATGACGCCATTTAGGCAAAAGTCATCTCGCGGCCATTTAGGCTTGTGCGAACCCGTTTAACCGTCTTGCAGTGTGCTCGTACAAGTCCCTTGACACATAGGCAGGAGGTTACTCATCGAGGATGCATTTATTCCATAATCTAGCCGAGGTTGTTACACTTCTGGATTCCCCGTGTGTGGATGCGGGTTTGCATACTTGTTTGCTATACAGTGTGTATTTGCTTGAGACAAGTCCAATGGTGGACGAGTCACTTTGTTTTTCCCCGTATTTGTACCGGATGTGAGGATAAACCCCGAATCAATGGTGGATTCGATTTTGATGCATGTACCCTGTAGATCCGAGTGGACCCATAGGATAGGAGGACTCACTGAGATTTAGTAATCTCACCCCAATCAACTTATATTTTTTCAGGTGCAGTTTAGTAGCTTTTGGTCAGAAGCAGGTTCGGACTGAAGACTTGGAAGTGGTGTTGGCTCGGAGACCTCGTCAGATCTCTTTTCCGCTGTGCAGATCCATTGAAGACAAATGTTATGAAATTCTTATTAGAATTTCATGTTGTATTGTATTATGGATCTTTCTATATCTAAAGCTTTTGTATGTACTCAGTATCAATTTAACGTTTCATGCATAATATACTAGTCAGTTATGTATGGGGTGTTACATTTGTGGTGGACCTATTCCAAAGAAGTGACTTGATTATTTTTGTATAATTATGAATTATAATTTAATAATGAACTAATCCTAACTTATCATATCTCTATTCGTTTATTAGATAACTTTATTTTGCCAAGATAAAAAAATATTTTAAATATTTTATTCATATATAATGTTCTTGTAAACAAATTTGGAACTCTTAAAAAATTATAAATATTAAATTAATAAAATATTAGAATATGTTTCACTATAATGATTTGATTTTAATATGATTTGAAAATTAGGTTAATAAAAAATTGTATTTGTAATACTTAAAAATTTGTAATTTTTAATATTTTTATATTAAAAAAATTTACAATATAAATGAAATATATAGTTTTAAATGCAATTAGAACATTTTTGGTAATTACAATATGTCCAAGAACAATTTTGATCTAAACTATTCAAACAATATCAATCAATCCTAATGACTTTTACATGAATAGAACCAAACGTAAATTAATTTAGAAAACTCACTTTAAGTTAAAATTAATTTTATGAAAATGAATTCCATTAAATCAATTATGAGAAAACCATACATATAATATTATTTCATATTTCTGAGAAAATGAAATACTACGTACTCAATTATGGTTGAATGAAAAAAAAGTAGAGTACTTGCAACATTGCAACGGCACATGATAGTGTTTATCACTTTCCAAACCACAATTATCGTGTGCTTTGTGCCTTATTTCAATTATTATATACCAAAAACATACCAGCACAAATTAAATTATAATAAAAGAGATGAGTAAATATAATAAAAGCAAACTGTGAATGAAGTGGGTTGGAAAGCAAATTTTTCATTAATGCATTTTCATAAGTTTTCCGTTAATTTTGACACGTAGTTGTGATACTCAAAATTTTATTTCAATTATTCCTTACCCAAAATGTACCAACATATATTAAATTGGAATGGCTGGATTTTCCCAAAAAAGAAAAAGAGAGGAGTAAATAAAAGCAAAATGTGAATTCTTTGATATCAATCATTGTGTTTAAAGTTTGAAAACTAATTTTTCATTTGTGTCTTTTCATAAGTTTTCTTTCATAATTGATACGTTATTACGAAACAACACATAATGGTAAGTTAGGGATATTTAAAACTCAACCAAACAAAATCAAAAACAAAATTATAATAAAAAGGCTTCAACGCTTTTCTTATTTAATGCCAGCTGGCCTACCTGTCACTTTATTCAAATACCTACCTATTAATAGTGGGATGTACAATGTCTCAAGTTCTAGCACGTTTCATATGTTGATTGACTGAGAAGGCAGTTATACAAATTATTGTTTCAATCAAGTGCGTTAAAATATGTTTTACACAACTTTAATTTAACTTACTTATATCAATGATATAATTTTGTGGTGGACCTATTCCAAAGAAGTGACTTGATTATTTTTGTATAATTATGAATTATAATTTAATAATGAACTAATCCTAACTTATCATATCTCTATTCGTTTACTAGATAACTTTATTTTGCCAAGATAAAAAAATATTTTAAATATTTTATTCATATATAATGTTGTTGTAAACAAATTTGGAACTCTTAAAAAATTATAAATATTAAATTAATAAAATATTAGAATATGTTTCACTATAATGATTTGATTTTAATATGATTTGAAAATTAGATTAATAAAAAATTGTATTTGTAATACTTAAAAATTTGTAATTTTTAATATTTTTATTTTAAAAAAATTTACAATATAAATGAAATATATAGTCTTAAATGCAATTAGAACATTTTTGGTAATTACAATATGTCCAAGAACAATTTTGATCTAAACTATTCAAACAATATCAATCAATCCTAATGACTTTTACTTGAATAGAACCAAACGTAAATTAATTTAGAAAACTCACTTTAAGTTAAAATTAATTTTATGAAAATGAATTCCATTAAATCAATTATGAGAAAACCATACATATAATATTATTTCATATTTCTGAGAAAATGAAATACTACGTACTCAATTATGGTTGAATGAAAAAAAAGTAGAGTACTTGCAACATTGCAACAGCACATGATAGTGTTTATCACTTTCCAAACCACAATTATCGTGTGCTTTGTGCCTTATTTCAATTATTATATACCAAAAACATACCAGCACAAATTAAATTATAATAAAAGAGATGAGTAAATATAATAAAAGCAAACTGTGAATGAAGTGGGTTGGAAAGCAAATTTTTCATTAATGCATTTTCATAAGTTTTCCGTTAATTTTGACACGTAGCTGTGATACTCAAAATTTTATTTCAATTATTCCTTACCCAAAATGTACCAACATATATTAAATTGGAATGGCTGGATTTTCCCAAAAAAGAAAAAGAGAGGAGTAAATAAAAGCAAAATGTGAATTCTTTGATATCAATCATTGTGTTTAAAGCTTGAAAACAAAATTTTCATTGATGTCTTTTCATAAGTTTTCTTTCATAATTGATACGTTATTACGAAACAACACATAATGGTAAGTTAGGGATATTTAAAACTCAACCAAACAAAATCAAAGACAAAATTATAATAAAAAGGCAAAATTATAATAAAAAGGCCTCGACGCTTTTCATATTTTTTTCTGCCATTTATTTTATTAGATCAAATGTATAAGTCGCACTATCGAATGTAATAGCATAGCTTTTACTTCCTTGTATATTTTTTCTAAATAATATAACTGCTTATGGGATCTAATAGCTTAGGTTTAATTCCCGCACTTTATTTTCTGTATAAATATTAACTGTTAGATGTATATTAATAAGCTTGCCAAGAATGATTTACTAAGCATTACCGCAACTTAATAAACTTATATTCAATCCTAAGTTTATCAGCCTTTGAATGAAACATATATCTTAAAGAACATAAGAACTAAACGCATATTTAACTTAAAAAAAACAGATGAGTGTCTATTCCTAGTCTCTGCTAGGGTTTGTTTTTCTTCTCCTACTGAGAAGCATTAGTGTCTTTCGTTTTCTTTTCTTGGTTTACAAGTCCATATATCCTGGTTCCTAGAACAGAATGGCAAGCCCGAATTTAGAGGGTTTATCAATCAACGATGAAGGAGAGGAGGATGGATTTTGTTTTGATGCGGATGATGGAGGAAAGGAGGCGGTCGATCTCCGATGGTGTCTAATTGGGAGGTTTTTGTGTGATAGAGCAATACACGTGAGGTCGATGAAGGCGAGGTTAGGAGATTTGTGGAGACCGGTGAAAGGTGTTACTATCAAAGAGGCTAAGGATGGGTTGTTCCTATTTCACTTTGCTCACAATTTAGATATGGAGGCTGCGATTAAAGGCGGACCGTGGACTTTCGACAGTTATCTTCTGATCCTTGAGAGGGTACGGCTAGGGGTACATATCGAGAATATTCCGTTGTTCCATGTTGATTTTTTGGTTCAAATCCATAATCTTCTGACGGGTCTGATGATGGAGAAGGTGGGCAGAACAATGGCAAACTTCATTGGAAGCTTTGTGGAATATGATAAAAACAATAACACTAGCTTTTGGCGACAGTATATGCGGCTGCGAGTTAGGATCGATGTGAGACAGCCATTGAAGCAGCAAACTAGGGTCAAAAATAAAGGAGGAAAATGGTGCATAGTCAAATTCAAGTATGAAAAACTCAGCCTATTTTGTTTTGTCTGTGGCATTCTGGGACATTCAGAGAATAAATGTGAAATTAGATTTTCCATGGAAGAAGATGATGGTTCAAGAGGATGGTCAAATGATCTAAGGGCGGATCTTCGACGGTCTGGTGGAGGATCGTCATCCAAATGGCTAAAGGAATAATCTGGCGAAAATGATAGTGGAAAGAGCAAATTTCAGGCGCGTGAAAACCACTCCCAAAGAGGGATGCGTGAGGTTGACAGATCGCAAGATGAGGAAGAACAAAATCACGTTACACTCTCATGCAGCAATTAATGAGAATATTGATAATAATTCCAATTTAATGTCAAGGTTTCCTGGTACCATTATTAATATTAATGAGCACAATTTCAATCAAGATGACCCTGTTATTAGTGGCCACGTCATACCTCATTTTAGTGCCATTCAAACCACATCTCAGCAATCAATGCTAAATAATAACCAACCTATACTGAGCCTAACAACAAAACCCACCGTTCCCACTTTTACGGTACTAGAAAAGAACACATTTAGGGGACCCACACTAGGTAATTCTAAACCTACACACCATTTGTTAACCTCCCAGTTGAACGTGAATGCCCAAGAAATCCAAAAACATGCAAACCATGCAAATCCTTCCATGAACCATACCCCATGCCCCCATTCACAAAATAACCAAGACACTATTGACACTAATATTACACCATTCCAAACACTTTCTTCTCTCAATCCAAAGCCTTACAAATTCAAAACAAAACCCATAAACCAGAAATCCAACCACCTCAAACAGAACCTATTGCATTCAAACTTGAATCTCATAAAGCTTAACCAAACAACTATACCACCAAGCCATGAAATTAAGCTAAACATGCTACCAAATGCTCTGAGCAGTGCTAACATGCACAGTGATGCTGATCAATCTGAGAAGAAGAGAAGAAGAGCGACAAACCAAAGTATTGAAGCGGAGGAAAGTGGTTCATCTCAGCATTTTTTATCGGCAAGTCCTGGCAGCCAGGACTTCCGGGACTAATGAAAATACTCAGTTGGAATTGCCGGGGACTGAGCAACCCGAGAGCAATTCCTAACCATCGAAAGTTGGCTCACGAACACCGTCCCGAAGTTTTATTTCTGTCTAAAACTTTGGCTAAATCTCAAAAGTTGGAACACATTAGAGTGATACTTAAATTCGAAGCTTGCTTATCTATTGATGTTGAGGGGAGAAGTGGAGGCATCACGGTTCTGTGGAGAGATAGTGCTCAATGCAGTGTCGTAAATTTTACGAGAAACTTTGTTAATATTCTTATTAAAGATGAATCGAAGGGAGACTGGCGATTAACCTGCTACTATGGATTTCTTGAAAGAGGTAGGAGGAAACAAGTGTGGGACATGTTACGCGATATTCGTGATATGTCGAATGTTCCTTGGTGCGTCATTGGTGATTTTAATGATCTTTTATCTCAGCAAGATAAAAGAGGGAATCATGAACATCCTAATTGGTTGTGTGTAGGGTTCCGCCAAGTTGTGAATGATTGTGACCTTAATGATATCCCAATAGAAGGACACCAATTCACGTGGATAAAAAGTCGAGGCACGGATCATGTGATTGAAGAGAGATTGGATAGAGCCCTTGCTAACTCGGACTGGCTGAGTCTTTTTCCTAATGTTAGACTTCGAAATCTTATCGCATCTCACTCGGATCACAGCCCAATTCTCCTTTGTTGTGACCCGGTGCAGCGGAGGAATTCGAAACACCGGTTTAAATTTGAAAACTGTTGGCTATAGGAGGAAGGTATCAGAGATGTTGTGCATCAAAGATGGACAAATGGGATTAGTCCTGACGTAGTTCATCGCATCTCGTCGTGTGCGGAGGAGCTGGAGAAATGGAACAAGAAACGTAGTAGGAAACAGAAAGAAGAGTTAGAGGTTTATAAGGCAATTATGGAAAACTGTCGTGGCAACCATGACCCTGCATCATTTAAACAGTTCTGTGATGCTCAAGTTGAATACAACAAATTGCTTATCCTTGAAGACACTTACTGGAAGCAGAGGGCGAAAATGCACCGGCTTCGCGAGGGAGATCTCAATACCAAGTTTTTCCATTTGTCAGCTACAGCTAGAAGAAATTCCCAAAAAATTGATATGCTTATGAATGAAAACATGGAAGAAGTCAGAGATCATATGGGAATTTGTGAGGTTGCTAAAAATTACTTTACTGAGTTGTTCACAGCTAAGGAAGGTAATTATGATCCGATTTTAAATTTTATACAGGCCTCGATTACGGAGGAAGATAATGACAAAATGTTACGACATGTATCAAAGGAGGAATTACATGCGGCGTTACTTGAGATGCATCCTGACAAATCTCTGGGACCGGATGGCTTCAATCCGGATTTTTACCAAAAATTCAGGGAGTTGTGTAGTGATAACATATTTGAGGCAGTTACGCATTGGTTGGATAGGGGCTTCTTTCCGTCATCGATTAATGAAACTAATGTTTGCCTCATTCCTAAGACCGTTAATCCTAATGATATGAAGAACCTCAGGCCTATTTCTCTTTGCAATGTGGTATACAAAATGGTTTGAAGATGCTGGCTAATAGGATGAAAAGTTGTTTGGCAAAATGTGTATCGGAAGAACAATCGGCATTTGTTGAAGGTCAGTCAATCCTTGACAACGCTATGATCGCCATTGAGATCATTCATGCGCTTAAGAGGAAGGTTAAAGGGAATACTGGCCACTTAGCCCTCAAGATCGACATTAGCAAGGCTTATGATAGAGTGGATTGGGGATTCTTGAAAGGTATTCTTAAGAAGATGGGTTTTGCAGAGAAGTGGATTCAGTGGATGATGATATGTGTTACATTGGTACACTATTCTGTTCTTGTGAATTCGGACAGCGTTGGACCTATTAAACCAGGAAGAGGATTGAGGCAAGGGGACCCACTCTCCCCTTACCTGTTTATTCTTATAACTGAAGGCCTTTCAACCCTCATAGAGGGGCGGTGGCAAAGGGAGATATCCATGGAGTCCAGATATGCAGAGGGGCACGTAGTGTGTTCCATCTGCTTTTTGCTGACGATTGTTTTTAGTTTTGTAGGTCCAATTTAGACGAGGTGCGCCATCTTATGCAGTTGATTAATACTTATGCGGAGGCTTCTGGTCAGGAAATTAATCTGGCCAAATCAGAAGTGTTTTTCAGCCGTAACCTAAGTATGGCTGCCCAGGAGGATCTTGCACGTATTATGGGGGTTCGTCATGTGTTTTGGGCCTTCCCTCTATGATTGGGAGGAGTAAAAAAGCTACATTTGCATTTTTAAAGGATCGTATTTGGAAGAGAATTAATTCTTGGCGAGGTAGATCGTTATCCAAAGCGGGTAAAGAGGTTATGATAATGTCCTTCCTTCAATCAATTCCGGCATACATCATGAGTATCTTTATCATCCCTGATAATGTTGTGCAAGATATTGAGAAAATGTTGAATTCCTTTTGGTGGGGAGGAGGTAATAATAATAATAATAAAGGTATCAAGTGGTTGGCGTGGGATAAATTGTCTTGTAGTAAGAAGGAAGGAGGTTTGGGGTTTCGAGACTTTAGATCGTTTAATATGGCTATGGTGGCTAAACAGGGATGGCAAATATTGAATAAACCAATGTCCCTTGTATCCAGGATATTTAAAGCAAGGTACTTTCCTTGATGTTCTTTTTTTGATGCCAATTTGGGTAGTAACCCGAGTTTTGTTTGGAGAAGTATTTGGAAATCCAGATATGTCCTAACGCTTGGCTGCAGGTGGAGTATAGGGGGTGGGAGTCACATTAAGGCAATGAACGAACCTTGGCTTCGAGGGAAGAAAGATGGTTTTGTGGATGGCCCTCAAGGACAAGGTGCGTATAATATTACTGTTAAAAATCTTATGCTGCCTAATGTTAAACAATGGGAAGTGCGACTGATAAGAGATCTTTTTGATAATACAGTTGCGGAAGTTATCTTACAGGTCCCGTTGGTTGAGGATGTGATAGAGGACAAGTTGATATGGAAGGAGGAGAAGAATGGAATATATAGTGTGAGATCTGGGTATAGGCTGTGGAGGGAAGACCAGGTGAAACATATGAGGAGGGGAGAAGAGGAGAATTGGTGTAGCCTTTGGAACATCAAGGCCCCCCCACGAGTTAAGCACTTCCTGTGGAGAATTTGCAAGGGTTGTTTACCAACTCGAATAAGACTCCAAAAATATCATGTTCAGTGTCCGACAGGTTGTCAGTTTTGTGATGCCAATATTGAAGATGATTGGCATATTTTGTTTGCTTGTAGCACTACTATCCAATGTTGGAGGGCAGCAGGTTTGTACTCCATAATTGAATCTCGATTAACTTCTTTTGATGATGCCAGAGCTCTTATTTTTGACATATGTAGTAGGGAGGATAAGAAGATTGTCGGGAGAGTGGCTGTTATGTTAGAGGTGATTTGGAGGAATAGAAATAATAAATTATGGAATAATGAGCAGGAGGATGCTACAACTCTTGGTTTAATATCGCTTAGTAATTGGCAGGCTTGGTTGGCGGCGCAGAAGGCCCAGATTACAGATAACCACCCCCAACACCCTTCGAAATGGGATCCTCCGAATCTTGGGTGGTTCAAGTGTAATGTTGACGCAGGTTTCAATTCTCAAAAAGGCACCACGAATAGAGGATGGTGTGTTCGTGATAATTTTGGCCACTTTATATTTGCAGGTGCTGCCTGGGATGTTGGTACTTACTCTATTTTGGAAGCGGAAGTCATGGCACTTAAAGAAGCAATCCTTGGAGCTATAAACTTGAATCTCCGACAAGTTATTTTTGAAAGTGATTCCCAAATGGTAGTTCAAGCTCTTCGAACGAAGCATTCGGGTAGCTCCGAGTTTAGTCTTATTGTGTCTTCTTTACAAAACTTATTGCTTTCTTTCCCTAACTTTGAGGTAAAGTTTATTAAGCGCCAAGCGAATTCGGTTGCCCACTCGTTAGCGAAGGCGGCCAATTCTTGGTCTAGGCGTAGTAATTTTCATTTGATACCTCCTTGTATTGAACATCTTTTGATTAATGATATGAGTTAAGTTTGTTTGTGTAAAAAAAAAAAGAACTAAACGCACATAAACACAACAAAATAATCACATTAAAAAGACCACATTATCATTGGACTTCACGTGTTCTAATTCAAAGAAGTTTTGTTCATGGTGGGTATGACAATAACTAAAAACAAAGAACTTAGATTATACATTTTTAAAATTAGAAACTAATAAAAATATAAATATAAGAAATCAATAAATTCATGAACAATCTTTCAAATGCTGGTGATCTTCAGTGTAACGAATCTCAACTTTATCTTTGAAAAAACAATGGAAATAAGGGCAAAGTGTGTAAGGTGTCCCAACCAAATCTCTAGAATTTGTTTCTTGTTTGGAAAATGGTTTCTTTTTTTTCTTAAATAGTTGCTCCCTTAGTGATTAGGTCAACCTTAATCATCCATGAAAGTTTAGCTGAAAGAGCAAAACATATTCTATTGTGTGGACCAAGATACTACAGCTTTGCATATGGTGTGAAAGATCTTTGTTCTTTTCTGTGCAAATCTCATTCCTACCTATATCTTCAATCTCAACAATAAAATCATTCATTGGAAAATTGATAGAGGATGATCGCTAGATTTTAGTTTATTTAGTAATTTTATTTATATGGCTATTTAGTTGGACTCTTATTAGTATTGGGGCTTTGGGCTTTTAGGTTTATTATCCATTATTAGTGTTATATATTGTACTTTCATAGAGACATTAGGTATGAAATGAATGAAAAATTTTATCTTTATTTTAACTCTCTTAGATAGCTTTTAGTGTTCTTTCTTTGTACCCATAGTTCATAGTCTTGATAGGAAAATCTTCCTATCAATTGGTGCTTTCATCCATGTACACAAATCCTCCTATGGATTATCTTTATCATACACCTTCATATCATCCGTGGAATATTCCTCCTATCTATCCCACAAACCATTCTTTTCCATCTCCTACCACATCTTCATTTCCATCTTTTCCATGGGAACTCTTTACACCTTGTTACACTCATGTTGAATCATCATCAAGTTTGTATCTAAATCATGGGTATTAACCACATCCACCTAATACTAACCCATATTCATCCTATTCAACATCTCATTATTCATACCTCTACAATAATTATCACCAACTACTCCAACCAACAAACATCTTCATAATTAGTCATAAATATCATAACCACTACAATATTGGAAGAGATTTTGAGAAACATTTTCGAGTGGTTCATCCCTATTTTAAGAAATCATCAAAAAAATCCCAAAACCACCATATTCCAAAGTGAGAACTAATCAATGGAGATGACCACCAAAAATCCGACATCGTTCATTTCTGATACATTCTTCAACACCACTATTTGGGGCTTCTGCAACCAACACACATAACTTCTCTTCACGTTTGGATTACCATCAAAGTTATTTGGATAAATAACTATCATCAAGGGATTTAGATGAAAAACTGGAGTCAAATCTGGAACCAACTAAATTCATGATAGAAAAAAGTTGTATTACTGAAGAGGACCTAGAAGAATCATCTGATCCAGACTCAAGAAAACTCATTGAAGAGACTTATTTTCATGAAGCTTTTGTTGTGGAATGAGTCAATGAAGTTGTCCCTGAAATGGTTATAACCCTTTTGCATGATCGGAAGCAACAACATATGCTGGTGATTTCTTATGCGGCATCTGCAAAATCATGCAAGAATAACAAAATTGTTGCTATTAAAGGTGAATTCTCCGTACCCACAAACTCAATCACAGTTAATATATGCTACGCCTACTAGTACTAGAGTTGATATATACTGAAATGCAAGTAGTACATCAAACCCGTGTTACAGTTTGGTTCAGGAAATTTTATTAATGCCAGCTGTCCTACCTGTCACTTTATTCAAATACCTACCTATTAATAGTGGGATGTACAATGTCTCAAATTCTAGCACGTTTCATATGTTGATTGGCTGAAAAGGCAGTCATACAAATTATTGTTTCAATCAAGTGCGTAAATATATGTTTTACACAACTTTAATTTAACTTACTTATATCAATGATATAATTTTGTTGTGGACCTATTCCAAAGAAATACTACGTACTCAATTATGGTTGAATGAAAAAAAAGTAGAGTACTTGCAACATTGCAACAGCACATGATAGTGTTTATCACTTTCCAAACCACAATTATCGTGTGCTTTGTGCCTTATTTCAATTATTGTATACCAAAAACATACCAGCACAAATTAAATTATAATAAAAGAGATGAGTAAATATAATAAAAGCAAACTGTGAATGAAGTAGGTTGGAAAGAAAATTTTTCATTAATGCATTTTCATAAGTTTTCCGTTAATTTTGACACGTTGCTGTGATACTCATAACTTTATTTCAATTATTCCTTACCCAAAATGTACCAACATATATTAAATTGGAATGGCTGGATTTTCCCAAAAAAGAAAAAGAGAGGAGTAAATAAAAGAAAAATGTGAATTCTTTGATATCAATCATTGTGTTTAAAGCTTGAAAACAAATTTTTCATTGGTGTCTTTTCATAAGTTTTCTTTCATAATTGATACGTTATTACGAAACAACACATAATGGTAAGTTAGGGATATTTAAAACTCAACCAAACAAAATCAAAGACAAAATTATAATAAAAAGGCAAAATTATAATAAAAAGGCTTCAACGCTTTTCTTATTTAATGCCAGCTGGCCTACCTGTCACTTTATTCAAATACCTACCTATTAATAGTTGGATGTACAATGTCTCAAATTCTAGCACGTTTTATATGTTGATTGGCTGAGAAGGCAGTTATACAAATTATTGTTTCAATCAAGTGCGTAAAAATATGTTTTACACAACTTTAATTTATTATACTTATATCAATGATATAATTTTATGGTGGACCTATTCCAAAGAAGTAACTTAATTATTTTGGTATAATTATGAATTATATTTTAATAATGAACTAATCCTAACTTATCATATCTCTAATCGTTTACTAGATACCTTTATTTTGCCAAGATAAAAAAATATTTTAAATATTTTATTCATATATAATGTTGTTGTAAACAAATTTGGAACTCTTCAAAAATTATAAATATTAAATTAATAAAATATTAGAATATGTTTCACTATAATGATTTGATTTTAATATGATTTGAAAATAAGATTAATAAAAAATTGTTTTTGTAATACTTAAAAATTTGTAATTTTTAATATTTTTATTTTAAAGAAGTTTATAATATAAATGAAATATATAGTTTTAAATGCAATTAGAACATTATTGGTAATTACAATATGTCCAAGAACAATTTTGATCTAAACTATTCAAACAATATCAATCAATCCTAATGACTTTTACATGAATAGAACCAAACGTAAATTAATTTACAAAATTTACTTTAAGTTAAAATTAATTTTATGAAAATTAATTCCATTAAATCAATTATGAGAAAACCATACATATAATAATATTTCATATTTCTGAGAAAATGAAATACTACGTACTCAATTATGGTTGAATGAAAAAAAAGTAGAGTACTTGCAACATTGCAACAGCACATGATAGTGTTTATCACTTTCCAAACCACAGTTATTGTGTGTTTTATGCCTTATTTCAATTATTATATACCAAAAACATACCAGCAGAAATTAAATTATAATAAAAGAGATGAGTAAATATAATAAAAGCAAACTGTGAATGAAGTGGGTTGGAAAGCAAATTTTTCATTGATGCATTTTCATAAATTTTCCGTTAATTTTTACACGTAGCTGTGATACTCATAACTTTATTTCAATTATTCCTTACCCAAAATGTACCAACATATATTAAATTGGAATGGCTGGATTTTCCCAAAAAAGAAAAACAGAGGAGTAAATAAAAGCAAAATGTGAATTCTTTCATATCAATCATTGTGTTTAAAGTTTGAAAACAAATTTTTCATTTGTGTCTTTTCATAAGTTTTCTTTCATAATTAATACGTTTTTACGAAACAACACATAATGGTAAGTTAGGGATATTTAAAACTCAACCAAACAAAATCAAAAACAAAATTATTATAATAAAAAGACAAAATTATAATAAAAAGGCTTCAACGCTTTTCTTAGTTAATGCCACCTGGCCTACCTGTCACTTTATTCAAATACCTACCTATTAATAGTGGGATGTACAATGTCTCAAATTCTAGCACGTTTCATATGTTGATTGGCTGAGAAGGCAGTTATACAAATTATTGTTTCAATCAAGTGCGTAAAAATATGTTTTACACAACTTTAATTTATTTTACTTATATCAATGATATAATTTTGTGGTGGACCTATTCCAAAGAAGTAACTTAATTATTTTGGTATAATTATGAATTATAATTTAATAATGAACTAATCCTAACTTATCATATCACTAATCGTTTACTAGATACCTTTATTTTGCCAAGATAAAAAAATATTTTAAATATTTTATTCATATATAATGTTGTTGTAAACAAATTTGGAACTCTTCAAAAATTATAAATATTAAATTAATAAAATATTAGAATATGTTTCACTATAATGATTTGATTTTAATATGATTTGAAAATTAGATTAATAAAAATTGTTTTTGTAATACTTAAAAATTTGTAATTTTTAATATTTTTATTTTAAAACAATTTATAATGTAAATGAAATATATAGTTTTAAATGCAATTAGAACATTTTTGGTAATTACAATATGTCCAAGAACAATTTTGATCTAAACTATTCAAACAATATCAATCAATCCGAATGACTTTTACATGAGTAGAACCAAACGTAAATTAATTTACAAAATTTACTTTAAGTTAAAATTAATTTTATGAAAATAAATTCCATTAAATCAATTATGAGAAAACCATACATATAATAATATTTCATATTTCTGAGAAAATAAAATACTACGTACTCAATTATGGTTGAATGAAAAAAAATAGAGTACTTGCAACATTGCAACAGCACATGACAGTGTTTATCACTTTCCAAACCACAGTTATTGTGTGCTTTATGCCTTATTTCAATTATTATATACCCAAAACATACCAGCACAAATTAAATTATAATAAAAGAGATGAGTAAATATAATAAAAGCAAATTGTGAATGAAGTGGGTTGGAAAGCAAATTTTTCATTGATGCATTTTCATAAATTTTCCGTTAATTTTGACACGTAGCTGTGATACTCATAACATTATTTCAATTATTCCTTACCCAAAATGTACCAACATATATTAAATTGGAATGGCTGGATTTTCCCAAAAAAGAAAAAGAGGGGAGTAAATAAAAGCAAAATGTGAATTCTTTCATATCAATCATTGTGTTTAAAGTTTGAAAACAAATTTTTCATTTGTGTCTTTTCATAAGTTTTCTTACATAATTGATACGTTTTTACGAAACAACACATAATGGTAAGTTAGGGATATTTAAAACTCAACCAAACAAAATCAAAAACAAAATTATAATAAAAAGACAAAATTATAATAAAAAGGCTTCAACGCTTTTCTTAGTTAATGCCACCTGGCCTACCTGTCACTTTATTCAAATACCTACCTATTAATAGTGGGATGTACAATGTCTCAAATTCTAGCACGTTTCATATGTTGATTGGCTGAGAAGGCAGTTATACAAATTATTGTTTCAATCAAGTGCGTAAAAATATGTTTTACACAACTTTAATTTATTTTACTTATATCAATGATATAATTTTGTGGTGGACCTATTCCAAAGAAGTAACTTAATTATTTTGGTATAATTATGAATTATAATTTAATAATGAACTAATCCTAACTTATCATATCTCTAATCGTTTACTAGATACCTTTATTTTGCCAAGATAAAAAAATATTTTAAATATTTTATTCATATATAATGTTGTTGTAAACAAATTTGGAACTCTTCAAAAATTATAAATATTAAATTAATAAAATATTAGAATATGTTTCACTATAATGATTTGATTTTAATATGATTTGAAAATTAAATTAATAAAAAATTGTTTTTGTAATACTTAAAAATTTGTAATTTTTAATTTTTTTATTTTAAAGAAATTTATAATATAAATGAAATATATAGTTTTAAATGCAATTAGAATATTTTTGGTAATTACAATATGTCCAAGGACAATTTTGATCTAAACTATTCAAACAATATCAATCAATCCTAATGACTTTTACATGAATAGAACCAAACGTAAATTAATTTACAAAATTTACTTTAAGTTAAAATTAATTTTATGAAAATGAATTCCATTAAATCAATTATGAGAAAACCATACATATAATAATATTTCATATTTCTGAGAAAATGAAATACTACGTACTCAATTATGGTTGAATGAAAAAAAAGTAGAGTCCTTGCAACATTGCAACAGCACAGGATAGTGTTTATCACTTTCCAAACCACAGTTATTGTGTGCTTTATGCCTTATTTCAATTATTATATACCAAAAACATACCAGCACAAATTAAATTATAATAAAAGAGATGAGTAAATATAATAAAAGCAAACTGTGAATGAAGTGGGTTGGAAAGCAAATTTTTCATTGATGCATTTTCATAAATTTTCCGTTAGTTTTTACACGTAGCTGTGATACTCATAACTTTATTTCAATTATTCCTTACCCAAAATGTACCAACATATATTAAATTGGAATGACTGGATTTTCCCAAAAAAGAAAAAGAGAGGAGTAAATAAAAGCATAATGTGAATTCTTTGATATCAATCATTGTGTTTAAAGCTTGAAAACAAAGTTTTCATTATTGTCTTTTCATAAAATTTCTTTCATAATTGATACGTTATTACGAAACAACACATAATGGTAAGTTAGGGATATTTAAAACTCAACCAAACAAAATCAAAGACAAAATTATAATAAAAAGGCAAAATTATAATAAAAAGGTTTCAACGCTTTTCTTATTTAATGCCAGCTGGCCTACCTGTCACTTTATTCAAATACCTACCTATTAATAGTGGGATGTACAATGTCTCAAATTCTAGCACGTTTCATATGTTGATTGGCTGAGAAGGCAGTCATACAAATTATTGTTTCAATCAAGTGCGTAAAAATATGTTTTACACAACTTTAATTTAACTTACTTATATCAATGATAGTTATTTGTGGTGGACCTATTCCAAAGAAGTGACTTGATTATTTTTGTATATTTATGAATTATAATTTAATAATGAACTAATCCTAACTTATCATATCTCTATTCGTTTACTAGAAACCTTTATTTTGCCAAGATAAAAAAATATTTTAAATATTTTATTCATATATAATGTTGTTGTAAACAAATTTGGAACTCTTCAAAAATTATAAATATTAAATTAATAAAATATTAGAATATGTTTCACTATAATGATTTGATTTTAATATGATTTGAAATTTAGGTTAATAAAAAATTGTTTTTGTAATACTTAAAAATTTGTAATTTTTAATATTTTTATTTTAAAAAAATTTATAATGTAAATGAAATATATAGTTTTAAATGCAATTAGAACATTTTTGGTAATTACAATATGTCCAAGAACAATTTTGATCTAAACTATTCAAACAATATCAATCAATCCGAATGACTTTTACATGAGTAGAACCAAACGTAAATTAATTTACAAAATTTACTTTAAGTTAAAATTAATTTTATGAAAATAAATTCCATTAAATCAATTTTGAGAAAACCATACATATAATAATATTTCATATTTCTGAGAAAATAAAATACTACGTACTCAATGATGGTTTAATGAAAAAAAATAGAGTACTTGCAACATTGCAACAGCACAGGATAGTGTTTATCACTTTCCAAACCACAGTTATTGTGTGCTTTATGCCTTATTTCAATTATTATATACCAAAAACATACCAGCACAAATTAAATTATAATAAAAGAGATGAGTAAATATAATAAAAGCAAACTGTGAATGAAGTGGGTTGGAAAGCAAATTTTTCATTGATGCATTTTCATAAATTTTCCGTTAGTTTTTACACGTAGCTGTGATACTCATAACTTTATTTCAATTATTCCTTACCCAAAATGTACCAACATATATTAAATTGGAATGACTGGATTTTCCCAAAAAAGAAAAAGAGAGGAGTAAATAAAAGCATAATGTGAATTCTTTGATATCAATCATTGTGTTTAAAGCTTGAAAACAAAGTTTTCATTATTGTCTTTTCATAAAATTTCTTTCATAATTGATACGTTATTACGAAACAACACATAATGGTAAGTTAGGGATATTTAAAACTCAACCAAACAAAATCAAAGACAAAATTATAATAAAAAGGCAAAATTATAATAAAAAGGTTTCAACGCTTTTCTTATTTAATGCCAGCTGGCCTACCTGTCACTTTATTCAAATACCTACCTATTAATAGTGGGATGTACAATGTCTCAAATTCTAGCACGTTTCATATGTTGATTGGCTGAGAAGGCAGTCATACAAATTATTGTTTCAATCAAGTGCGTAAAAATATGTTTTACACAACTTTAATTTAACTTACTTATATCAATGATAGTTATTTGTGGTGGACCTATTCCAAAGAAGTGACTTGATTATTTTTGTATATTTATGAATTATAATTTAATAATGAACTAATCCTAACTTATCATATCTCTATTCGTTTACTAGAAACCTTTATTTTGCCAAGATAAAAAAATATTTTAAATATTTTATTCATATATAATGTTGTTGTAAACAAATTTGGAACTCTTCAAAAATTATAAATATTAAATTAATAAAATATTAGAATATGTTTCACTATAATGATTTGATTTTAATATGATTTGAAATTTAGGTTAATAAAAAATTGTTTTTGTAATACTTAAAAATTTGTAATTTTTAATATTTTTATTTTAAAAAAATTTATAATGTAAATGAAATATATAGTTTTAAATGCAATTAGAACATTTTTGGTAATTACAATATGTCCAAGAACAATTTTGATCTAAACTATTCAAACAATATCAATCAATCCGAATGACTTTTACATGAGTAGAACCAAACGTAAATTAATTTACAAAATTTACTTTAAGTTAAAATTAATTTTATGAAAATAAATTCCATTAAATCAATTTTGAGAAAACCATACATATAATAATATTTCATATTTCTGAGAAAATAAAATACTACGTACTCAATGATGGTTTAATGAAAAAAAATAGAGTACTTGCAACATTGCAACAGCACAGGATAGTGTTTATCACTTTCCAAACCACAGTTATTGTGTGCTTTATGCCTTATTTCAATTATTATATACCAAAAACATACCAGCACAAATTAAATTATAATAAAAGAGATGAGTAAATATAATAAAAGCAAACTGTGAATGAAGTGGGTTGGAAAGCAAATTTTTCATTGATGCATTTTCATAAATTTTCCGTTAGTTTTTACACGTAGCTGTGATACTCATAACTTTATTTCAATTATTCCTTACCCAAAATGTACCAACATATATTAAATTGGAATGACTGGATTTTCCCAAAAAAGAAAAAGAGAGGAGTAAATAAAAGCATAATGTGAATTCTTTGATATCAATCATTGTGTTTAAAGCTTGAAAACAAAGTTTTCATTATTGTCTTTTCATAAAATTTCTTTCATAATTGATACGTTATTACGAAACAACACATAATGGTAAGTTAGGGATATTTAAAACTCAACCAAACAAAATCAAAGACAAAATTATAATAAAAAGGCAAAATTATAATAAAAAGGTTTCAACGCTTTTCTTATTTAATGCCAGCTGGCCTACCTGTCACTTTATTCAAATACCTACCTATTAATAGTGGGATGTACAATGTCTCAAATTCTAGCACGTTTCATATGTTGATTGGCTGAGAAGGCAGTCATACAAATTATTGTTTCAATCAAGTGCGTAAAAATATGTTTTACACAACTTTAATTTAACTTACTTATATCAATGATAGTTATTTGTGGTGGACCTATTCCAAAGAAGTGACTTGATTATTTTTGTATATTTATGAATTATAATTTAATAATGAACTAATCCTAACTTATCATATCTCTATTCGTTTACTAGAAACCTTTATTTTGCCAAGATAAAAAAATATTTTAAATATTTTATTCATATATAATGTTGTTGTAAACAAATTTGGAACTCTTCAAAAATTATAAATATTAAATTAATAAAATATTAGAATATGTTTCACTATAATGATTTGATTTTAATATGATTTGAAATTTAGGTTAATAAAAAATTGTTTTTGTAATACTTAAAAATTTGTAATTTTTAATATTTTTATTTTAAAAAAATTTATAATGTAAATGAAATATATAGTTTTAAATGCAATTAGAACATTTTTGGTAATTACAATATGTCCAAGAACAATTTTGATCTAAACTATTCAAACAATATCAATCAATCCGAATGACTTTTACATGAGTAGAACCAAACGTAAATTAATTTACAAAATTTACTTTAAGTTAAAATTAATTTTATGAAAATAAATTCCATTAAATCAATTTTGAGAAAACCATACATATAATAATATTTCATATTTCTGAGAAAATAAAATACTACGTACTCAATGATGGTTGAATGAAAAAAAATAGAGTACTTGCAACATTGCAACAGCACATGATAGTGTTTATCACTTTCCAAACCACAGTTATCGTGTGCTTTATGCCTTATTTCAATTATTATATACCCAAAACATACCAGCACAAATTAAATTATAATAAAAGAGATGAGTAAATATAATAAAAGCAAATTGTGAATGAAGTGGGTTGGAAAGCAAATTTTTCATTGATGCATTTTCATAAATTTTCCGTTAATTTTGACACGTAGCTGTGATACTCATAACTTTATTTCAATTATTCCTTACCCAAAATGTACCAACATATATTAAATTGGAATGGCTGGATTTTTGTAATATCCTAATATTATTTCAAGAGACTAAATATTAGGAATAACTATTTAGTTAGAATGTAACTAAATGGCACTTTGGTAAATAAAGTTTAGTTGGGGGATACTTTAGTCTTTGCACTCTATCTAAGTCTTAAGGGTTGTTTGGTTTGGAATAATTCTGATTTTTAGAAGCCAAAAACAGAATTGTGGAGAGTAGAAGAGGAAGAACGTGAAACAAGAAGGAAGGAGAGGAAGACCCATTGCCAACTTCAACTTTCAGCCTTGCATGCACCTTTGATCCATCAACCTTCATCATCTACTTCTGATTTTCAGAGCTTCTTCCTCAGCCTAATCAGGTGAGTCTCATAGATAGAGACCTTGGGGAATATTTTGGGGGTTTATGCTAATTTTGGGGATTAAGGGTTTGTGAGTAAATGCTTTGATCCTCATTCCTTTGCATGTGTTAGACCTTGTTGGTAGCAATAATTCGTTTACATATTGTTTCTATGTCTCATTTTCATTTAAGAATGGATGCATGTCGAAATTTGGGGCTTGGGGACCCCAAATACGTTTCTGCATTTTTGCTGATTTTGCAGAGTTCGCTGCAGCGAACTTTCATTCGCTGTAGCGAATGATTCGCTGTAGCGAACTGTGTAGCGAATAAACCTGGGAGTTGAATTAATTCATTCGCTGTAGCGAACTTTCCTTCGCTGTAGCGAATCGGGGCTTCGCTGTAGCGAATCGGGGCTTCGCTGGGAGTTCGCTGTAGCGAACTAACCTGGATTTGAGAAAGTTTGCTTCTGTTTGAGTTCGCTGTAGCGAACAGAAGTTCGCTGTAGCGAACTAGTCTGATGCAGAATTGATATTTCCCCTATTTGAGTGCAGTTTCGCTTCGTATCGGAACCGAAGGCCTCTAATGACTTGTATGATATGTTAGTGCATGTTCTAAGTGTATGAGACTAATATATGATCACCATCTTACTTGTATGCATGTATGTTTAAGAGATGCAATTGTTGATTGTGTTATGATGTGATCGTTTCCTTTCTCGTTCGTTCCGGTTGAACGTTCGGAGACACTTTGCCCCTGTGGCCTGATTGTGTTATGGTATGCTGAATCGGAGTGGGCCTAGGCTATTAGGGGGTAAATCGCATAGAACACTTGATACCGTTGCGATGTGCTTGTGCGGGCCGAAGGGGGCACTTCCACACTTACAGTACACATCAGCGTTCTCGGTATGTTCTACACACCTGAGCTACCATTGCGATGTGCATGTGGAGGTCTTATAGGCGTTTCTCCACTAGCGGTTACACATCGGCGTGCTTGGTATGGTGGAGAAGTAATGCCATGTAGGCAACATTACTTTCGATTCGCCTCTAGTGATGCCACGTAGGCAAGATCACTAGGCTTTCGCCCGGTGGGCTCGTGTTGTCAAGATGGCGTTTTGTACTGAGCTGGCTGGGTCCCTCACACATGCGTTTTGATGGTTGACGAGGCTGTGACGCCATGTAGGAAATGTCACCGCTGCAACTCGTCGCAAACGGTGTGCCACTTAGGACTCGTTTGTTCCATCTTGCGGTGTGCCGGTACAAGTCTCTTGACGCGATGCACGGGTGTAACTCACCGAGGGTGTGGATTGCGTAGCCTAATGAGCGGGCTGTAACTTGCTCCTGGATTCCTCGTACATGGGTACGGGTTTGCATACGGTGGTTTTGATTGTGTGATTATCTTTGTAGCCACATTGGATAGTTATGGGACTTCTAATGGTGGTATACCTTGTTTGTACTTGTACCTAGCCGTGAGGTAACCCGGATTCTCGGTGGATCCATTGATTGCATGCTCCTTGTAGAACCGAGTGAACCCGTAAGATAGAGAGACTCACTGAGATTTAGTAATCTCACCCCATTCCAATTATTCTTTTCCAGGTGGTTCGAGGCAGGATCGTGGGAAGGGTAAGATGCCTTAGCTTCGAGATGGTGTTTCTTGGCGATGCGTTCTTTTATAGTTCTTGATATTTTGTACTATCATCTTTTGTACTATGGATATGTATTCGTACCAGTTGGAACTCATGTATTTTGGCCATAACAGTTTGGGCTTTTGTACTTGTACTTATATATTATCCACTCCGCTGCTTATGTTTATGATTTTCGAGTACCATTCTAATGCCATATACGTATATCCTAGGCAATGTATGTATGGGGTGTTACAGTTGGTATCAGAGCAGGTCGAACCTCGGCTTTGCCACGAAACATCATAAGTCAGCATAATTCTGCCTAATATGTGTAGTGTCGGCATGATTCCTTATGTCTTACTTATGGCATTAAACCTGATCAACTTGATTCCGTGTGTAGGACAAACAGGAAGATGGCTGATCAACGCAGAGGTCCCGGAAGGCCCAGGACGAGGAATGTGGAGACTGAGCCTGAAACTGAGAATGCGGGTGTGCCTTGGGTGCAGATAATGCAACAGATGCAGCAACAGAATCAAATGATGATGCAAATGATGCAAGGCATGCAAGGGCAACAACCAACCGCTCCTGCCCCTACTCCTCAGGCTGCAGCAGGACCTGACTTTCGTGCCTTCTTCCGGATGGATCCGCCAGAGTTCTTGGGTGGCTTAGATCCTGTGATTGCTCATGACTGGCTATATGCTATGGAGATGATATTTCAGGCTATCCAGTGTACAGAGGAAGAGAAGGTGATCTTTGCTACTCAAAAGATGAAAGGGCCGGCAGGTAGATGGTGGAATACGGAATCTACGTATTTCACTAATCAAGGAATTCCAAAGGATTGGCAACATTTCAAGACAGCTTTCTTGGAGAAGTACTACCCCAACAGTGTGCGTGCTTTGAAGGAGCGTGAGTTTCATTCCTTCAAACAAGGCAACATGTCGGTGTCCGAATATGCTGAGAAGTTTGAGGACATGGCTGCCTATTCCAGACAAGCAGCTTATGCACCAGATGAGTTGTGGAAGATTGATCAGTTCCTCATGGGGCTGAATGCTGATATTGTACACAGTGTGTCTCAGAGGGAATTTACCACTTATGCTGAGTGTTTGAGGCAATGCTATGTTGCTGAAAACACATTGAAGAGGGTTCAAGAGGAGAGAGAGCAGAATAGGTCAGTCCGTAGGGATCACGGAAGGACGGGACAACATTTGAAACCCCGTATTTCTCCAGCGGTGAAGAAACAGACCCATGGTAGTAACTCAACTCAACTTCCTTGGTGTGGCAAGTGCAACAAGAAGCATTATGGAAATTGTAGACCGGATTTCGGAAATTGTTACAAGTGCCATCAGCCAGGGCATTATGCGAGGGATTGTACTGCCCCAGATGTTCCGGAGAAGACTAAAGGTCGTGTTTACACCTTGGACGCTAGGAAGGCCCAAGGAAACACTAACCTTTTTGCTGGTACGTGTTATGTTAATGATCAGCCCTTGTTTGTGCTAGTTGATTGCGGAGCAACACATTCTTTTATTTCTTATCCTTGTGTGCGGAGGCTTGGTTTTGAGACGAGTCTTCTTCCTAATCCTATGATTATCTCGTCGGCTACCGACGATGTAGTAGAAACTCGAGAAATTTGCAAGGAGTGTTCTATTACCTTCAATGGTCGTAGATTCTTGATTGATCTCATTTGTCTACCTCTTAAGAAAATCGATGTAGTACTTGGTATGGACTGGTTGTCAGCTAACTCGGTGTACATCGGTTGTAAAGAGAAGGCTATCTTCATTCCTGCTGAGGAGACTACACCAACTAATGCCATTGAACATCTTCTTGAAGGTACGGTTAACATGATCAATTATCTTTTTGCTCAAGAGAAGTCTTTCCTTTTGGTTCTTACGTCGGACTCCGAGGACAAGAAGAGTGTATCGGAGATTCCAGTTGCGTGTGAATTTCCCGATGTATTTCCTGAGGATGTTACTTCTCTTCCGCCGGAAAGGGAAGTTGAATTCTCTATTGATCTTGTTCCGGGTACCGCTCCAGTTTCGATTTCCCCTTATCGAATGTCTCCTGCAGAGCTAAGAGAGTTGAAGAGTCAATTAGAGGAGTTGTTGGCGAAACACTTCATTCGTCCTAGTGTTTCACCATGGGGAGCCCCAGTCTTATTAGTAAAGAAGAAGGACGGTAGTATGCGTTTGTGCATCGATTATCGTCAGTTGAACAAGGTCACCATAAAGAACAAGTATCCTCTACCGCGGATTGATGACCTCCTGGATCAATTGAAAGGAGCCTGTGTGTTCTCGAAGATTGATCTCAGGTCGGGATATCATCAAATTCGGGTTAAGAGTTCGGATGTATCTAAGACTGCTTTTAGGACGAGATACGGTCATTACGAGTTTTTGGTTATGCCATTCGGGGTAACCAATGCTCCTGCTGTCTTTATGGATTACATGAACCGAGTGTTCCAGCCATATTTGGATCAGTTTGTGGTAATCTTCATAGATGACATCTTGATCTACTCTCGGACTATTGAAGAGCACATGGAGCATTTGAGGATTGTGTTGTCGGTTCTTAGAGAAAAGCAGTTGTTTGCGAAGTTTAGCAAGTGTGAGTTTTGGATGTCTGAAGTCAAATTTCTTGGACATGTCATATCTGGCGGTGGCGTAGCTGTAGACCCTTCAAAAGTAGAAGCAGTGATAAATTCGGAACGACCCAAGAATGCAACTGAGGTCCGTAGTTTCCTAGGCTTGGCAGGTTACTATCGGAGGTTCATTATGGGCTTTTCCAAATTAGCATTACCTTTGACCAGACTTACAAGGAAGGAAGTTTCCTTCGAATGGAATTCAGAATGTGAGAAGAGTTTTCAGAAACTCAAGGAGAAACTGACTACTGCTCCAGTGTTGGTGATCCCAGATCCAAACCGATCTTACGAAGTGTTCTGTGATGCTTCTAAGAAAGGTTTAGGTGGAGTACTAATGCAAGATGGGCAAGTCGTGGCTTATGCATCCAGACAGTTGAGATCTCATGAAGAGAATTATCCTACCCATGACCTTGAACTCGCTGCAATTGTGTTCACACTCAAGGTGTGGCGACATTATTTGTATGGAGTTCATTTTGAGATGTTTAGCGATCATAAGAGTTTAAAGTACCTCTTTGATCAGAAGGAACTCAACATGCGTCAGAGGAGATGGATGGAATATCTTAAGGAAATTTTTGGTGGCCTGGTATGAAGAGAGATGTGGCGGATTATGTAGAGCGGTGCTTGATTTGCCAACAAGTGAAGATAGAGCACCAAAGGCCCGGTGGTATGCTACAACCATTGGATATTCCTGTATGGAAGTGGGACAGTATATCAATGGACTTCATTGTGGGACTACCTCGATCCTTAGGTGGCCATGACTCAATATGGGTGATAGTGGACCGTTTGACTAAGTCCGCTCATTTCTTACCGGTTAAGACAACTCACAAGGTTTCTCACCTTGCGAGGCTTTTTGTAGTGGAGATTGTGAGATTACACGGTGTACCTTCTAGCATTGTGTCAGATAGAGATCCGAAGTTCACTTCCCGATTTTGGAGAGCTTTTCATCAAGAGATGGGTACAGATCTGAATTTGAGCACTTCTAACCACCCTTAGACAGATGGACAAACAGAAAGGACTATTCAGACCATTGAGGATATGCTGAGGGCATGTATCTTGGAAATTGGTGGAAATTGGAAAGATAACTTACCTTTGATAGAATTCGCGTATAACAACAGTTATCATGCGAGTATCGGTATGGCCCCATATGAAGCCTTGTATGGGAGGAAGTGTCGATCACCGTTGTGTTGGTCTGAAGTTGGTGAGAAAGGAATTCTTGGACCGGAGATAATTCAAGAAACCACGGAGAAGGTTAAGATGATCCGAGATAAGATGAAACAAGCTCAAGATCGACAAAGGAGTTATGCGGACAAACGAAGGAGACCGTTGGAGTTTGACGTAGGAGATCATGTGTTCTTGAAGGTGACTCCGAGGTTGAGGTTGAAAGGACCGTTTAAAACGCGCAAGCTTAGTCCGAGATACGTAGGACCCTATCAGATCATGAGACGGATAGGTGAAGTCGCATACCAGTTAGCATTGCCTCCTTCACTATCCGGGCTGCATGACGTATTCCATGTGTCTCAGTTGCGGAAGTTTGTGCCGGATTCGTTTCATCCTATTCTACCCGATACGATTGAAGTAGAACCAGATCTCTCATTCCAACCGAATCCGTGTCGTATTTTGGAGTATGCTAGTAAGTCGTTGAGAAGAAAAGAGATACCTATTGTGAAGGTGTTGTGGGAAGAGTCGCGTCCTGACGAAGCTACTTGGGAGCTAGAATTGGAGATGCGGGAGTTGTATCCTCACCTATTCTGGTAAGTTTTCGAATTCGAGGACGAATTCTATTTAAGGGGGGGAGAATGTAATATCCTAATATTATTTCAAGAGACTAAATATTAGGAATAACTATTTAGTTAGAATGTAACTAAATGGCACTTTGGTAAATAAAGTTTAGTTGGGGGATACTTTAGTCTTTGCACTCTATCTAAGTCTTAAGGGTTGTTTGGTTTGGAATAATTCTGATTTTTAGAAGCCAAAAACAGAATTGTGGAGAGTAGAAGAGGAAGAACGTGAAACAAGAAGGAAGGAGAGGAAGACCCATTGCCAACTT